>NW_006399796.1:979676-1022860 GCF_000299155.1 Elephantulus edwardii
GAATCCTTGCCTCCAAGGAGCCACCTGGTTTAACCCTTTCCAGGACAAATCTGTTTTCCTAGCAGTCCATGGTATTCTCAATACTCTTCTCCAGCTCCACAGCTCAAAGGCATCCTTCTATCCTCCTTGGTCATTGTCCAGCTCTCTGATGCATAACAACTGATAAGCCAGACGAGGAAGAAGGATTGCCCATTCACTTCCTAAATAACAGGACTTCGCAAACAGAGCACGCTTAGACTAGCAAACATGGCAATTGAGACTTAGATATCAGATATGGAAACACAAAGAAGGAGGAATAGCTGTAAGCAAACACTAGTGATTGGAACGTGGATTGTGAGAAGCGTGAATGTAGGAAAATTGGATGTTGTTAAGAAAGAAATGAAATGCATAAATACTGACATACTAGGTATTGGTGAAGTAAGATGGCTTGGCATGGGACATTTTGAATGAGATGATCATATGGTCTGCTATGCCAGGGATGAAAAGGTGAGGAAAAAATGAGGTTGTTTTCGTAATTAAAAACATCATTTCTAGATCCATCATGTGGTGACAGGATAATATCCATACGCATACAAGGAAGTCCAGTGATTACCACTATCATTCAAATACATGCACTGATAACTAGAGCCAAAGAGGAGGAAATGGAATATTTCTACCAACTTTTGCAGTCAGAAACCAATCGAACATGCAATCAGGATGCATTGATAATAATGGGTGACTAGAATGCAAAAGTTGGGAACAGGGAAGAAGGATCAGTAGCTGGAAAACATGGACTCAGTGACAGAAATGAGGCTGGAGATAGAATGATACAATTCTACACATTTCAATGATTTATTCACTGCAAATACCTTTCATAAGAAACAAACACAGGTTATATACATGGATTTCACCTGATGGTAAGCATAGGAATCAAATAGATTACATTTGTGGGAAGAATCACTGGAGAAGCTCAATATCAGCTGTGAAAACCAGACCAAGTGCTGATTGGTGGGACAGACAACTGACTACTCATAGGCAAGTTCAAGTTAAAGTTGAAGAAGATTAAATCCAAGTCCTCAGGAACCAAAATTTTATCTTAAGTCAATCCCACTCAAATTTCAAGACCATCTTAGGAACAGGTTTGAGGCCTTGAGCACCAATGAGCATAGATCAAATGAACTGTGGGAGGATATCAAGAATATCGTCCAAGAAAACTGCAAAAGATCATTACAAAGAGGAGGAAGAAAAGACCAAGATGTATGTCAGATGAGACTCTGAATATTGTATTAGAGCACCGAGAACCCAAAGCTAAATGAAGAAATCAAGAAATTAAAAGAGCTGAACAGAAAATTTCAAAGGGCAGCTTGGGACGACAAAACAAGATACTATAATGAAATGTTTACAGAGCTGGAGTCAGAAAATCAAAAGGGCTGAAGTCACTCAGCATGTGTTAAGCTGAAAGAGTTGGGGGGAAAAAAATTCAAGCCATGAGTGGCAATACATAAGGATGTTTTGGGTAGAGTGTTAAATGATCCAAGAAGCATTAATAGAAGATGGAAGGAGTATACAGAGTCGCTTACCAGAAGGAATTGGCTGACACAGAAGAATTTCATGAAATAATGTATGAGAGCCTGTGGTGATGAAGGAGGAAAATCAAGTTGCTCTGAGAGAACTAGCAAAAAACAAGGCTCCAGGAGTTGATGGCAAACCAATTGACATATATCAACAAACAGATGCTGCCCTGGAGCAGCTCACTAGGTTGGCCAAGAAATCTGGAGGACAGCCAGCTGGCCAACTGACTGGAAGAGATTGATGTTTGTTCCCATTCCAAAGAAAGGTGACCTGACAGTTGTTGTTGTTATGTGCCGTTGAGTCGTTTCCGGCTCATAGCAACCCTATGCACAACAGCCCTAAACCCTGATCTATCCCACGCCAACCCAACAGCCTCCAACACACCCATCCCGATTACCCCAGTCACCGAATCAATCCATCTCATAGAGGGTCTTCCCCTCCTGTGCTGTCCCTCAACCCTCCCAAACATGATGTCCCTCTCCAAGGACCCGTCCCTCCTGGCAACATGTCCAAAATATGTCAGACGAAGCCCCAGAATCCTTGCCTCCAAGGAGTAGCTTGGTTTAATCCTCTCCAAGATGAATCTGTTTGTTTTCCTGGCAGTCCAGGGTACATTCAGTATCCTTCTCCAGCACCACAGCTCAAAAGCATCCACTCTCCTTCTGTCCTCCCTAGTCATTGTCCAACTCTCTGATGCATAACAAGCGATTGCAAATACCATGGCCTGTATCAGGCGCACCTTAGTCTCCAGAGAGACACTGTTGCTTCTGAGTACTTTAGAGAGGTCCCTAACAGCAGACTTTCCCATCGCGATACGCTTTTGGATTTCCTGACTGCTGGTGCCAAGAGTGTTGACTGTGGAGCCGAGCAAACTGAAGCTGTGAACACTCTCAATCTCTTCGTCATCCATCCTGACGCTGCCAATTGGTCCAGTGGCGAGAATCTTTGTCTTCTTGACATTGAGCCTCAGTCCATACTGAAGGCTGCAGTCCTTGACCCTTCGCAGCAAGTGCATGAGGTCCTCCTCAGTTTCAGCAAGCAGGGTTGTGTCATCTGCATAACGGAGATTGTTAATAGACCTTCCACCAATCCTGATGCCACAATTCTCCTCACAGAGCCCAGCCTCTCGGATAATCTGCTCTGCATACTTGTTGAAAAGGTATGGAGACAGGATGCATCCCTGGCACACACCCTTCCCAATTTTGAACCATGCAGAGTGCAGAAATTATTGAACAATATCATTAATATCATAAGCAAGCAAGATTCTGCTGAAAATTATTCAAGAAACGACTGGAGCCAACACATCAACAGAGAACTGCCAGAAGTTCAGGCTGGGTTTAGAAGAGGTTGTGGTACTAGGGATATTATAGCTAATGTTAGATGGATCTTGGCAGAAAGCAGAGAGTACCAGATGAATATCTTTCTGTGCTTCATTGACTATGCAAAGGCTTTTGACTGTGTGGATCACTGCAAGCTGTGGCTGACTGTGAGAAAAATGGGAATCCCAGAACATTTGATTATGCTTATGTGAAACCTATACTTGGACCAAAAGGGAGTCATCACAACAAAGCAAGGAGACACTGCATGGTTCATAATTGGGAAGGGGGTCCTCCAGTGATGTGTTCTGCCTCCATACCTTTTCAATCTGTATGCAGACCAGATCATCCAGGATGCTGGGCTATATGAGGAGGAATGTGGCATTAGGATTTGTGGAAGATTCATCAACAACCTGTGATATGCAGATGACAAAATCCTGCTTGCTTAAACTGAAGAAGACCTGTAAGTGCTTGCTGTAGAAGGTTAAGGACTGCAGCCTTCACTAAAGATTGAAGCTCAACCTAAAGAAAACAAATTCTCACCATTGGGCCAATTGGCAACATCAGTATGGATGGTGAAGAGATTGAAATAGTTAACAGTTTTCATTTGCTTGGCTCCACACTAAACACTCTTGGTACTCTTGTTGTTGTTAAGTGCCATCGAGTCGTTTGCGACTCATAGCGACCCTATGTACAACATCCCTAAACTCTACTCTGTCCTGTGCCAATCGCACCGTCTCCAACACACCCATCCCAATTACCCCAGTCACTGAATCAAAAAACGAATGAATATCATTAGGGAAGTCTGCTCTTAGGGACTTCTCCAGAGTGCTGGAGACTAAGGTGCACCTGATCCGGGCTTTAGTCTTTGCAGTTGTGTCCTATGCATCAGAGAGCTGGACTGTGACCAGGGATGATAGAAAGAGAATCGATGCCTTTGAGCTGTGGTGCTGGAGAAGAGTGCTAGGAGAACAAACAGGTTTGTACTGGAGAGGGTGAAGTTGGACTGTTCCTTGGAGTCAAGGATTCTGAGGCTTCATCTGACATACTTTGAGCATGTTCAAGGAGGGACCAGTCCTTGGAGAGGACATTATGTTTGGATGGTGGAGGCACAGCACAGGAGAGGAAGACCCTCCATGAGATGGATCAATTCAGTGATTGGAGTAGTGACAGTAGGTATGTTGGAGACAATGAAATTGGCACAGGATAGAGCAGGGTTTAGGGCTCTTGTACATAGGGTCGCTATGAGTCACAGGCGACTCTATGACACATAACAACACAACAAGAAGTCACCCAGACCTACTGTAGTGACCCCAAGAAGATCAAAGAGAAGGTTGCTGTTGGGCCATAATGTAGCACTGAATTCAAGACAGAATCTGTTTTCAACTGGCACCTTTTTAAAAATGGGGAATTCAGAAGCAGTCTTCTCAATCAGAAGCACATGAATCACCTTCATTTCCTGTAGTAAGACCAAGATGAGTCAGCATGACTGATTGATACCTCTTTTTTAATATGGTTGCCTCCTCCCATTCTCGTCATTGATTCTTGCCCTGACCCATTGTCCATCATGCTACTTGTGACACTTTGAAGCTGATTGTATCCTGGGATTAGTTAAGAATATCCTCAACAGACACATGTCCTGAAGGTGACTTCTCTGATGATACGTATAAAAAAGCAGAGCTGGAACCAGAATTCAGACTGTTTAGCTATTTTTACGTCTACACTATCCAGTCCTTAAATGAAAAAAAAAAAAATTAAAAATAGATATAGTTATAGATAGATAGATATATGCATGTAAAATGAATATGAAAGCAAGCCAAGGCATACATTTTACTGCATTAATTTTGTTTTCTAATCCTTTTATCATTCATTCACTCAGCCAACTAGAATTGCTACATGTCTTGTTAAAATACACAAAGAATTTAAAAATGTCCTCTGGCAAATTGTAATCTAGTTCTAAGGACATGAGAAAGATAGAAGTAATTGGAATACAGTGTAGAATATATGAGAGAAGGTAGAGGTATTAGATGCTGTCAAATCAATATAACTTAAAACGAATCCCTGTGAAAGAGTAGAACTTGATATGGCTTTCCAGGTGATAATCTTTACAGGAGGAGATTGCCAGGCCTTCCCTCCCACTGAGCCTCTGCGTAGATTTACAATTCTGACCTTTTGATTTGATGCTGAGCACTTAACCATTGTACTACCAGGGAACTATTATCCACTTGGGAACTCTGGTGGCCTAGTGACAAGAAGCTGCACTGCAATCCCGAAGACATGCAGTTCGAGGCCACCAGCTGTTCGGCAAAGTAGGATGGTCTTTCTCCTCCTGTGCGGTTTACTACTGCCTCTGTTAGCCTGCTGGTGGGTCAACTGTGGGTTGGTTCTGACTCTATGGTTAACAACAACAAACAACAGCATAACACATGAACTTAAAACAACCACATAGTTGAGGTATAGGGTGGGGTTTAGGAACAGATAAGCTGGATGAAGAAGGCCTTGTCATGCAATGACTTGTATGCCAGGCTGTTAATTGAAAGGGGGAAAATGGGGAAGGAATTCTCCTCCTGTAAAGACATACAAATCAGAATCTACTCGATAGCAGTTCGTTTGGTTTTATCTTTTAGCTGAGTGGTTCTGACTCAGCTCTTCTGAGATTGCACTCGAAGGGGCAGATGGTGTTGGCAGGACTGCAGACATCTGAAAACTTCCATAGCGCTGCAGGATCCAAATCCAAGATGATATACTCTTTTAACTCTTGGCAGGAGGCCTCAGTTCCTTACCTGATAGAAGTTTCCAAAAATTTGTTAGAGAGTTCTCATGATACAGTGGATGGCCTCTCCCAGAGGGATCCAAGAGAGGACAGTGGGAAATCCTCAGATGTCTTTTCTGATCAAACCTGGGAAAGCACACCCCATCATTTCTTAAAAATCCCTCTTAACAGTGGGAGAGGGTTATATAAGGGAGCGAATACCAGAAGGTGAGAATCCTTGGGAACCATCTAGGGGACTGACTATGTGAGATGACAGTGTGGAGGTGTTTCATGAAACAGGGGAAGTGTTACACTGATGCATTTATCGGTGCTGAGATTGAGTGGAAAGGTGTTGAGAATATTAGGGCTCCAGAATCAAAAAGGCCTGACCAGTGTCAGGTATAGGAGTGCTCACAGAACACTGTAGGTACCATTTGATGGGGACACAATCTGGAATGCTAGAAAGGGCTCGGAGCCTATGAGATCTTGAAGGCCAAGTTAGGAACTCTGGACTTTATTGATTGTTGGTGATGAGTCATGGAAGGTATTTGAGCAGGCGAGTAATGTAATCATTGTCATAGGTTAGCTTTCGTTTCTGTATGAGCTTCAGGATTGTGATGGCCTTACTTCCTTTTTGTTCTCAGTAATATCCGTTTAAGTCACCTGTAATCCTTCGATTCTTTAATGCTTCTGTCTGTGCCCCTTAATCACACAGTACCTTGTACTGTTTAACTTTTCTTATATTTGTCTTGTTATCATAATTAGATTACAGAGGCCATAAAATTAAAAACCATATCCTTATCCATTTCCATTTGCCCTGTTGCACCTAGTGTACTCAGTGCCTAGTAAATATTTGCTAACTAATTGGATAATAGCAGTCAATTACTAGGTGTGCTTGCAGCCACTGTTTCCAGTCTGCAGTGCTTAATTTATAGCTAAATGCTTGTAGGAGCAACAACAGTTGTAGAGGATTTGATTTATGTAAGTGGAAAAAAGTATTCAAAATCAGTTCTGTGAGCTGTTTGGTGAGTTTGGTGTCTGCCAAAATATTTATAGGAAACTTGGAATAATAATTTTCTTTTTAAAAACTCATGAATTATTTTTACCTTCAAAGAGAATTCTAGTTTTTCCTTAATTTGACTAATGGAGTAATAACCAGTCACAGTATGAAGTAAGGCTGCCTTTCATCTTTAAATAGTGAAGGGAAGTCTCTTTCCTGCACATATAAGACAGTTTTGGATAAAAATTCTTATTTAAGGATTATTCCCCTTTTGAATGAAGTGATTATTCATATATTTTCATTGACCTTCAGATTTCTTCCAAGAAATAGTCTCAAGAACATCAGAGACATCCGCTTTCAAGCTAGCAAAGACATATGTGCTTTCTCCTCTTGAAGGTTTTCCTCCAACAGCCATAAAAGCAATAACCAGGAATGCAGACTGTATCCTCATAAAACTCAGAGACATCTGTAAGTAACCCTGTGCCACACACCGCTTGAAGATATAAAGCAGATGAAATGATGTCAGATGACTGCAGAGAAGAGGGAGTCTGGTGGTGGAATTAAGACTAAAATGCAGGGCATTGGGACAAGGCCTGAAACCACGTCAGATTCTGCTCAGAAATCAGGACCCCAGCTTTCCAGGTGCTGTGAGGGCTCAGGTGGGGGTGGGGTGTGAACATCTGCAGAGGTGAAGGGGAATTCCTGGATGACTAAGGAGGAAGTTATCCAGCAGAAGCTCTGGCCCAGAGAACCCCAGTCCAGGTTAAAGCAAGGAAAAGAGGGCTCCATGAAAGGATGATCTGGGCCATTGAAAGAGAAGGGGGGAGGGGGAAGGAAGAATTGGAAGTCCTGACTGTGAACGTTGTCTCTGTCATTAGTGAACTCTGAACATGCTTATTAAATACAGGGCTGGATCCTATGATGGTTAAGATTTGTTAGATCCCTGCTACTGTGTGATTCTGTTGTGTGATGTGGAGGGAGCTTTAGTGGATTAGTCCATGGGGAGTTGTGCAGCTAACATGATCCCTAGCCACTAGAATCCACCAGCCACTTTGATGGACAAAGTTGGACAAGTTTTCACCTGTGTGATTTATTACAGCCCTGGAGCCCGCTGGAGTTGACTTCTATTGGTAGTGGGAGACGTTGGTTCCTCTTGGCAATGAGAGATGTTGTGAGGTGATGGGAATGTGTGGTGCTGCTAACTGAAAGCTTGGTGATTGGACTCTGCCTGCTGCTCTTCAGGAGAGAGATGGACAGTTTTCCCCCCGTAAAGATTCATAACCTCAGAATCTTAATGGAGGATCACAATGGCAGAATATATTCAGTGGCAGTGGATTTGGTTTTCATTTTTGGTTATTGAGGACAAAAGCGGTTAAAAAAAAAGCCTCCAACAGCTTCACTTCTAAGTATCTGTACCCAGAAAAAACGAAATGCATGTTGACACAAAGATTTATATGCAGGTGTTCATAGCAACATTACACATAGCAGCTCCAAACTGGAAATAGGCCAGACATCTACATTTGTACATGGGATGAGTGCTTGCCCAAGGCTAATGTGGTAAGTAGAGATTAAGTATAAATGTGTGTTTTTGAAATGACAAATATTCTAGAATTGGGATGTGGTGGTAGCCCCAGAACTCTATAAATTTACCAAAAATCTTTGAACTGAATGCTTACAATGATAAAATATACCTCACTGAAGCTTTAAGACAGGATTAGGCAGTGGTGTATTCTGTGGCATTGTAAAATTGTGATCAGTTGAAACCACTTGACCAGACCTAACCCAAAGGAACATGGTTCAAATCTAACAGATGCTTCGAAGGAGAAAGGTAGGCAATGGCCTCCTGTGAGATTTACTGCCTCTGAAAACCTGATGGTAGGTCAGCTATGAGTCAGTTCTGACTCCATAGCACATAACAGCACCAACAACATTAACAGCAAAGCAATAAGGAGAAACCCTGGTGACACAGTGGTTAAAGCCCTAGACCACTATTAAGAAGGCTTTTTTAATTTACCAGCTGCCCTGAGGGAGGGAGAGTCATTAGTCAGTTTCCACAGAGGTTGCTAGCATTGGAAACCCAGTGGGCTAGGTCTCCTTCATCCTGTAGGGTTGCTATGAATCAGAATCTACTTGATAGCAATGAGTTTGATGTGTTTTGTTTTGTTTTTCAAAAAAACCCTTTTAAACTGTGAGTAAAGGAAATCAACAAAGGCATTGGAGATTAGGTAGCATAAGACTGCCAAAAGATTGATTATTGTTGAAGATAAGAGATGGGTAAGAAGGCTTTATTATACATTTTATAGTTTTGATTACTCCTGAAAGTAGGTGATATATAAGGCCTTATTATACACTCTTACTTTTGTGCATATTTGAAAATGTGCTTATTAAAAAGATTATAATGTAACGGTAAAGAAAAAGTGGGATCATAAGTCTCTTACTGTATAGATGTCACATAATGCAACATATGTTTTACATTTTATAGTCTGGCATGCTTTTAGACATTTTAGAGACATAGTTTAGCCTCAACTGAAATTAAATCCACAGAATATCACATCACTTTTAATGTATTAGTTCTTCCTGATATATCTCAATAAGACTTAAGGAAATCCTGCTGAATGCTTCATAAGAAAAGCTTATGTTTTGTTTAATATGTTTTTCTCAAGAAGCCACAGATGTGTGTGACACACTTTAAACCCACAAATACACACATTTGTACACACACACATTCAAGCAAACCCATTATCATTGAGTTTGTCCCAACTCTTAAGAATCCTATATGACAAAGTAGAACTATCACATAGAGTTTTCAAGTCTGTAATACACACTAGTGACCAGTGGTAAGAAGCTGCACTGCAAACCGAAAGCACATGGTTTGAATCCACACTTGGTCCACCAGCTGCTCTGTGGGAGAAGGATGGGCAGTCTCTTCCCCTGTGATTAACTGCCTCTGAAAACCTGCTGGAGAGTCAGCTGTGCTGGAGAGTCGACTCGATGGCACACAGCAACAACAACAATATTTGTAGAAGTAGACTACCACATTTTTCTCCCTTAGAAATTGTGTTGGGTTTGAACTATATGCCTTTTGGTTATCAGCTGAACACTTACATACTTTCCCACAAGAACTCCTTTAATACATTTAGTTGTTAGGTGCCACTGAGTCAACTACAACCCATAATGATCCTCCTATTAAGAGCAAATCTGTACCCTAAACTTTCCTGTGCCTTCCCTATTATCTCTGATACACATGAGCCCATTGTTACTCTTGGCTGTCCATCTGTCTTGTTGAGGGTCTTCTTTCCTTTTGCTGACCCTCTGCCTTTCCAAATATAATGTCTTTCCCAAGGAATAGATTCTCCTAATATCGTGCTTATAAAAGTGGAGGGCTTGCAAAAGAGAGGAAGACCCTCAGTGAGATGGATTGACACAGTGTCTGCAGCAGTGGACTCAAGTGTGCCAAAGATGATGAAGACGGCACAGGATAGGACAGGGTTCAGTTCTTTTGTTCATAGGGTCACTGTGAGTCATACCTGACGAGACAGCACCTAGCAAGAACAACAAAAGCATGCCTACAGTGTATGAGAGGAAGTTACAACATCTGTGCCCTTAAAGAGCACCTGAGCTGCACTTTCTACAAGACAGATTTGTTTGTTCTTTTGTCAGTCTATGGGATATTCAGTACTCTTCTCCAGCACCACCGCTTAAAGGCATCAGCAATTCTTCTGTCATCCTTATTCATTGTCCAGCTCTCAGATGCATGGCAGATTATTGGAAACACCATGGTCTGAATTAGACACACCTTAGCCTTTGGATTGACATCATTTCTCTTCAGCACTTTGGAGAGGTCCCTGATGGGAGACTTTTACACTGTTGATTTTTCCATCTTCTGATCCGATGACTGGTATCAGGGTTGATAATTGTGGATCTAAGTAAAATGAAATTGTTGACAATTTCAATCTTTTCTCTATTTATCATGATGTATTGACCCAGTGGTGATGATTTTTGTTTTCTTGATGTTGAGATATAATCCAAATTGAAGGTTGTAGTCTTTGATATTCCATAGCAAGTGTCTCAAGTCTTCCTCACTTTGAGCAAGCATGGTTGTGTCATCTGCTTAATGCTGGTTGTTGATGAATTTGCTTCAAGTCCTGATGCTACATTTAGCCCAACACGTGACTCACTATACCACCAGGACACTCATTTTGCCTTACTCTGTACTTGTCCAAGAAGTAGTGTTGAATCTTCCTATCAACATTCTGAATTGGCTAGTTTGTATGTCCCTCTTTTACCCTGCGTAGAGTAGAGGCATAAGGAAGCTAAATAACATGCATTATATCGAGTATCTAGTAAATGTTTGTGCAGCTGTGCTCTTATCTGTTTTGTTCTTCTGACGTGTCAAAATATGTATTTTTTTCTATCAAAGATCTGACTTATGCAATATGATCTTTTGTAAAATTTATAGGAGGTGAGAAAGAGAGAAAGGAGAAATTTCAAGTGAAATTACCATCTCCAAGGCACAGTTTTGGTTGCATCATATTGAAAACTTCACAAATAGGTCACGAATTTTGATTCCAAGTTGGTAGACATGCTTGTTTGGAATGCCATGAGTTCAACACAAGGACAATGAAAAAGAGCCTGCTGTCTCTGAGCTTACACTTCATTTCTGGCATTGCCATCCCATTGCATTACTTCCTTGGGTAAAAACCATCAATGCAAAACAAAACAAAACAAATAAACCAACCCCCGCCCCCACAAAACCATCACTGCATGTTGCCTATAGGTTAAAGTCTCTATAGTTTGGTGTTAAGAGCGGCTCATATCTTGCTTTTCTCAGTCTTTCCATCTCCCTTCCAATGATTCTTTCTCAGACAACCTGTGCATATACCATCTGGAGGACTCAGATTTTCTCATCCCTCCATGGGATAAGGACCTACGGTACTTACTGTGATTCTGTTGACCTTTTTCTTGTCAAGTTCCATTCAACCTTCAAAGGCCTAATTAAACATTATCTCCTTTGAGAAACTTCCTCTTCCTTTCCCTATGTAGCACCAGCTGCTGCTATCTCTGGGTTTTCATGACTCTTTTTTTTTAAGATAATTTTTATTTATTTATTTATTCATTCATTCATTCATTCATTCTTTTTATGTGTGTACCGTCATATTGGATCTGACTGGTACAGGAGGCGATTGTTCCTCCTTCTTCAGCAGAGCATCTGGTGGATTTGAACCCCACACCTCTGGGATTGCAGTGCAGTTTCCTGCCACTAGGCCACCAGAGCTCGCCTTCATGACCCTTTTTGCACACTGTGATTAAATGTGGGAGTTTTATGGGCTATTTATGAATCGCAGCTCCTTTAGGGTTTTAGCATGAAGCCCATCTTTGTATCTTCAGCATTTAAATCTGTGCCTTTTATGTGGTGGATTGTCAGGGAATGTGAGTAGAATGTATTTTTCATATAATCTTGATTTATGATTTTTTTAAAATGAAAAGCTTTAGGAATATATCATAAATTCACATTTAACTGGTTGTCTTTATGTAAAACAAATGAAGCTGTCTTGAAAGTGTTAAGGCGCATATCCTAATGTATAAAAAATGTAGTGCTATTTTCTTAGGGAAAAAGATATTCCAAGTATCAGCCAAGATATTCAGGGTATGGGCTCAAGCATGTTGGAGATTGTGAAGATGATGCAGGTTAGGGCAAGGTTCCTGTGTGCTGTTCATAGGGTCACTGTGAATTGTAGTCAGATCAACAACAAATAATGACAACAATGTGCATGTTATTGAGCAAAGAATGGGAGAAATGAGGAGCTAGAAGCTGGAGAGAAGTGGGACAGATACTGTTGTAAGAACTTTTCCAGTTCATCTTCAGGACTCCATAACTTCTAAAATACCATCAAACTCTAAAATATTTTTGTTTCAGCTCCTATCTCTTAGAAAAATCACATAAGACTTGGTTTGGTAATTTGCTTATCAGATACAAGACCAAATTTAGTTCCTCTATTTGGGGTCAGATTGCTGCTGCTCTGAACTTGACCTTCAAACCATCTGTTGTGTCTTTAGATCATTTGGTTCTAAGTTATGTCTTACTCACTAATGTCCTCCCAGAGGCACCTCAAAAATTGCACATTCTGAAGAAGACTATCAAGGAGAATGAACATTCTTCCATGGTTGTTGATACATGCTCTTGAGGTGATCCCAATACTTGGCAACTGACTTCAGTTCGGTTTCCTGGTCATTAGAGGCGGAAGAAATTCTCGAGAACACGGAATACTTTTATTTGGTTTCTCTTCCTTCTCTAGTTTGTTACCTGCTAAAATTTTAGCATTATGTTGTGTCATTGGTAAATGTTAGAAAATAAAAATAATGCACTCTTCTATGCAAAGGATTGCTAGGAAGAAAGTTATTTTTCACCTGAGAATTGTTGTGGTGAACACTTGAATTTGTCCTTTATCAATTGGGGCAGCATTTGGTTTTCCATATCTTTTCCTGCCACTTTTCCCCTTCAGAACTTTGAACCAATTAGTTCTGATTTGACTCCCTGATGAGAATGTACATTTCTACCCGAGATGTGCTGAATCACAATCTATAGGAAAGGAACTTGTTAGAAGCTCTACTTCAAATTGTCGTTTTATGATTGACTGTGAAGATTGTTGCTCACTTGCCTGTAATTTTCATGATGATCAGTTAGATGCGTGCCTCTTTTTCCATTTTTAATTAACACTTAAAGCTTATAATATATGCAGGTTTCACTCACAAAAACAAGTGAAAACCCCAAAGAGCTTGATGTACCTCATTCTACCTAGAACCATAAAAAATGCAATATTTTGGTTCCTTGATTTTGTTTCTTTTTTTTATTATATCAATATTTATTTATAATTTATGAGTTAAATGTACTTGCTGTAGATGATTTGGTTTCTTATGTTTAAAACTTTGGACATACCTACACCTATCATGTCTATCATACTCTGCTCACCTGCTGTTCTCTCCTGTGCTTTGGTGCTTGCCTTTCACAGCACAAACCACAGTCCAGGAATTTAAGAAACCAGAGCCTCATTTTCCTCCAGATTCATTAGGGGAACAGCTATGCAGCCAGTGTAAACATTCCAGTTCAGTTAGAGATAACGTCTTGAGTTTTCCATTACTCATGCCAGTGAGGTCATAAGAAGGCACTCACTGCTTTCTCTTCCTTCTAAATTGTATTTATTTTGTTGTTGGAAATGTACACAGCAAAACATATACCAGCTCACCCATTTCTCCCTGTCCAATTTAGTGACATTGATTTCATTCTTCCAGTTGTGAAGCCATTCTCACCTCATTTTTCTGAGTTGTTTGACTCTCTATTACATAAACCCACAGCCCCCTGGGGGGGAACACCTGAAAGAGGATAGGAGATTGGGGGTAGAGTTCAGTGATGCTGATAATTAATCCTCCTTCATCTTAACTAAAAGAATCTTTGCTTTGTTCTTAAATAAAATACTTGGGACCAAGTAAAAAAAAAAAAAAAGAATATGCTTACTTTAGTCAGCTTCATTTTTTTTTGTTCAAACTGTATGTTGTCTGGTAGAAAATGCTCGGAGTTTGGAAGCCAGAGGATTGGGTGGCAGTTGATGTTTTGCTGCTGATAATGTCTTCTGCAGAAAGCATTGGATATTAAGCACTTACTCTGATCTCACCTGCTGTGTACCATGTGAGCAGTGCAGTCTACTCTGGGACAGGCTTTGTTAGATGTACTGAAAATGAATCTTTTTAATCTCAACACCCTGAGAGACTAGAGGCAGGACTTTCTCTCCTGTTGGTATATGGGTGGACGTGAGTTAAGCAAATAGAGATCTCTATACGATGGACATAGCAGAGTTGAAGGCTTATGTTGGACAAATTCAACAGAAAGGGGGAAAAAAACAAGTTGAGTTCAGATGAAGAAAAGTGGCAGAGCAGTGTGGAAAAAGAGTGGTCATGGGTAGTAATAGAGAACAAGAGAGAAAGGAAGATTCTCTGCCCAGCAAATATGTATGAGGTGGTCATACTTCCCAAAAGTCCTCCATAGCTCATTGTTCAGTTGAACCCAAAAGAAGTATAAAGCAGTCACATTTCGTTTCTAGAACTTTGTGCAATAGTTTTGTACTCTTGTTAGTGAATGAAAAATTATCAGGTAAGTGGTTTCCAAGTGTGAGCATTTGAAGCAATTTGAGTGGAAAATTTCTGAACATTTCTCTCTTTTGCATCTAAAAGGAGAGAGGATGCATTCCCAATAGTTTTCCTCTCTATGCTTTGCATGAGCCATCTTACTGTCATTCTCCAGCTTAAAATTCTCAAAGGGATCCTCCTCTTTCAGGATCAAGTTCAAACTTCTTCACCTCACATGTTTGCGGCCTTCTTATTTGGTCCCCATCCAACATTCCAGCCTCATTTCTTACCCCCTTTCTAAAGATTCTGTGCTCTAGCCATTCTGAACTATTGCCTTTAAACTTTTATACATGCTGTTCCTTCTACTTGGAATTCCTTTTACTCCCTTCATTTGGCTAATTCCTTTGAGTTCATGCTTTGCGATACTCCCAGGCATGTCCTCTTCTCCTCTGTTCATCTCTGATACCCCATCTAAACAAGATGCCACTTTTCTAGAATTCCTCTGCATCTCTCTTGCAAGATTTATAATGTTGTTAGGTGTCAGTTCAAACTCGTCATGACCCCATTACAACAGAACACATTTTACTATACTATGATGCATGTTACGTGCCATTGAGTTGGGACCAACCCTCCAGCGGGCTTCCAGAGGCTGTAAATTGCATGGGAGGAGATTTCCCATCTCTTTTCTCTCAAGGATCAGCTGGTGGATTTAAACCTAGTGCCTTTGGGGTGGCTGTGCAACTGTACCCCTAGGCAGTAGAGTTCCCGATGTACTGTAGTCATGGGCCTGTCTTATTCCCTTGCATTGAACATTTACTAAATGTCAGGTTTTCTGGACTCCCTCCATGTCAGTTGTACTGCACTACTAGTAAAAAATTTGGCCTTTGAATCTGTCCAGAGGTGCTCGGGAAAACAGACCTGGCAATCTGTTTTCCAAAGGTCACAGTCTTGAAAACCCTGTGGAACAGTTCTACTTTTTACACATGAAGTTGCCATGAGTTGGAATAAACTCAGTGGCAATTAACAAAAAAATACCATTCTAAGGATTTTGTTTGCATTAACTACTTTAATCACCATTATAATACTTTGTAACAGATGCTAATTTTCTGTGTTTGAAAGATGAGTAAACTGAGTCACAAGATGCTGTGTTACTCATCAAGGTCTCAAGTCTACTAGTTGGTAGGATTTGACCCCAGGCAGGCTGGCTTCCAAGTCTCAGTCATTGTAACCTCTGGTTTGTTGGCAGGGACTGGACCCCACTGGGCACACAGTGGACAGGCTGTGTTTAAGGGGATGAATGAATGAGTGAATATAGTGATTCACTGTGAGCTCACTGAGACAGTCTTGTCCAAGTCAAAGGCGATTCCATATTGACTTTTAAAGTATTCTGTTTATATTCACTACTTCTACATCGTTGATTATCAACAATTTCTGATTATCCTTTGATTCTCTTTATTAATCTTTCTTTGATCCAAAATTCACTTGAACTCATTGCTGTCAAATTGCAGCCAGCTCAGACCTGACCTTCTAGTTAATTTTCAGAGGCTGTAGATTGTGCGGGAAGAAATTGTCCATCTTTATTCCATGGAGCAGCTGGTAGACTAAAACCACTTGCCTTTGCATTGGTAGCATACTCTACCCATTAGATCGCTCGTTAGGGTCTGTTTGAACATGCTAAATTACCCAGGAAATAGCACTTGTCCACCTAACAATAACAACAAATATTCTATATAAATCTATTTGCACACATTTGTCTACAAAGTGTTTTAATGGATTATATTTTCCTAAATTCTAACCTTGTATTGAAAACTGTAGAAAAGTCCTAAAGGAGTGATGGGGTGAAAAGTTTTATTTTTTTAAAAAAAATTGAGCTTTTAGTGAAAGTTTATAAAGATCTTGGATTTCCATTCATTCATTGTTGCACATTTCCTTGGAAAAAAAGTCCTTTTATTGTTATACAGTCATCATCCCACTGCCACCACCACTTTACTATGCAGCCCTTCTTCTGGACTCTTGTCATATCAATAATATCCAATCATATATTCCTTTTATATAGTTCTCTCCCTCGTCTGTTTCAATGCCATGTACATTATTTATCCCCTCTTTTCTTAGTTTCCTCCAACCCCCCGTCAGTCCTGTTTATAACAGTGGCATTATATCATTTTTGTCTTTGTTTGTTGTCTGTTTTAGGGGTTTTTTTCATGCTGTAATGAGGGGGGGAAACCCTTTTTCAATATGGCTCCAAGGGAAATCATTGTATCTTAGAGTAGAAGTGAAAGTGATAGGCTTTATTTAAAGGTTAAGTGAAAAGAGAATTGTTGATTATAACTATGCAAGAATGAATGGGATCAATGATGAGGTAGACACATTTCAGCCATGAAGGATTGAATAAAACTGGTTAGATCCTCAGATGTTAATTGCCATGATGATTACTTATCTTTATTTGGTGCTTAGCAAAACAACTAATAAAATAGGCTAATAAAGAGGAAAAAAGTATTTTCTGAAAGATGACATTAAGTCATTTAAAAAAAAGTATAATCTTCTTTCTCTAGTGATATGTAGAGGAAAACATCACTACACTGCTTGAAGGGAAGAACGCGTTTAGTCTGAATGTTTACATTGCTCACTGAAAAAAGGGACAAAGAGGCATTGAGATCGGGTTAGTTTTTATGTCAGTTCCCAATACAGTTCACATTCTGAGCAGAATCTAGATAAACTGATGGGCAAAGGAAAATAAAATATATCAAGTATTATATAAAAATTTCATTGACAGTCACTTTAAAATATGAATAATTATTGACAGTTCCTCCTTTCAAAAGTGAATTGATCAAGTGATGACTTTCTTATTTGAAAACTTTCCAAATGTTTGCCTTAGTTTGCTACAACTAATAAAACATCAAAACCATCATCTTAGAAGACCTAGGTCTTCCTGGTGGGTTCTGTCAATTCAGATTTGTAAAATTGTTTGAAACAAAATTGGTTAACCTCTGTTACTTCCAGATCAACTTTTTAACACATCGTAAAATTACCTAAATGTGTAGAAATAACCCAAACTGATTGCCATCGAGTCAGGTCTGACTCATTGTATCCATCACGTTTCTGAGGCTGTAAATCTTTACAAGAGTAGACTCCCTCTTGGTTGGTTGGTGAGTTTGAACTGCTGACCTTTGGGTTCGCTGGTGAATCTGAACCACTGACCTTTTCGTTGATAGGCTAATAGTTACATCGTGGACTACCAAGACTTCTTAAATATGTGGTAGACCTCACTTTGTAAGCAACCAAACCTGCAGGTGATTTTAGGCCACCCTTGGACTGTGGGAATGTCTTTGTCTTAGACCAGAGTAATTCATGGTTCTGCCTGCTAACCTTGCTTACCCAGCGAGGGAGGATCACCCAATGAGGAGCACTGCCCTAAATCTCTACCTCCTAGTCCCTGAGGCGTCTCAGGGCTTTTCTGTGCTCCAGCTTACCTGTGCTTAGGACCAGGTCTGGCTCTTCAAGACTGAATCATGTGGTACCTTTCTCTCACCCCAATTGTCCACCTCTCAGAATGAGGAAACTGTACTCTGTTTTACTACCCCGTCCTCCAAAAAGGCAAGACTGCCTCTGAATGCCTACTCTACCACCTGCGTGGAGACTAGGCTATAACTTTTGGCAAAATCTGCCTCAACTGGAGACAAAAAGGAAGCAAAACTCTGCTAGGTGTTCAGGATGCCTCAGCAAATGCCACTCTGCCTTTGGTTTATGCTTTTTTAATACTTTGTAAAATAAAAAATTCCTATGGTGGCCTTGCTATAAGGGATGCTCTGTTCCAATGGTTGATCTATTCACAAGTAGTATGTGTTCAAGGAGTAACCTCAAACTTTAAGGAAGGATGTAAAGTCAATAAAACAAATGAAACACCTTTCCCTTTCCCTATTCAGCAGTTAAAAGTAGCTTTCCAGAAAGTTTCTACACATTTTCAAGCATGCATATTTTTTGTACATATATGTGAACAGGATCACACTGCTATAATTCATGGAGTCTAAGATGTGATAGATTGTAGCATATATTCCACTTTTAAAGACTAGAAGAAACACACATTTTACAATTTGCTTTTCTGTAACTTACTGTTTTTCCTTTCATAGGAAATATCTTGAACATCATCAGTCCAGATTGGGGGTGGGGGTGGGGGAGAGAGAGAAAGATCTACTTTCTTCTTTTTACTTAATGTTATTTTAAAGTTTCAGTGTATTGTGATGTCCAAGAAATCCTTTATTGTTGAGCATTTATATGGTTTATAAGTTTGTATCTTATACATAATGATGAAATGAATTCCTCTTGTTGTGGCCCATCCAGCCAGAACCAACCAATAGCTGACCCTCCAGCGGGTTTTCAGAGGCAGTAATCACACCCGAGGAGATTGCTCATCCTTCTCCTGAGAATAACTCCTAGGAGGCACTAAAATGGTTTTTATATTTATGAGTATATTTATAAAGTAAGTTTCTAGAAGCTTTTGCTCTGTCAAAAGGCATGCACACTATACCTTTTGTGTACAATTTTGCAGGATTCCTATTGACCTACTATCTCTCTGGTTATCTAGCTTATGCATGTTAAAAAAGCAAAAACAGTTGTACACGTGTTTGATAAAATTGTTAACTGTTTCTTGTTAACTGTTAACTGTTACTGAAGGAGACAGTTATTTTCATTTTCAGTTGCTTTTCACATAATGGGAAGATCAAAGATGCTTTTTGTCGTTTCCGTCTCCTCAAACCACAAGTTCCTTCCTCTGTATTAAAGCCTTTCCAACATGCAAAATATTTTATTTTTTCTCACCTTGAGTAGCAAATAATTTTATTGCATCAAGATGACATATCATTGAAAGTTTTTCTATGCATACTTCTGCATACTTGTATAGGTAGCTCTACAGAGTAGGTTTTACCTATAGGCTATTCAGAACCATGCTTTATTTTAAAATTTTTGTATTGGTTTGCATACAATAATTTGTTTACATTGTGTCTCATTCATGTACATTGTTTTGGTGTTTCTTTCCGTCCACCTACCAAACTCTGTGACCCCATGACTTCTACCCACCCCTACTTTCTCCCCTTCTCCCTTTGGTTATCCATACACTTCTTAGTGGTTATCCTACGATTCTTACAGTAATGGTCATATGCAGTATTTGTCCTTATGAGGCTGAGTTAGTTCACTCAGCATAATGCTTTCTAGACTCTTTTATAGTATTTTTCCAAATTGTTGCTCCTCCTTTTTTTAAATTTTTTAAAGAAATAAAATTTTATGGAGTGCTGCTCACTTGATATCAACTTTTCCTCCTTTTTTTTTTTGTTGTTGTTGTTGTTATGAATCCTTTAGAGAATCTGCTGAAAACAGCTTGATGTGGATGGGTAGCTATGACTCCCTCCAGTGTAGTCCCCAAGAATTGAAAAGATATTCTTTTAACAGTTGTTTAATGAAAATGTTAACAAGACGCTATTAAGATTATAGTAAAAATTTGGGGGGAAATGTTGCCATTGAGTCTATTCCATTGCATGGCAACCCAGCATGTGTCAGAGTAGAACTGGGTTCTGCTAGGTTCTCTGAGGCTGTGATCTCTTGAAGAAGCTGGCCATCCCTTCTTTTCCAGGGACTGTTGGGTGAATGCAAACAACCAGCATTTCAAGGAAAAGAGGAAATAGTGTGAGAGCAAGGACAAGTAGCTGCTGTGCGTATGGAAACCTCAGTGTTCAGACCATGAGAGAAGCAAAGGAGGTCAGGTGGTGTGCATATTTAAAGAGCATCTACTATCACTACAAATTGATACCTTTGCATTGTGGTTTAAGGAAAGAGTACTGAATATTCCATGCACTGCCAAAAAGTACAAACAATTATGTCTTGGAGGGAGTGCAACAGGGAGCTCCTTAAAGATAAGTATGGCGATACTTCATCTCACATAATTTAGTCATGTTTCCAGGAGGGGCAAGTCCTTGGAAAAAGACATCATGGTGGGGAAAGGAGAAGATAATAAAAGACCCTCACGGAGATAGATTGACACAGTGACTGAAATAATGGGCTTGAGCATGTCAGAGATGGTGAAGAGGGCACAGGATTCAGTGGACAAGATTCAGATAAAGTAGGAGAACAAACAAGTTCATCCTGGAGAGAGGGAAGCCAGGCTGCTCCTTGGAGGCAAGGATTCTGAGGCTTTTTCTGACATACTTTGGACATGTTGCAAGGAGGGACCAGTCCTTGGAGAGGGACATCATGCTTGGGAGGGTGGATGGACAGCGCAGGAGAGGAAGACCCTCTATGAGGTGGATTGATTCAGTGACTAGGGTAATGGGGGTAGGTGTGTCAGAGACAGTGAGATTGGCAAGGAATAGATCAAGGCTTAGTTAGGGCTGTGGTACACAGGGTCGCTGTGAGTTGCAGGCAACTCGACAGCACATTAACAACAACAGCAACATCCCTGGAAGTGTGGTGCTGGAGAATATATACAGTGGACTGTCAGGAAAGCAAAGTGTGTCTTAGGAGGGATGAAACCAGTCTGCACCTTGGAGGCCAGGATTCTGAAGCTTTGTTTGACATACTTTGGACATGTTGTAAGGAGGGACCAGTCCTTGGAGAGGGATGTCATGCTTGGGAGGGTGGAGGAACAGTGCAAGAGAGGAAGACCCTCAATGAGATGGATTGATTCAGTGACTGGTGTATTATGGTAGATGTGTCAGAGACAATAAGGTTTTCACAGAATAGAGCAGGGTTCAGAGCTGTTGCATGTGTTGCAAGCAACTTGATGGCACATAACAACACAGAAATCCTGGATGAGGTAGATTTACTCAGTGATTGGAGTAGTGGGGATAGATGTGTCTGAGACAATAAGATTAACTTAAGATAGGGAAGGTTTCAGAACCATTATTCATGGGGTCGCTAAGAATTGCAGATGATGTATCAACATCAGCAATATGAATCGTGGTCTAACAACAGCTATCACCACTGTCACCAGTGAAAACCATGAAGCCCTAGCTCCAGAGTATTCTGACCCCCTGAAGCCCATCCTAGGGATACCAGGGATCTGTTGGCCTCAGGTTGGAAAGTTCTGCTCTAGGATTTGATGGGAGTTATGGACAGCTTGGTGAGGCATGGCCCAATAAGCCTTGGGAATACCATTATCTACATTTTAGCTTTAATGGTTACCTGTTTTGAGACTTTCATTTGTCAAGGCACTTTACGTCTTTTAAAGACTTCATTTTCAAACTGGAAATGGAAATAAATTATACTGAGATATAATTGAGATAACCTAATATAACAGCTGGTTGTACAGTAGGTCAACAAATGTCAGTTCTTTTTCTTTTCTCCTAACCATCTTTGATTTGTTTGAGGCAAAGATGTTTTTCTCTTTCAAGGAGATCATTTCAGAGCAACAGAAATGAATTGAACTGAGGCTAATTGAAATTCTCAGAACCCAGCTGAGTTTGCAGAGATTAGGAAATAAGCGTTCAATCCCGAACACAAAATGGCCCAGGTGGGACACTGTGAGACTGGAACTGGATTTGCCGCTGGTGACAGATTGGAGGTAGGTAGAGGGCAGGACATTAAGGTAGGGACAAGGTGCAATCCCACTGGGGGGTCAGCACGCAGAAATGTGCAGACCTCTTCTAGGGCAGTAACCCCAGCAGTGTCACCTCACTGGAGAAGGAAGTAAAGGCACTTTCCCCTCAGAGAACTTCAGGCCCATGTGCCACACTGGAGGAAAGGAATTAATTTCCAGAAACGGGGAGTCCCAACATGTTGCAAATAGTTAATCTGCTGGGATGCTAATAAAAATGCTGGAGATTCAAGTCCATCTAGATGTACCTTGAATGAAAAGTCTGAAATCTGCTTCCGAAAAATCTGCCATTGTAGA
Organism: Elephantulus edwardii; assembly: GCF_000299155.1. NCBI lineage: Eukaryota > Metazoa > Chordata > Mammalia > Macroscelidea > Macroscelididae > Elephantulus > Elephantulus edwardii. The sequence goes on from NW_006399796.1 coordinate 1,002,296, forward strand.
TAGAGCTTATGGAGCGCATTTCTGCTTTGACACAACAGGTCATCCCAAGTTGATATGGAATCAGTACAAACTGTTTTGGTGTCAGAAATATTAAGACCAGAGAACCAAATATGTTGCCTAAAGTCTAGGCTTTAAAGCAGATAAAATGCTCTGAGAGCAGGGATTGGTTCTTGCCTTTCACCTTTTTTCATTTTTCTTACTTTTACCTACAAGATCCTCTGAAGAGTTCTCGGATAAAAACATACTATACTTCAAAGGCGTTAAACATTACTAGCCTTGTTTTTGGTGATGATTTTAAAGGAAAAATGAGAGGAAGGGGGACTGGCAGCATGGATTTTAAAGATAGAGTGAATATTATTAACCTAATGAGTGTACAGTTCTATCTGACGGGGGAAGTAATGTGATTAGTAAAAGCTGAGTAGGATTACTATGAAATGCTGATGAAGGTACCCCGTGGGTGTTTGTTCCAGAAGACAGGACAGAGCGCTGGCATGTGGCTTCCGGGAGGTCAGCAAACCTGTGATCCCTTTGACATTCTGCTGTTAAGCTAGATGACTGCAAAATCTGAGAGCCTATTCCTGAAGTTTCTTCATCTAGTTTCTACCATGTCTTTGAAGAACCGTTCTCGTGATCTCTGAATTATTTTTCGTTTTCATTCTTTCTACTTCTATTCCTCTCCTCCCCAAATCTTTTTTGTTGTGCTTTTGTAAAATACATTTAGCATCATTAAGTGGCTTGTTGGGAGCACTTGTTGTGCAGCGGTTAAAGTGTTGTCTGCTAGTGAAAAGATTGGTGCTTCAAAACCATCAGCTGCTCCATGGGAGAAAAATGTGATGATTTGCTTTCGTGAAACAGTATCTTGTGTATCCTTGGAAACTCTATGATGTGGTTTTACTCTTACTCTTTTCTACAGGGTCTCTGTGAATCAGAATTAACTTGATGCCAATTGGATATATGGACTGCTAAAAATTATTAGCTTAAAGCCTTTCAATTACTACCAGGATTCCGGTCTGGAACACTTCAAATGACAACTCAAACATGAAGTTATTACAAAGAAAATGTTAGGTCACTTACTGAGCAAGAACCAAGTTTGTAGACTTTGGGATATCATATTTCATTTATCTGACAGGTGTAGTTCAGTAAGACTTAGAGTTGAAGAGAAAGTGAGCAAAAAAAGAGCCTTTTCAACCCCAAATACTACTGGTAAAATTGTAAATAAGTGTAGTTTTTCCTGGGAACAGTCTGACAACAAATATAAAAATTTTAAATTCCTGGACCTTTTCATCCAGAATTTCTACCTCTGGAAATTTATTCTTAGGTACTAATGGTATGCCTGCATATAGGTGTCATACACAAATGTGTTCTTAAGAAATCACTGCAATATTAATATATAAATACCAAACTATTGCAAACAACCAAAATGACCAACAAGTTTAAGTGTGGACAGTAAGTTACTGAAGTTATGGAAGTTAATAAGCTGTTATGTGGTGGGCTAGTGCAAAACCATGACAGAAAGAAGAAAGCTGTGTATATTCACTTTTAAATAGATTCACAAAATATTATTACGTTCCAGAGCACTGTGTATGATTGAATCCTGTTGAACTAAAGGAGAAAGGAGAGTAGGAGATCCACGGGCTTATTTGGCATTTAAAACATTGGAAGATAAAAACACCTTGTTACCAGTAATTCTAACTAGAGAAGGTTCAGGGAGGATTCTGTGGTTTGGCACAGATATTAGGAGCTAGGGCGTGAAAACAGATCTGCATTCAAGCTCTCTCCTTGCTCCTCTTCAAACTGTAACAATTTTGTGAAATTCTCCTCATTTCTAAATTGAAACTACTACTGACCTCATTTTGTGGCCATTGAACTAAGAATGATAAAACAGTTCAATGTAAGCCCACAATTAATAGTTAATTGCTCAGCATATTTTAATTTTCATAAAGACCGTGCCTTATTTTTGTCATCAGGCAATAAAGCTATTTCATTGGAGAACAGTAGCTCAGGTTAAGAAGCTTAGTGACTGCTCAGGGGCTAAAATGTAATAGCCAAATGGAGTAGATTTGTTTAAAGGGGGAAAAGAAGTTGTAATGTTTGAAAAATTAGAATTAGACATTTACAACTGGAAAAATATCATGGAACAGACACAACCTAAGATTCCTGGAGGCTTCATATTGGGAAGGCACATTGGGTAATTAAAAGTTGGGATCTTTTACTTCTGCTGTTGCACAAGACACCCTTTAATGCCAAAGTCCTGAGGCAGCCACAGAGGGTCGCGCAGTGGCACATACCTCACTATTTTCAAGCTGCTTTGAAGGAAATAGCAAAAATTAAGGCCCTAGGAATAGATGGTATACCAATTGACGTATTTCAGCTAACAGATGCTGCCCTGGACATGCTCACCAAGTTGTGCCAAGAAATCTGGAGAACAACCACTTGGCCAACTGATTGGAAGAGATCTATATTTGTTCCCATTCCAAAGAAGGGTGACCCAACAGAGTGTGGAAACTACAGAATGATGTCATTGATTTTACACACAAGCAAGATTCTACTGAAGATTATCCAAAAACAACTGGAACACCACATCAGCAGAGAATTGCCAGAAGTCCAGGCTGGGTTTAGAAGGGGTTGGGGTACTAGGGATATTGTAGCTGATGTTAGATGGATCTTAGCTGAAAGCAGGGAATATCAGAAGAATGTCTATCTGTGTTTCATTGATTATGCAAAGGCATTTGACTGCATGGATCATAACAAACTGTGGCTGACGCTGATAAGAATGGGAATCCCAGAACATTTAATCATGCTAATGTGAAACCTATACTTGGACCAAGAGGCCGTCATCAGAACAGAGCACGGTAACACTGCATGGTTCAAAATTGGGAAGGGTGTGTGCCAGGGATGTGTCCTATCTCCATACCTTTTCAACCTGTATGCAGAGCAGATTATCCGAGAGGCTGGGCTCTATGAGGAGAAGTGTGGCATCAGGATTGGTGGAAGATCTATTAACAATGTGCATTATGCAGAGGACACAACCCTGCTTGTTGAAACTGAAGAGGACCTCATGCACTTGCTGCAGAGGGTCAAGGACTGCAGCCTTCAGTATGGACTGAGGCTCAATGTCAAGAAGACAAAGATTCTCACCACTGGACCAATTGGTAGCATCAGGATGGATGACAAAGAGATTGAGATTGTTCACAGCTTTAGTTTGCTCAGCTCCACGGTCAACACTCTTGGCACAAGCAGCCAGGAAATCAAAAAACGCATTGCGATGGGAAAGTCTGCTGTTAGGGACCTCTCTAAATTACTCAAGAGCAACGGTGTCTCTCTGGAGACTAAGATGCACCTGATACAGGCCATGGTCTTTGCAATCACTTGTTATGCATCAGAGAGTTGGACAATGACTAGGGAGGATAGAAGGAGAATTGATGCCTTTGAGCTGCGGTGCTGGAGAAGAGTATTGAATGTACCATAGACTGCCAAGAAAACAAACAGATTCATCCTGGAAAGGGTTAAACCAGACTACTCCTTGGAGGCAAAGATTCTGGGGCTTCATCTGACATACTTTGGACATGTTGTAAAGAGGGAGAGGTCCTTGGAGAGGGACATCATGCTTGGTAGGGTGGAGGGACAGTGCAGGAGGGAAAGACTCCTCTATGAGGTGGATTGACTCAGTGACTGGGATAATCGGGATGGGTGTGTTAAAGGTAGTGCGTTTGGCACAGGATAGAGCAGGGCTTAGGGCTGTTGTACATAGGATCACTATGAGTCACAAATGACTTGACAGCACATGGCAACAACAACTCCACAAAGAAGGGTACATTTGCTAGAATTTTGTACTCTGCTCGGTGGTGGTTGTTGTTGGGTTTTCAGAGGCGGTTAGGTTCATGGGAATAGATTGCCCAATGCTTTATGAATAGAACTCTATGTCCTGCTGATAATCCTATTGAGGTCCAGAGAATGTGTTCTTCTTTTAAATATTTATCTCAGTGTGTAGTGGTCCTAGTGATATTATAGCTAATGTTAGATGGACCTTGGCTGAAAGCAGAGTACCAGAGGAATGTCTATCTGTGTTTTGTTAACTGTGCAAACACATTTGACTGTGTGGATAACAACAAACTGTGACTAACTCTGAGAAGAATAGGAATCCCAGAACACTTGTTTGGGCTTATGCGAAACCAATACTTCGACAAGAAGGCAGTAGTCAGAACAGAACAAGGAACTGCATGGTTAAAAATTGGAAAGGGTATATGCCAGGGATATGTCTTCTTTCCAAACCTTTCAATCTTTATACAGAACAGATTATCTGAGAGGTTGGGCTGTCTGAGAGAAAAATGTGGCATCAGGATTGGAGGAAGACTCATCTACAATCTACATTATGCAAAAGACTCAACTCTGCTCACTGAAACTAAGGTGGATCTGAAGCGCTTGCTGCAGAAGGACAAGGACTGCAGCCTTTAATATGGATTGAAGCTTAACATCAAGAAAACAAATATTCTCACCACTGTGTTGATTGACAACATCCTGATAGATGGTGAAGAGATTGAGATTTTTCACAGCTTTAGTTTGCTTGGCTCCACAATCAACACTGTTGGTACAGCAGCCAGGAAATCAAAAGACAAATTGCAGTGGGAAAGTCTGCTGTCAGAGACCTCTCCGAAGTACTGAAGAGCAATGATGTTAGTCCGGAGACTAAAGTGTGCCTGATCTAGGCCATGGACTTTGCCATTATTTGCTATGTGTCAGAAAGCTGGACAGGTATGATAGGAGGAGAAAAATGCAGATGCTCTTGAGCTGTGGTGCTGGAAAAGAGTATTGAATATACCATGGAGTGCTAGGAGAACAAAGGCTCATCCTAGAGAGCGTGAAACCAGGCTGCTCTTTGGAGGCAAGGATTCTGAAGCTTCGTCTGACATACTTTGAACATGTTGCAAGGTAGGGCCAGTCTTTGGAGAGGGATATCCTGCTTAGGAAGGTGGAGGGGTAGCGCAAAAGAGAAAGACCCTCGATGAGATGAATTGATTCAGTGACTGGGATAATGGGGTTATGTGTGTTGGAGACAATAAGATTGGCAAGGGATAAAGCAGAACAACAACTACCTAGTGAAGCAGCCTTATGACAGTTTGCACATAGCATTATAGTGTCATCTTTGTGCTTAAGAGGATAGGCAATCTCCTCCCATGCAATTTTCATCTTCCAAAATGCAATCAGTAGATAGTCAGATATCAGTCTGTTCCAACTCAGTGGCAGTGAGACAGATAGAACATAACTTATTAAGTGCTTAGTTCTATGGAGTTGACTATTCAATAAATACTTCAGTGCTTCCTGTGTGCTCGACACCTGTGTTTTAGATTCCAAGGATAAAATTAATAAACAAAATTATTCTTTCCATACCACAGACTGATTTGTTCAAAATACAGTTAGCCCCTGAAACCCACAGCGTCCCTTTTCAGCAGGAAGTAGCTAAGAGAATACGCCATCCCCTTTTCCTTATGACTCAGGGTGAAGTCTCTCTCAGGGAGGAGTGATAGGGAATGGCAAAGGACACACTGACAAAGAAGATTAATCAGAACTGGCTTTGACAAGCACTGTGGCATTTGGACAAGAACAAACTGGGAGGAGGGTAGAGAGAATAGTGCAACAATGAATGAATGGAACCCCAAAATCTCTGTAAATGTTTATGAAAATTAATAAAATATAATTATAGAAAAAAAAACAAACAAAATACAGTTAGCATAAAACAGTAGAGGAAGCGTCATGTCATCATTAAGAATGGCTCATGTCTATTTTGTTCATTTATGAATTTATGAATCTTCAACTTGTGAGACAAGTTCTGGCTAATAGTAACCATTCAGTAATAGCTGTTGACTGAATAAATGCTGAGAGACATAGTCCATGCCCTCTGGGAACTTACAGCATGGTTGTAAGATGTGGAATGTTTGCCTTTCTACCTCCACCCTCCATCACTCCCTCACTCAGTCATGCATATACGCACACCAGGACGCAGGGCTGCCATAGCTAGGCAGGTTTGAGAAATGCTTTGTCAAGCCAAGTTAAATAATCTCTTTGTTCCACAGGACTTCCAATTTTGATTCCTCAAGAAAGGTACAGGATATATAGCATGCAGTATTCCCTGAACTTGCTTGGGCCTGGCATCTTAGGGAAATGTTGATTTGTCCCTAAAACTTCCTATGAGTTTGGAAAAGGAAGAAGGTCATTTCCAGGCTTCCTGAACACATTATCCCTTGGACACACTCGTTTAGCTTGAGCACTTCAAATGGGGCTTAGGGCTCCTTACTAAAATTGGAGATGGGGAAGAGCAACCCACATTAGAAGTGAAGAGTGTCTTGTCAGGATGGTATTGCCTTAGATTCTTTTGAATGTAATAAGTTTTAGTTGGCTGAGTGAGTGCAGTCAGGCTTAAAAATAAGTGAGGTCTTTGTATCCTAGTCAGAACTGAATGCAGATGTGGAGAATAGGACTCTCAGAGCAGAATCGGACAAACATCAACAAAGGTTGAGGTGAACAGAGTGCCTGGGAAATTGGTTAGGTTAAAGTGGAGGTTTCACTGGTCTTATAGGAGGACTAGGAAGGGAAACACGGGGTGGTTAGCACAGAATCTGAGCAAAAAGAACCTTTAGAGCTGGCGCACTGAGAGGAAGTTTGGCAGCCGTGGGTGAGATGGATTGCAGCGATGAGAGCAGAACTGAGCCAGCTCAGAGGTGTTTGCAAGCCCAGGAGTAAGATAATGAGCGAGAGCTTTAGTGAAGAAAATGGAGCGGAAGGGACGTGAAAGGTTTGAAAGAAGAATCAATAAGGCATGGTTGACTAAAGGATAAAAAAAGATTGTGAGGAAAGAAAACAAAATTTACAGATTAATTTAAGGCAGCCTCAAAGCTAACAATAGTGTGCTGTGATTGTGTTGCTGGAATCTGGGGACAAAAAAGTCTGGCACTTGAACCACCATCAATTGCTAATTGCTGAAGCCAATCATGTGTCTTTCCATTCCCAAGAAGTGTTCTCTTATTTCTAAGGGCACTTAGTGAGGTTGTGATACTTTCACAGGTAGTAGAGAGCAAGTCACTTATTTAGGTTCTCTTTTACTGATATGAGGAAGCTCTGGTGGCCTGCTGGGTAAGGAGTTACACTACCAGCCCAGAAGCAGCCAGTTTAAGTTCACCAGCTGCGCTTTGGGAGAAAGATAGGAGATAGACAGTCTCTTTCTATGGAACTTACAGCCTATGAAAACTCACTGGAGGGTCAGGTATGAGTGGGTTCTGACTTGACTATACATAACAACAACTAACTGACATAAATGTTTCACTGCTAACAAAAAAGGTCAGCCGTTATAACCCACCAGACACTCTGGAGGAGAAAGATGTGGCACTCTGCTCCCATAAAGATTTACAGCCCTCATAATACTATGGGTCAGTTCTGCCCTGTCTCCTACAATCACTTTATGTTGGAATCAACTTAACCTCGGTTTAGTGCTTGGTTTTTGGTCGCCCATGCAAGCAAGACAGCAAGTGGAACAATATTGCATGTTGGTTAAAAGCATGGAATTTGAAGTTAGAAATGAGTGTAAGCCCTGGCTTTACCTTGCTTAGTGTCTTAAAGCTACCTGAGCTTCAGTGCCCTTGTCTGTGAAATGTGGTTATTACCAGAATCTATATTGCAGTGCTGTCAGAAGTCACTGTGATATTGAAGGAAGTTGCTTAGCAAAATACTGTGTGCATTACACTACACTTTATCAATTATACTAACTATTCAGTGTTTAGTGGAGCTCCCAGATTAAAACAGGCTTGGAAGCAGGAGTAGCATCCACTTCCAAAATAGCTTTCCTCTGGAAACTCTATGAACTTAGAGAAACAAGAAAGTAATACAATTATTCAAGTCTTTTGTTCATAGGGTCGCTATGAGTTGTCTACAACTCAGTGGCACTTAACAAAAACAAACAACAGTTTAAGGTTCCATTCCTTGGGAAATGACATCATTCTGAAAGAAGTGGAAGGTTAGAGAAGAAAAGAAGATTCTCAACATGATGGATTGATACAGTGACTGTAGAAATGGGCTCTAGCATGTCTCGAATTGTGGGGATGACGTAGGATAGGCAAGGGTTAGATCTGTTGTTCATAGACTCGCTGGAGTCATAATGTTTGATTGACCTGGTGGATAGAAAGTGACGCTGCCAAGCCAAAGGTAGGTAATTTTAATCTGTGGCCCTCAGGCCTGATTTTAATTATTTTTTGTCAAACATTCTTCTAAGTGATATAGCACTGGTCTGTGCATTGCTCTACAGAGGTAACTCGTGGTTGCTGTGATGCTAAACACTGTGACACTGATGTGTCAAATGTGATAATGGTTATCCATGGTGGACAGTGTTTGGTGGAGCTCCCTGATTAGAACAGGTTTGGGAGGGAGGAGTGGCATGCGAAATAGCTTGCCTCTGGAAACTCATTGAACTTGGAGAAATGATGAAAGTTATACAAGTGTTCAAGTCTGTCGTTCATAGGGTCGCTATGAGTCATCTATGCCTTGAAGGCACTTAACAACAACAACATACACCTATTACAGGTCATTATTATTATTCTCAAAATACAGTGAAGAATCTGTGCCTGTGTGTATGAATGTATATGTAGACTTGTTTATTTCTTAATTGTGGGGACCAATCTGAATTAACACAGTCAGTAGATTTGCACATGGTTAATGGGAAATCCTTAGTTAAAGACCAGTCCTGAGTGTCCTCAGAGGCAATGCAATGGAGTTCTCTGCAGAAGTGGAGCCAGGCCTAGTGCTGTTGAGCACCTTGGAAGCTGGCAAAAGATGTAGATAAGTAACAGAAAGGAGGGAAAACATTCGACTGTTCACGGCTGTAAGACTTCTGTGCTCTGCCAAGCGTCATGCTTTGCCATCAGCTCCAGGTCGGACCCTGTGATGCCCAACTAGGAATGGGCTTGATGGTAGTTACTATGTCAGTGCTCTGGGTGTCTGCTAGACCCACAGTTTGCGTAGTATTTTTAATTAGCTCAGCAATTCTCCAAGGCTAGTTTAGTGGAGCTCATTAAAGAGAGGAGAGGGCAGCTCCAAAGTTGTAGTCTTCATCGGAGAGCCAGCATTATCACTCTGTGAAGAACTAGTTCTGTTTTACTCCCACTCGTGATGCTTGGCTTCTTAATCTCCCAAACCATGGAATATTTCCAGATGCAATGCTAGAGTCAAATAAAACTTTATTTACTAGTTCCTGCCCAACTTAGAGGGGAAAGCAGTCTATAGATCTGAGATACAGTTAATCTTTTCCCATTCCCTCTGTTTTTTCTATTTCCTTTAGTCATTGAGATTCAAATACCAAGTTAAAGAAGATCCTCATTGAGGATCATATAATACATTTTTGTGTTGTGTTTAAATGACTCAATGTCTTATTTGATATATACCCTTAGGCAGAGGTTCTCACATTTGACTGCACATTAGAATCACCTGGATTTTGAAAATCCAGATGCCTAAGGTATATCCCAGACAAAATAAAATCCCTAGGGGTGAGATGTAAGCATTAGTATTTTTTTAAAGCTTCCTAAGTGCTTCCATGATGTAGTCAGGTGTGAAAAGCAGAGCTTTAGAACAGTGCTTCTCATTTGGGGACTGTTTTGCTTCCCTGGGGACAATTGGCAAAAGGCTGTGCTCCTGGCATCTGGTGAGTAGAACCCAAAGATGCAACTAAACATCCTACAATGCACAGGACAAATAGTGCCCGGTCTGAGAAACGATATTTTGGAATAACCAAACATAGGAAATGAGATATGCCAGAGCAGGGGTTGTGCCCATTGTGAGGCAATCATAGTGTGTTCAGGTTGACCTTTCTGGCCTCCTGGCACGATGAAGAAAGGGAAATGGCTTTTACAAATGGCTCTACCCCTTTGAGTCTCTGTGCCTGCCACCAGGGTGGGCTGGCCTCGTAGCTGTTACACCTCTTAACTATGCTTTCCTGGGTAGGATAGCTTCCTTCAGTTCCTTGTATTTATTGCACTTGAATGGCTTGGAAAAGGACCAAAGTTAGAAAAAGTATATCTGTGGGTAGGAAAAATGTAAATCTGTGGAAATTACCCAATATATACATAATTTGAAATAAATATTTGCTTAGTCTGATAATTCCTAAATTAGGCGTGAACCATTAAAAGTGGTTGTAGTGAACTGTAAGAAATCAGATTTCTGCAGACAATTCTTTTTCTTCTTCCTTCTTTGATTGGATTAGGGAAAGTAGGAGAGATAGTTTTCATTTTAGTGCAACACATTTTCCTTAATTTGAGACTTTCAGGAATGCTTTAATAGTGGGTTAATATTGTTGTTGTTGTTAAGTGCCTCAAGTCGCAGGCAACTAATAGCGACCCTATGAAGGAGAGTCCTCAACGCTTGGGTGTCTTTCATCCTCTCTCCAGATTCATAGGGTTTTTTGTGTGTATATGTATATACTGTTGGCCTGGGAGTAAGAAACTGTGCTGCAATTCCAAAGGCACATGGTTCAAATCCAGTAGGGGCTCCGCAGAAGATTGGACAGTCTACTTCCGTGCAATTTACTGTCTCTGAAAACCCATCAGAGGGTCAACTATGGGTCAGTTTCAACTTGATAGTACCCAACAACTGGTGGTCTAGTGAGTAGGAAGTTCCCAGGTAGGTTGTTCGAATCCACCAGCTGCTCCATGGGAGATAGATTATCCATCTACTCCTGTGAGATTTTATAGTCTCTGAAGACCTGCTGCAAGGTCAGCTATGTATCTGTTCCAACTTGATGGCAGTGAGTTGAGGTTTTGGGTTGATGTAGTATGATTAACATGATTAAGTGTTACCTCCCTGTGGGTACACTCAGTTTTGTAGGGTGTGACACACATAAAAGCTCTGCCATAAATATGTTGCCTTTTTCTTGTATCCAATTGTCAAGTTTAAAGTATTTAATTGAAGATAAGAACTTTGTTTAAAGCACACATTAAATATATTCAAAATAGATTTAAAAAATTGATGAAAGCAATGTTTGAGGTTGCTCTGAATTTGTTGATCTTATGCAGATGATTGGTTGCCAACTCAATTCTTTTTTAAAAAATTTGACCCTTTAAAGAAATTTTAAGTGGCCTGTTTAATGTTTTGTATAAGCTTCTTGTTTCAGAACTAAATTCGTGTATGTAAATCTGTAGTTACGTCTGCAACAGTTTTTCTCTTTCTTTGAACATTCTATGACACTTTTAATACTCATAATGTAGTTTATTCATTCTATAAACACTTTAAGGCCTACTGTGTGCATTTCACATTAATTATTATATTGACTTTAAAAATAACTTTTTTTCTTTCTTTACTGTTGCATCAGAAGTAGACCCTCCAGCATGTTTTCTGAGGCAGTTAATAGAATGAGAGTAGATTGCCCATTCTTCTCCCGTGGAGCAGCTGGTGAATTTGCACTGTCTTCCTTCTGGGTTGCAGTGTAGTTTTTTACTACTAACCCACCAGAGCTTCCAGTTTAATATGATTTGAGACAGTATATAAATACATATTCTTGTATACCGGGTTATTTTCACATCCTGTGTTCTAAATGTTGTGATACTTGTATTTTGGGCATGAACATGCTTCAGTCCCTAACCCAAATGATATTTTAATCTTAGTTTAATTCTGATTTATGTGTCTTAATTTTTAATTTTAAAAATATTTTAAAAAATATTCTTATTGGATACATAAGCACTCAGATTATTTTTTAGGCTTAGAGATTTTACTTTCTAGTGAGACGTTCACAGAAAAAGTATCCAGGTTTGTGTGTAGAGACTGTTTCTTACAAACTTGGTTATCATGGAAACCACAGCCAGGGATGTTTACCAGCAGAGAGGGTGTTAATGATCAGATGTTCTCCTCAGAGTCGGAATGACTGAGTGTGTCTATGTATATGTGGGTTGTGGTGTGATGTGTATGTGTATGTGTTGGTGGGAAAGGGTGGGTGGTTTGTTTTTTTGTGTGCTGAGATTAGGGTTGTTGTTGTTATGTGCTGTGAAGTTGCCTGCAACTCATAGCGACCCTATGTACAACAGCCCTAAACCCTGCTCTATTCTGTGCCAATTTTATTGTCTCTAATACACCTATCCTTATTATCCCAGTCACTGAATCAATCCATCTCATCGAGGGTCTTCCTATCCTGCGCTGTCCCTCCAACCTCCCAAGCATGACAGCCCTCTCCAAGGACTGATCCCGCCTTGCAGCATGTCCAAAGTATGTCAGACAAAGCTGCAGACCCTGTTTCCTAGTGCCAAAGGGTCCCTTTAGAGTAGTGAGAGAAGACCTTCACCCTGAAACCCACAACATCCCTTTTCAGCAGGAAGTAGCTAAGAGAATACGCCATCCCCTTTTCCTTATGAATCAGGGTGAAGTCTCTCTCAGGGAGGAGTGATAGAGAATGGCAACGGACACACTGACAAAGGAGATTAATCAGAACTGGCTTTGACAAGCACTGTGGCAATTGGACAATTAAAACAGACATTCGAGGGGGGAAGAAGAACAAACTGGGGAGGAGGGTGGAGAAAACAGTGCAACAATGAATGAATGAAAACCCAGAATCTCTGTAAATGTTCATTAAAACTAATAAAATTTAATAATAATAATAATTTAAAAATCAGAATATATGGGCTCGGTGACATAGCCCATTGTGAGTTGGGCTAATTGACCAAAAGTTGTACATTTTCAAGCTTCAAATTCACCAGTGATTCCAAGGGAGAAAGATGGACCGTCTCCTCTCATGCAAATTACAGCCTCAGGAACCTGGTGGATGGTCACTACAAGTCCTAACTTATAAGTCACTATAAGTCCTGACTTCACAGTACTGAGCATGAATTTTGTGGGCTATGAGACTAAAATGACAACAGAAACTGCAAAGACTACATGGGAATCTCAGGGGAAAATGAGTGTGTGTTGATGAAGGAACAACAACTTAGAAAGGAAAACTGAGAATAGTTGCTCATCTCAAAACATGTAATCAACATCAGTGAATTGTAGATTACAGATGGATTAGTGTACATTTTGCTGTGTATATACTCTCAACATTAAAATATTTTTTAAGTCCAAAAAAAAAAAAAAGCTGCAGACCCCTTGCCTCCAAGGAGCAGCCTGGCTTCAACCTCTCCAAGACAAACTTTTTTGTTCTCCCAGCAGTCCATGGTATAGTCAATACTCTTCTCCAGCACCAGAGTTCAAAGGCATCAGTTATCCTTCTATCATCCTTAGTCATTGTCCAGCTCTCTGATGCATAGCAAGTAATTGCAAAGACCATGGCCTGTAGCAGGCACAGCATAGGCTCCAGACTGACATCGTTGCTCCTCAGCACTTTGGAGAAGTCTCTCTGACAGCAGATTTTCCCAGTGCAATTAATCTTTTAATTTCCTGGCTGCTGGTACCAAGAGTGTTGATTGTAGAATACAATTATATTTATGCTGAAAGATTTAATGGGTCAAGCCCAAACCTTGAAATTGGAATAGACTGGGACTCTCCTTGTTTCTTGGAAACCAGTGTTATTATTGGTTATTTGTATATGTGTGCTATATATTGGTGTAAATTTTATTATAGTGTATTTGTCTCTATCTTCATCATAGTAATGAAAAACTAGGTGAATAGAGATCTATTTGTTCCTACATGTAAAAAGAACTGATTTGGATTGGGGGGTATAGGATTCATAGGGTGGGGCAGGAATTAATAGTCTCTGGATGTCTGAGTGACATAGAAGAGGGATTAAATAGGTTCAGTGTAGCCTTGAGGCACAGAACCAGAGCCAAGGGACTGAAGTATAGGAAAAGAAATTTTTGGCTAAGTTCAAGGAGTGTCCAAAGAGATCATGATCCATTGGCTGAGGGAGAAGTGGGGAAGTGTGGGAATTTTATTTCAGTGGAGGTTGTTGAAAAGAGCACACACAGAGAGGACACAGGAGATTCAGGCCATGGATACAGAATAGATATTAAAGCCCATTCCAATCCAGTCCTTTTAGATATCCATGCTGCCTTGTCTAGGAATCCTGATGCATAATAGAGTCACAGGCAGTTTGGGGTGAGGAAACCCAAAGCCAACCCAGACTTCTTCCAAGTCCATTTAATTTAGAATGTCTGGGGAAGATTGTTGGGCCTCAATTTATTATTTGGTGTTTTGTTATCTGGTTGTACTAATGTGCAGCCAAGATTGAAAATCCAGATTTCATCTAGTCCCATGGAAAAGATACCACATACTAGCTAATGAATTTCATGATGTTTTTAGCAATTTTTTTTAAAACTCCAGACTTGATTAAAATGTCTTTGGCAGTATCTTCACTTTCTCTTCATCTGCTCCTTAAGTCAAGGATTTTGAAGCTTCATCTTACATCCTTTGGGCATATTCTAGGAAGTGCCAGCCCTTAGAGAAATACATCATGTTTGGAAGGGTGGAGGGACAGTGCAGGAGAGGAAAACCCTAGATGAAGCGGACTGACCCTCTAACTGGGGTAGTGGCGTTAGGTGTGTTGGAGACAGTGAGACTGGCTCAGTATAGGGCAGGGTTCAGAGTGTTGTACATAGGGTTACTATGAGTTGCAGGTGACTTGATGGTACATAATAACAATAACAACATGCATTTGAAAGCTTGGCAGTGACTAAGGATGACAAAAGAATTGATGCCTTTGAACTGTGGTGTTGGGAGACGAGTATTGAAGGTATCATGGACTGCCAGGAGAACAAATAGTTACGTCTCAGAGAAGGTGAATCCAGAGTGCTCCACGGAGCCAAAGGTGATGAAGCTCCGTCTCACATACTTTGGGCATGTTGCTAGGAGAGATTGTTCTTTGGAGAGGGACATCATGCTTGGGAAGGTAGAGGGACTACGAAAGAGAGGAAGACTCTAGATCAAGTGAGTTGACACAGTGACTGTAACAATGGGTTTGAGTGTGTCAGAAATTGTGAGGATGGCACGGAACAGGGTAGAGTTCACATCAGTTGTTTATTGGATTGCAGTGAATCGTACTTGACTCAATGGCACCTAACAACAACTACAGCAAATGCAATTGAAAGTTGGGCAATCAATAAAGAAGACAGAAGAAGGATCAATGACTGTAAATTGTGGTGCTGGTGAAGCTTGTTGACTATATGATGGACTGCCAAGAACAAATAAATCTATCTTGGAGGAAGTGCAACCAGAATGCTTCTTACAAACAACGACGGTGAGACTTTGTCTCACATACTTTGTGTTTATTGTCAGGAAGGGACAGCCTTTGGGAAGAAGGCATCATGCTGGGAGAAGTAGGGGACCAGCAAAAGAAAGAAAGGCCTTTGAACAACTTGGATTGACACAGTGATCACAACGGTGAACTTGAACATGGTAGAGATTGTAATGATGGTGCAGGATACGCCACAGATCTCTTGTTCACAGGATCACTATTTTGCTATTTTACACTTCAATAGGAATGAACACACGAACTAGTTCATAGTGATCCTGTAGTACAATGCAGATCTGTGCCGTCAGGTTGAATGCCTAAGGTGCTTACATTGCTTAGTGAGATACTTATATTGTTGATTCAAACTACCACTGCTCCACAATAGAAAAACATGATAGTCAGCTTCTGTAAAAATTACTTCGGAAACACTGTGGAATAGTGCTCTGTCCCCTAGGGTCACTGCAGGTCAGAATCACCTCAGTGGCAATGGGAATCTACTGAAGCAGACTGCCCCAGATTTCTCTTGTGGAGCCGCTGGTGGCTTCAGACCAGTGACTTTTTGGTCACTGAACCTCTAGGATTTTTTTTCTCTCTATAAGAATAACCCCACTAACCCACTGCCATTGAGATGATTCCAACTCCAAGGCTGTAAATCTTTATGAGAGGAGACCTTCTTACCATTCCCCATGCTGTAGGCTGATGGATTTGAACCACCGACCTTTTGGTTAGTATTCGTACGTATTACACTATCAGAGCATCTGTATTCCCTCCTTTCAAAACCTGCTTCCCTGCTCTACCCCATATTTACCTTTCTCAGTAAACCACCTTCATTTCAGGGTTGTTGAGGCCAAGAGGAGAGGCATCTGATTTCTCTTATGCCCACAATATTCCATATCCAGTCGTACAACTGCTGTCCAGTTTTCTCTCTAAATTGGTAGACCCATGTCTCATCACTTCTATGACTTTGATAACCTCCTGACCTCTCATTGCTCCTACCCTTCTCTCATTGCCTCTCCTCATTTAGTCTGGAGGATCTTTCTTATAAGCATATAAGATCGTATCATTCTCTTGCTTCAAACTCTCCATGGCTTTTCATGACACTTAATAAAGTTCCTGTGTTCCTTACCATGAGTTTTATCTGCTTCTGCTCTTGCTATGATGTGTCCCCTGCTCAGCTCTTCTACCTTATCTCCTTACCCTCTCTGCTTCCTCTGCTTTGATCTGACCACACTCACTGCCTGGCTGTTTCTCAAGCTTTCCCATCTTGTTATTACTTCAGAGCCATTATACATGCTGTTCACCGTCCATGGACTGACTGTGAGCTTTCGTCGTCTCTTTTCTAAAAATGGCCTTTTTTTGGTTTTTTTGGTTTTTTTTTCCTTTTCACAAGTTTCTGCTTGGTTGTCACCCCAGGACGAAGATCCAACCCCAACGTCCCCCTTCTCCGATTACTCTTGATCTCTGTGACCTCGTTTATTCTCACTCCCAAGTCCCTAGGCCTTTATCTCTCACTGACATCCCTTTTTCCTGATTGTATCACTAGAATTTTTGTCACGGCTTTATTCCCAGCACCATGAACAGTGTCCATAGTCAATGACCAATTTACTTTTGACAGAATGGATAATAAAAGGCCACTTCTTGAGGTCTGATCCCAGAACTGATGTTTTATTACTTCTGTGGCCCTCTTGTGGCCCATTTTGGGCACCTGAAAAGACTGTGCTGGCTCTACTGACCATCAGGACCTACTGCTGGGCTCATCTCAGAGCCTGCTCTCTTCCTACTGCCCCTCATTTGGTTCCCGGTTTTTCACAGATGATTCAGAAACATAGGAGAAAAGCAGAACAGTAACCAGTACTTTATTTTGTGGGTTTCCCCCCTTTTTTTGAAAAAAGAGCTTTGTATTGTGGAAAGGTGAAGGGGTGGCGAAGGAGAGGAAGACCCTCAACCAGGTGGATTGACATGACTGCTGCAGTGGGCTCTTGTGTGTCAGGAAGTGTGAGGATAGTGCAGGACAGTATAGGGTGCAGATCTTTTGTTCATAGGGTTGCAATTGACACTATTGAGTCTTACTTAACCCAGCAGCACCTGACAACAACAATTGTGTTTTGAGTGAAAGTTTGCAGAACAAATTTGTTTTCCATTCAGCATTGTTTGCACAGTATGTTTTAAGGCATTGATTATAATCCTCACATTGTAACGGTATGCCTTCCACTTCTAACCTGATTCTTTTTTTCATTCTTCCTTCTCTCCTGTACCTTCCTGTCTCCTAAGCTTTATCCCTGTGCACATGGTGTTCATTTGAATATTCTGCAAAGTGTATTCCTGCTTGGTGTTATTGATGACCTTTTGGCCTATGTTTGACTGAAAATTGAGTCATGGAGGTGATTTTAGTATGAGGCTTGAAAGGTGACTAGGGATGACAGTTGTGGGAATTCCACCAGCATTTATCAGATCAGTAAAGCCTCGTCTTTTTAAAGAATGATTTGTTTTGCTTCACATTTGTCTCCTACACTCTGTTACTCTGTCAGGAACGTTTTCTTTTGATCCCTTTCAGACCAGTCAGCACTGCTGGCTTCACATCATCTAGTTCTTCTGTTCCCAGAATCGTGGAGACTGAAGTCTTTAGACTACTAGCCTCTGCACTAGAGTGGGAGGTGGACACTTCGCAGGCTTTTCCAGACCACAGCTAGGAGCAGTTAAGTGTGTTCAAACTTAATGTACCTTGATTCTCTACTCTTCTTCTTCTAGTCTCTCCCTTGGTGACTTCTTCTATTCCTAGAACTTCGGATTTTTCTACATTCCCAAGACCTTGCTGCCATTTGTAGTCAGTTGCCAGTATTGTCAGTTCTCTCAGTAAACAGCTGTGTTTCTCTGCTTGCCATTGTCCACTGATGTGAACCAAGACGAGGCCATCATCTTTATCACCTTGTGCTTGAATTACTTTAAGGGCAGTTGGCTTGTCCCTCCACCAGAGCGAATGATACTCAGTTACTGAGCCAGAACCGACTCATAGCTGACCCTCCTGTAGATTTTCAGGAGGCTCTGAATCACATGGTTGGAGACTGCCCATCCTTCTCCTTTGGAGCCACTGGTAGAGTCAGACCTCCAAAGGTGTGCCACCTTTAGGCTAGCAGCACAGTTCTCTCTGGGACCGTGCCACCAGAACGCTCCATGCCCCTGTTATGCTTTATAAAATGTCAATATGATTGCATCATTCTCTGCCTAAAAATGCCTCATTAAATGTCTGATAAAGTTAGGACTTCTTTAAAAGGGTCTATAAAAATCTTCAACAATCTGTTCACAAACTGATTGTACTTCTTTTTGGAAGTACTTGCCTTGCCCCTCCCACTAATGAGTACACACATACCCCTCCTCCAGCCCTCTTGTTTATAGTCATAACTGTATCCTAGGCCACAGGCAAGCCTCAATAAATATTTGCTGAATGAATGTGGGAAATGTAGTGGCTCTGGATTATAATTGTCAGAATCCTCTTGCCTTCCAAAATGTAAATTTATATTTTGTTTTATACTCTGCTGTTTGCATTTTTCTCTACTCCTCAGAGGGCTATTAAAAATGCAACTAAGTGAAGTATGTATGATTACCTTAGCAATCACTTTTAATTTGGGTACTTTGACTTATGTTGAGTGTTGAGTTTAAAAGGCTACCAAGCAAGGACCTAGGAACCAAATTACCTTGGTGTTCCGGTGGAGAGCAGGGGGATAAACGCCCGAATGGGTGCCTGTGGTTGGACCTTTCAGCTAGGCTTGGAATATGAACCTGAGACGTGTTACAACTTGTCTGAACCGTTTATTAAATTTTCAAACCTGTTTGGGAAGAAGACTTGAAACAATAGCATGTTTGGGTCTTGTGCAGTAAATCTGACAAGAAGTTGAAAAGAATATCGTCATGTTTGACTTGTAATAATAGAGGTGGGGCTGTGGATCTCCACTGTAATGAATCTCAAGAAAAATAGGAAAAGTGTTTTCATTTCCTAAAACCCAGGTCTGGCATGTCACACTTCACCCTCAAGACTGGGAGGTCCGAGCGAGGTTGTAAAGTCTTCATCTTCTCAAAACTCCTATCTCCGACTTCTTCCTGAGGAGGATCAGAGGGATCTGACTAAGAGTCTTTGCTGAGTCAGAGGGATAAGCTGCAGAGGAGTGACACACTTCCTGTCCTGTGTTCTAGAGGTTTTTATAGTTTGTTTTCCTGTTTTGCTTTGAAGATTCCTTGAAAAGATACAAGAGTTCCCTACTTATCTCCTCATTAGAGCCTGTATTTATTTCTGTGATGTGATATTTACTTTGCTGTACTGTCTTATAAATTTTCAGAAATCTTTTCTTTCCTGTTAAAAAAGTTCAATGTATTTGAACTATAATTCAGAAAAAGAGTACTCTTTAATTTCTCTACCCATTTCCCCAAGTCATATTACAATAATTATCTTCCCAATTCTCTTCTGCCTATAATTTTTGTCTGCAGCTATTATATACTATTTAATATAGGAACTCGATGAATAGGTAAGAAGTTGTGTTGCCAACTCAAAGGCAGCTGGTTCAAATCCACCAGCAGTTGTGAAGAAGTAAGATGGGCAGTCTCTGCCTCTGCAGTTTATAGCCTCTTAAAACCCTCTAGAGGATCTGCTATGAGTGAGTTCTGATGTGACAGCAGTGACTTTAACTTTGACAGAATGTACAGTCATGTGCCACATAACATCCATTGGGTCAACATCTAAATGCATATAAGTCCATGGTTCATGATCCCAACCACCATAAAATAAAGCTCATTGTATTAAAAATTCAAGGTACATGTAGTGATATGTAATAGTAAATGAGAACTATGTTGTAAAATGCATCAGAGCATTGTTGTTATGTGCCATTGAGTCACCTGCGACTCTTAGCGACACTACGCACAACAGCCTTAACCCTGCTCTATCCTGGGCCAATCTCACTGTCTCCTACACCCCTACCCTGATTACCCCAGTCACTGAATCAATCCACCTCAGAGAGGATCTTCCTCTTCTGCACTGTCCCTCCACCCTCCTGAGCATGACGTCCTTCTCCAAGGATTGGTCTCTCCTTGCAACATGTCCAAAGTATGTCAGACGAAATTTCAGAATCCTTGCCTCCAAGGAACAGCCTGATTTAATGCTCTCTAGGATGAACCTGTTCATTTTCTTAGCAGTCCGTGGTATATTCAATGCTCTTCTCCAACACCACAGCTCAAAGTCATCAATTCTCCTTCTATCCTCCCTAGTCATTATCTCTTGATGCATAACAAGTGATTGCAAAGATCATGACCTGTATCAGTTGCACCTTAGTCTCCAGAGAGACACCATTGTTCTTCATTACTTTGGAGAGGTCTCTAACAGCAGACTTTCCTAT
>NW_006399796.1:1023670-1043880 GCF_000299155.1 Elephantulus edwardii
CCCATCTTTCTCAGTATCCTCCCCCACCCCTCTATCAGTCCCATTCTACAACAGTGGTACTATGCAGTATTTGTCCTTTTGTGAGTGAAATATTTCACTCAGCATAATGTCCTCCAGAGTCATCCATTTTGAGTAATATTTCATGAGTTCCTTATTTTTCAGTGCAGCATAGTATTCCATTGTGTGAATGTATCACACCTTCTCTATCCAGTCATCTGTTGATGGACACTTAGGTTGTTTCCAACTTTCTGCCATCATGAACAAAGCTGTGATAAACATGGTTATGCATTGGGATTCCCATTCTTCTCAGAGTCAGCCACAGTTTGTTGTGATACACACAGTCAAACGCCTTTGCATAGTCAGTGAAACAAAGATCAACCAAGATCCATCTAACATTAGCTACAAGATCCCTATTACCACAGCCTCTTCTAAACCCAGCCTGCACTCTGGCAGTTCTCTGGTTTTGGATAATCTTCAGCAGAATCTTGTTTGCATGTGATATCAATGATATTGTTCGATAATTTCCACACTCTGTTGGATCATCTTTCTTTGGAATGGGACTAAAAATAGATCTCTTCCAATCAGTTGACCAAGTGTCCTCCAGATTTCTTGACACAACTTGGTGAACCCATATAGGGCAGCATCTGTTAGTTGAATTATGTCAATTGGTATACCATCAATTTTATGGGCCTATTTTTCAGCAAGTCCTTCAAAGCAGCTTGGACTTCTTCCTTCATCACCATAGACTCTTGATCATATGTTGTTTCAAGAAATTCTTCTGTGTCTGCCAATTCCTTTTGATAGAATGACTGTATACTCTTTCAACATCTTATTTTAATACTTGCTGGATCACTTAATATTCTGCCCAAAGCATCCTTAAGTATAGCAACTCAAGGTTTGAATTTGTTCTTTAGTTCCTTGAGCCCAAGAAATGCTGAGTGAGTTCGGCCCTTCTGATTTTCTGAGTCTAGCTCTTTGCACACTTCATTGTAATACTTTACTTTGTCTTCTTGCACTGCCTTTTGAAATCTTCTGTTCAGCTCTGTAATATCTTGAATCCTTTCCTCTGCTTTGGCTTCTCGGCATCCTAGTGCAACATTCAGAGTCTCTTCTGACATCTATTTTGGTCTTTTCTTCGTCCTCTGTCTTTGTAATGACCTTTTATACTCTTCCTGGATGATACTCTTGATATCTTCCCACAACTCATCTGGTCTTCACTCATTGGTGTTCAGGGCCTAAAACCTGTTCCTGAGATGGTTTTGAAATTCAGGTGGGATAGACTCCAGGTCATATTTTAGTTCCCGTGGATTCAGTTTAATTTTCTTTAGTTTCAGCTTGAACTTGCATATGAGGAGTTGGTGGTCTATTCCACAATCAGCACCTGGCCTAGTTTTCACAGCTGATATTGAGCTTCTCCAGCAGTTCTTTCCACAGATGTAATCAATCTGATTCCTATGTATGCCATAAGGTGAAATCCATGTGTATAACCTGCATTTATGTTTTCTTATAAAATGTATTTGCAATGAATAGATCCTTGACTGTGCAAAATTCAGTCATTCTATCTCCAGCTTCATTTCTGTCACCGAGTCCACGTTTTCCGACTACTGATCCTTCTTCTCTGTTCCCAACTTTTGCATTCCAGTCACCCATTATTACGATTGCATCTTGAGTGCATGTTCAATTGATCTTTGTAAAAGTTGGTAGAAATCTTGGTATTTCCTCTTCTTTGGCTCTGGTTGTTGAAGCATATATCTGAATGATAGTGGTATTAACTGGATTTCCTTGTACGTGTATGGATATTATCAGAGCATTGTTATTATTGTTAACACATTATTAATATTATTATAGCTCAATTTAGTGATTGAGGTAATGGGAGTAGGCATGTCAGAAACAGTGAGGTTGGCACAGGATAGAGCAGGGTTTAGGGCTCTTGTACATAGGGTCACTATGAGTCACAAGTAACTTGACGGCACATAACAACAACAACAACATTATTACACTGAATATGTTTTAGTATATCTAGATGTACTGCTTTTTTTTTAAGCATAGTAAAGTATATTATATGCTATATACTAAGGCAAACATTTGACTAATTGACATTAGAACCCATAAGAACCTTCTGAACTGTTTGGAGTTACATACAAATTTGGCCCAAAGACCACCTTAGAAACAGAACTGTTCCTATTCAGGGAACTGCCAATGTATAATATGGTGTTCCCACAACGTCTCAATCACTTAGTATCCATTTCATAGGCGGTATAATGGACATTAAGTGATTTATTGGTAGACATTCTATAAATTATATAATTTATATGTTTTCATAAACTGCTTTATAAACTTTGTGAACAGTTCTCCTGTAATTGTTTGCAAGATCGTGTTTAAGAATTGTGACGTGTGCCATTTTATGAATGTACCATATTTTATTTAACCAGTCACCTATGTAAATAATTGAACATTTTTCAGTTTTCAATATTGTCCTGACACTCCAGTTCACTTTTTTGCCCCTCAGTTTTCCACACTTGCCTCTGTTTTATTGGATGTAGTCCTAGAAGTGGTTCAAAGGTCCATAGAGTTTCATGGTTTTGATCTTTGCTGCCTTCTGGGTGTTTATCCTCATTTATATTCCAGCCGTGTTAGTATACATATCTTTCCATGCCTTATACAGTCCTTGCCTAACTCTCACTTGTGTCTCATACCTTTCGCCCCTTACTTACAACACTGAAGTCATGCAGGCCGCCTTCCCGTTCCCCCTGCTGAAAGGTGCCAGGCAGGTCCCATCTCGGGCAGTAGCACCTGCTCTTCCTCCTGTCTGGCTGTTCTTCCCCTGGTTATTGACTGATTCTCTGATGCTCCTTGCCTGCATGGTCTCTATCACAATCACTACCCATGTCCTTGCTAACACCTATCGTAATCTTTGCTGTGGTTCATTGTAGTCAAGTTGATTCCAACTCATGGCAAGCCTATGTCTTCAGAATAGAAACACTCCAGCAAAGAGTATTTAGAGCTGTCACCTTTTGGAACCAGTTCCCCAGGCCGGTCTTCAGAAGAACCTGTGCATGGATTTGAACCACCAACCTTTCAGTCAGTTGAGTACTTATTTAAGTCACCCAGGGACCTCTTCATAAACTATAATTTGTTCATTTTTGTGTTGCTTGTCTGCCAACTCTTTCTCCCATCACATGACAGTTTTGTAGGACGAGTGGACTTGTGTATTTTTATTCCCGATGGTTGACTCTAATATTTAATTCAGCCTGAGCACACTGGAGATTTTAGATAAATGTAGGCTGATTTCATTTGCTACAGGAATTAATCACTTTGTTTTCTTAAAATGTGAATTCAAGAGGAGCGAGGACACCAGAGGCTGCACAAGTGGCAGTTTCCCCCTCTTTGCTTGTTGAGTCATGGCAGCACCAATGAAGGTCCAAGTGTGTGTGGTAACTGGTGCCTCTAGGGGTATTGGTCGTGGCATCGCCTTGCAGCTCTGCCAGGCAGGAGCCACCGTGTACATCACTGGCCGTCATCTGGACACCCTCCGGACCACTGCTGAGGAGGCACAATCTTGTGGAGGCAAGTGTTATCCTGTGGTGTGTGATTCAAGCCAGGAGAGCCAAGTGCAAAGCCTGTTTGAGCAGGTGACCTGAGAGCAGCAGGGGTGTCTGGATGTGCTGGTCAACAATGCCTTTGCAGGAGCCCAGGCAATCATGAATAGTATGAAGAAAACATTCTGGGAAGTTCCTGCCTCCATGTGGGATGATGTTAACGATGTTGGACTCAGAGGCCACTACTTATGCTCAGTGAATGGGGCACGTCTGATGGTACCAGCTCACTGGGGGCTCATCGTTGTCATCTCCTCCACTGGGGGGCTGCAGTACCTCTTCATTGTCCCCTATGATGTGGGCAAAACTGCGTGAGACAGAATGGCTGCTGACTGTGCCCATGAGCTATGGAGCCATGGTGTCAGCTACGTGTCTCTGTGGCCAGGGCTGGTGCAGACAGAAATGATAGTGGAGGCCAAGGAGGACTTGGCCAAGGATCCTGAGTTCAAAGAGATTATGTCTGATTTCTCAATTGCAGAGACCACAGAATTGAGTGGCAAATTCATTGTGGCTATAGCAACAGACCCCAATATCCTGAGACTAAGTGGGAAGGTATTGCCATCTTGTGACCTTGCTCGACGCTACGGCATTAAGGATGTAGATGGCTGCCCTGTCCATGACTACCTATCCATGAAATTTCTTCTGACACAGACTTCCAGGCGGGGCTGGCTGGCCCGCTGTATACCCGGCTTCCTACTGAATGCCCAAGTGGATGATAACCCTCTATGCTGGCAAGTTCTGATGTTCCTGATGTCACGGCTCTACATTCCTGTCAGCCAGGCTGGGGTGGTTTGGCCTATCTCAATGGACCAGCACAGCAGTTTACCCCACTCAGATTCTTGATGAAGGGAAAGGCCTCTTTGTGTGCCCATGGTGAGCTCTAGGGACTCTCACAGGTCCTTCATTGTGCCTTGGCTTTCCTTGTTCCAACATTTTACTTCTGCCTATGTATTGAAATGTGCCCTAGGGGTTAATAAAGATCTCATTTCTTCTTCTTAAAAAAAAAGTTAATTCAAATTTACCTGATCAGATTTGTGTATAAGCAACTCAACTCATTGCCAACAAGTTGGAAACTACTTATAGCTGACCCTCCAGAAAGTTTTCAAGAAGCTGTAAATCACACAGAAGAGATTTCCCATCTTTCTCCTGTGGAGCCTCCAGTGGATTTGAACTGTTGGAGAGGTACCTTTGATTAGCAGCATAATAGATGTTATAAATAGATGTTAGCAGCATAATAGATGTTAAACTCCCTATAATAGCTATCCTTTGAGGCAAAATATGGTAAAGTTATAATGTTTCCAAATAGCTTTTGGCTATAGGTGTCAGAATGGCTTTGTCTGAGATGAACCTTGAAGATTGACTGTATTTGCAAGCAATGATTGTGGGAAGGGCAAAGAGGCTGGGGAAAGTGTGTGAGCAGAGTTCCAGTGGGGGAACAGTGCTAAGCTCAGTAGGGACAGGACTGGGGGTGGGCTAACATATGGTGGTGCAAATTTGTACCATTCTCCATAAAAAAGTAGGGAAGCACTACCTAGTTTTCATCAGAGAATAAAGGTGTTAAGTGAGGATATAGAAGCACTTAGCTTGTTTCTAGTTGTGCAGCTGGTGTCATGATCAGAACTGTGTCTAGAGATGAATTGTAGGAAAGGACCTGGAAGTTCAGACAAGGGAATGGATAAGCCGTGGGAGAGAAGCTGGTTTGGGGTGAGGAAGCTGTATGAGTTTAGTTTTGAACCACCCTTTGTGGGTTGTGAACATTTCCAGATTACGATGGAAATGTAATGAAACTCATGTGTCTTCCTTTGCCCCAGTGGGCCTTAGGTGATGAGGAACAGAGGGTGGGAGACAGAAACATATGTTACAGGGGTCTTGGAGCATCTGGATTACCCCCATCTGTAAAAGGAGGGCTTCATCAGAAGAAAAGAAAATGGGAGTCTGACCATCCTCTGGGGAATGAGATGTAGTCACTTTCTCCAAGGTCACCATTTGGAAAGAACTTGACATCACCCTTGTCATTAGGTTGTTTTGGTCATGTTGCCAGTCTGAGGAGGACAGGAGTAGGGGACGTATGTTGACTTGGTGCAGCAGGAGTGCGTGGGCTCTGGATACCAAATGGGATGAGGCCCAGAACTATGTGATGTACCGGCCTTTACTCCCCTGCAATTTATCAAGATAGAGAAGGGGAAAACAAAACAAAAGAGAACTTTACTCAGGATATGCAACTCTTTCAGGTTGCTCTCTAAGTTGAAAATTTCTGAAATATAAAATTTTTTAACATTTAGGTTTGATAATATCACAGGGCAAAAACTACACAATGACAAAGCCCTTTGTCCTCTAAAGAGGGAATGGAGAGTAGTGGAGCTGCTTCGTTGTTCTTCTTGAGACTATTGTGTTTTCAAGAAACCCTCTTTTGCCACATTTATAGCAAAGGGTTTTCTAAAATCCAAATGGGGAAGAGAGTGGGAGAAGCACAGATGTAACGATGGCAGAATTTGGTGAAGGTGTGACCGTGCAGACCAAGAGAGGGCAGGGTGACCAGGTGATGGGATCACCAGGAATGTAAAACAGAAAAAAAAAACCCAGCACAAAGGGAGGGATTTCAGCTTGGCATATACTGCATGCTGCTCTCTGAACTAGGAGTTCTAGAAAGTAATAGAGATTGGCTCTATAATTGGATCGCTTTTCTTGGCAAATTTTGAGTTTAGTTAGTGTTTTAGCACTAGGAATCATGTTCAGTTTTGCATGCAGATTTGTAATAGATAAATACTATAAAATGCCGGGGCTCTGTTTATGTTTAGTTCAGTAGAAAATAAGCTGCGCTCAGGTGTCGGGATATTTATTACGGCAGGAGGGTTCCCTCAGTGGTTCTTTGCTTTGTAAATGCTGGTTTAGTGTTTTCATTGGTGGTGCAAGTGTGAAGAGGGATTTGAGCCTGAGTTATTGGAAGACCTACCTGGATGCTGGAGGCTTAAGATCCCAGCTTTGCCACAGCTGCACTGCTCTCCAACTCAGTGTGATTTTTGGACCCAACTTCGGCCTCCCTTCTGCCTCCTCCTATAAAGATTTATAAGCTCAGAAACCTGATAGAGGGTGGCTGTGAGTTGGAGTTGACTGGATGAAATGGGTTTGATTTTGGAAGCCAGCCTTCTCAAGGTGCCTTTTTAAAAATTTGGTTGTAAAATGACGGGAGATGATACCTGATACGTTGCCCAATGGCGTGACACTTAGAGAAATGAGAAGATAGTCTTCTCTTTTAGTTTCTAAGAGCAGCATCTTATCAAATTCATACCTAATACTCGAGAGCATGTAATATGTGATAGCCAGTCCTCCTTCTCACACCCACTTTCTGTTACAGCCCCTGTTGGTGGAAGGCCCTGAGTGGCAGCTGAGATGATGCCAGACTGGAGAAATCTCCACCTTGGCCCTGTCTCTGTTGTGAGCTCTGTCCCCTCTTAGCACCTGTTCATGTTATTTAACTCATAGATTGACTGGGCTGGTCTTGAGAGGTAGGTTTCCAGATGTGATTTTTCTTTTCCAGACAGTTCTCCAGACAGTTTGTGAATCTGTCTGGTGACCCAAAGGCTTTCTGGTGTTACCATATGAAGAGAAAAGCAGGTTAGGAATGTGCGGATGATAGTGCCCGTGTCCCGAGGTTCTGATGAGGACTGAGAGCGCCGTACGGAAAGCATTCTGCCTAGTGCTGACATCTAGTGAGTTCTCAGACAGTGGGATTTCCCAGCTATTGAAGCATGAACCATGCTCAGGTGAACCAGGCTTTGGGAGGAGAAGGTGAATTTGACTATCTAGTCTCCCTATTTTTATTAAATTCTTTGGGTTTCT
Source organism: Elephantulus edwardii (assembly GCF_000299155.1). NCBI lineage: Eukaryota > Metazoa > Chordata > Mammalia > Macroscelidea > Macroscelididae > Elephantulus > Elephantulus edwardii. The sequence continues at coordinate 1,031,107 of NW_006399796.1, forward strand.
GTATAATAATAGAATACCACAAACTGAGTCGTTTCTTAGGACTGAAATTTAATGTTTCACAGTTTTGGAAACTGAGAGTCAGCATGTCAGCCATGTTGATTCCCTCCGAGGCTTTAAGAGAGAATCTATTCCATACCTCTCTCCTAGCTTCTGAAAGCTCTAGGTGTTTCTTGACTTAGACCTGCAGCATCACATGAAGTCTTTCCTCCTGTCTGTTCTCCTCTTTTATAAAGATACCTCTCAGGCAGAATTAGAACCCACCCTATTGTGGTATGATTTCATGTCAACCTAGCTGATAACTTCTTCCAGGCTTTTCTTGCCACGCAAGATAATGTTCATAGGTACCATAGTTTAAGACTTCAGCAGAAATTGAGGGTGGACCACAGCTCAAGCCGTAACACAACGATAACTTCTGCAAACACTTACAGAACACTGTGTCGATCTCAGGAGCCAGGTCTCCTAGAAGAATCCCCCCTCAGCCTGCCTTCCTTCCTACTGTGCCAGTGACTTCTTCCTCTTTGAGGAAGAAGACAGGAACAGAGAGGAGCAAATAGAATCTTGGAAGAGGTACTGTTTGGACCTGGATTTAAGGGAAGCCACTGAAAAAGTTGAGGTGACTGGGACCTAGGCAGAAGAGGAGGATCCACAGAGTTGATTAGGTGAGGGGAGGATGGAATAGAAATAAAGCAAAATGAATCTGGGTGACCAAGTCATTTTTGTCCTAGGGGGTGTAATAAAACAACAAGAGCAGCAGAATAACCCTTAAGAGCACGGTAGAACAGTCTTTAGGATTCTGAAGGCTCTACATTTTTTAGGGAAGCAGACTGCCTCATCTTTCTTCCACAGGGTGAGCCGTGAGTTCAAACCGCTAGGCCTTTGGTTAGCAGCTGAATTCTTTACACACTGTATCACCAGGGCTCCTTCAGGAACATATCCATTCTAATAAACTTCAAAACATAAAGGTGAAGGTGTTTTGTCGACCCTTCCAGGTCTGGCTCAGAGGTTATAGAATCAGATAAAATTGACAAAGGTATCTTTTTCACGCAGGCACAAATTTCATCACTTTTGTGGTGATTCTGTTGAATGCGTTGCTGATAAGGATGTGGGTGGCTGTAAAGGAAATATTTTTCTTTGAGTAAGTCGTAAGCAGTTGATGAAACTGGGCCAGAGAGAGCATGTGTGTTTTGGAGATTGTTCAGAGAGGGAGAGGCTTGGGCTGCTTCGGCCTCAGCCCTGCCCCGTCTTGCAGGGCCATGCGGAGTGTGCTGCTGCAACTCTTTTGCTCTAGACTCACTTTGGAAATTGAGATTGGCAGCGCACTTTCCCTGGGTGTGGGGAGAGTGAAAATGATTTAAATGATAGTGCCATGCCCTGATATGCTGAGATAGTGTGTGGTACAGGCACATTCATGAGGAGAATCTGGGTTTCTAGTATCCACCCCTGTTTTGGTGGCAGATAGATGCAAAGGAATGCTAGATAAGAAGATCCCAGACTCCCCTAATTATAGCCTGTGTAGTATCACAGTAAAGCAGTATCAGTACCTTCCTGACCAGCAGTGGTGGTGAAAGGTGGGGTGAGTGTCAAGCAGCGCTGTGCTTTGGCTGCAGGGCTGTACATATTGTGAACAGAGACAGAGCACACCTCCTATATTCTTGAGCATAAATTGCATCAACAAAGCCAGATTCTTCAGCTATTCCTCAGCTGTAATCTTCCTCTGGAAGGCTGTGCTCCCTCTTTTTCCCCACTCTGCCTTAGTGGGCGTGTTATGGCTTTTATATTGTTAAACCATCACTGCAACTAATATCTACATCTACTACAAATGTCTTTTTTCATAAGCCTAAAGGAATTAGAACTCTGGTGGCATTGATCATAGTAGGTATTGCTACTGACCCAAAGGGCATGAGTTTCTGGCAATTTGAATCCACCAAAGTTTCCACAGGAAAAAAAAAACCAGAAGAAAATGGACAATTCTCCTCTCATTACAATTTACAGCTTAGTAAATCCAATGGTTACCTCCTATGCATCTGAGAGCTGAATGATGACTAAAAATGATAGAAACAATTGATACCTTTGAACTGTGGTGTTAGAGAAAAGTACTACAAATCCCATGGGCTGCCAGAAGAACAAACAGGTATGTCTTGAAGAAGGTGCAACCAGAGTGCTGCTTGGAGGCAGGGATTGTCTCACATGCTTTGGACATGTTGCTAGGGAAAGTTATTCCTTGGAAAGGGAGGGACATCATGCCTGGGAAGGTGGAAGATTGGAGAAGGGGAAGATGACTCTCAACTAGGTGGATTGACATAGACTGCAGGAATTGAATTGACTGTGTTAGATTATGAGAATGGCATAGAATAGGACAGGTTTCAGATCTGTTGTTCATGTTGTTGTTATGTGCCGTCAAGTTTCCTGTGACTCATAGTGACCCTATGTACAATAACTCTGAACCTTGCCCTATCCTGAACCAATCTCACTGTCTCTGACATACCTTCCCCCTTTCCCCCAGTTAATGTGTCAATCCATGTCATCCAGAGTTTTCCTCTCCTACACTGGTCCCTCCATCCTTCCAAGCATAATGTCCCTCTCTAGGGACTGGTCCCTCTTGACCACTTGCCCAAAGTATATGAGATGGAGTTTCAAAATCCTTGCCTCCAAGGAATAGCCAGTTTCACCCTCTCCAGGATGAACCCGTTTGTTCTCTTCGCAGTCCACAATATATTCAAATGCTTTTCTCCAGCATCATAACTCAAAAGCATCAATTCTTCTGTCAACTCTAGTCATTGTCCAGCTCTGTGATACACAGCAAGTAGTTGGAAATACTATGGACTGAATTGGATGCATCTTAGTTGCTCTTTAGCACTTTGGTGAGACCCCTAACAGCAGCTTTCCTCAAAGAAATTAATCTTTTTATTTCTTCGCTGCTAGTGACAGACTGTTCATTGTGGATCTGAACAAGCTGAAATTGCTAATGACCTCAATCTCTTCTCTTTCGTGGTACTGCCAATTGACCCAGTAGTGAGAATCTCTGTCTTCTTGATGTTGAACTTTAATCCATATTGAAGACTACAGTCCTTGACCTTTTGTATCAGATGCTTCAGGTCCTCCTCAGTTTCAGCAAGCAAGATTGTGCATTTGCATAACACAGGTTGTTAATGAGTCTTCCTCCAATCCTGATGCCACACAGTCCTCCTTACAAAATCCAGCCTCCCAAACGATCCTTCTGCATACAGAAATGAACTAGTATGGAGACAGGATGCGTCCCTGTTGCATTCCTTTCCTGATTTTTGAACCTTACAATGTTTTTTGCTCTGTTCTGATGATAGCTTCCTAGTCCATGTGTAAGTTTCATATAAGCATAAGAAAGTGGTCTGGAATTCCCATTCTTCTCAAGGTTATCCAGAATTTGTTGTGATCTACACAGTCAAATGCCTTTGCATAGTTAGTGAAACATAGAAAGACATTCCTGTGGTACTCATTGCTTACAGCCAAGATCCATCTGACATTGGCTATAATGTCTCTGGTGCCACAGCCTCTTCTAAACCCAGCCTCTATTCCTGGTAGTTCTCTATCAATGTACTGTTCCAGCTGTTCTTGGATAATCTTCAACAGGACTTTTCTTGTTTGTGTTATCAGTGATATTAATTGATAATTTCCACATTCTGGTCACCTGTTTTTTTTGGAATGGCAACAAATATGGATTTCTTCTAGTCAGTGGGCCTGGCAGTTGTCCTCCAGATTTCCTGGTACAACTTGCACTTCCAGGGCAGCCTCTGTCTATTGAAATATTTTAAATTATACTTCATCACCACCTGGGGCCTTGTTTTTTGCCAATTCCTTCAGAGCAGCTTGAACTTCCTCTTTTGTCACCATTATATCTTTATCATATGTTGTTTCATTAAATTCTTCCATGGCAGCCAATTCCTTTTGGTACAGTGATGCTGTATAATCCTTCCATCTTCTTTTAATGCTTTCTGAATCATCCAATATTCTGCCCATAGTATCCTTAAGTATTGTAACTCATGGCTTGAATTTGTTCTTCTGTTTATTTGTTCCATTTCTTTCTTAACAGAGTCTATTTTTTCTACATTCATGCTTCTCACATTCCATGTTCCAGTCATTAGTAGTTGCTTACAACTGTTCCTCCTCAATTGTGTTTCCCAATACAAGAGCTCAGCCTCAGGTGCTGTATCTGCTCTTCTACTCTAAACGTTTTACTCTATTGAACATAGGGTTTTTGAAGTCCTGTTATTTTGGAAGTGCTTGGCCAATTCTTCTTCTTAATCCGTCTTAATATGGATTAAGAACAGTATCTGACAGACAAGCATTTTACATGTATGTGCAGTTGGGATTGACGCCTAGTTGGCTGTGAAGATTTTGTGGAAGGAGTGCAAGAAGCAGATGAAAGACACTTCCACCTTATAGAACCAGTAGGTGCAGTGTTGGTTCCCTCCCTCCCCATTTGTGAGTGTGTCTTGGTCCCATCCTTTTCCTTTTCCTCCAGCCTACCCTCCCCCACCACTGGGCCTCCCCTGGCCAGCATCTTCCTCCCCCTAGTCAATTCTTGATGTGATGACTCAGGCCTCAAGTCGCTTCTGTTATGCCTCATACTTATTACTGCTACCAGTCTTCCACATTGAGGCCAGTCTCTCATGTGTTTAGAAGGCTGTTAAGTCTGAATTCCAGGTAATAGTTTTAGGGAAGGATTTCTCTCTGTGGTGGTTCTGCAGAAAGATCCTTGTCTTTGAGCTTCTACTCCAGCACTGTCTTCCTGTAACCTAGTGCCTCTGCTCTTCCATTTGCAGCACAATCCTGTCCCAGTTGGGTAATTTCCCTGTTAAGCGCTGTCTCCTCTCTATTTGCTATGCTACTAATTTGGGTTGACTATCTTTGTTACATTGTTGTTGTTATGTGCCATCGAGTTGTTTGCAACTCATAGTGACAACAGCCCTAAACCGTGCTCTATCCTGTGCCAATCTCATTGCCTCTGACACATCCATCCCGATTACCCCAGTCACTGAATCAATCCACCTCATAGAGGGTCTTCCCCTCCTGCGCTGTCCCTCTACTCTACCCAGCATGATGTCCCTCTCCAAAGACCTGTCTCTCCTTACAACATGTCCAAAGTATGTCAGGCGAAGCCCCAGAATCCTTGCCTCCAAGGAGTAGCCTGGTTTAACCCTCTCTAGGATGAATCTGTTTTCTTGGCAGTCCATGGTACATTCAATACTCTTCTCCAGCACCACAGCTCAAAGGCGTCAATTCTCCTTCTATCCTCCCTAGTCATTGTCCAGCTCTCTGATGCATAACCAGTGATTGCAAAAACCATGGCCTGTATCAGGGGCACCTTAGTCTCCAGAGAGACACTGTTGCTCTTGAGTATTTTGGAGCGGTCCCTAACCGCAGACTTTCCCATCACAATACGTTTTTTGATTTCCTGGCGTTTGCTCGGCTTTGTTACATAGGATTGCTATTATTCACACTCAACTCGGCAGCATCTAACAACAACAGCAAAACCAGTGGAGGGTCTCTATGAGTTGGAACTGACTCTGTGGCAGTTGGGAAGGAACTGTGGTTTAGTAGGAGATGTCTAGCCTCCCATGCAGAAGGCCTAGATTTGATTCCCAGCCAGTGTACCTCATTTACTACTCATTTGTCCTGGGAAACTTGTGTATTTTTTTGAGCAGATTTTAGTGGCACTTCTAGACTTGAGACTGGGAAGAAAGACTGACAGTCTCTTTCAAAAAACCAGACCATGGAAACTCTATGAAACACAGTTATTTAATCAAGAGTAAGGTGGCAGGACTGGACAAAGCTTTGTTCTAGTTGGAGGCTGACATGGCAGCAGTTAGGAAGGGAAGAACTGAAGAGCTATGTTCACATCTACAATTCTCCAAAGAGTTTTGCATATTTCTTTCAGAGAATTATGCATTTCTTTCTACGGGCTATTCTGTTAGATATGATGACTCCACGAATTGATATTTGCAGTTTAAGAGCTATGAGAATCTCATTGACTTTGTCTGTAACTCCTCTTCCTTTCCACAGGAAGTAAGAGAGGGAGAATATAATTCCAACCATTGAGACTACTTGGGGAAAAAACAGCAACAACAAAATGCAAACTCAATCCAAACTTACTGCCACTGAGTGAGGACCAACTCATAGCTCATCCTTCATTTGGAGGCTGTAGATCACATGGGAGGAGATTGCCCATCTCTCTTCCTGAGCGGCTGGTGCATTCAGACTACCAGAGAAGCTCGGCCTTTGGGTTAGCACCCTGCAGACTACAACAAATACAAATGTTTAAATCTTAGCATGAAAGTCCTGAATAATCTTGTCTCAAGTAAAAGATGAGCAATGTCTGGATTGAGAAATGCTCCTTTATTTGTTGCCCATCTACATGCTCCTTCTTCTTCCATTGTTGAAGAATGCTCTCCACAGTCTGAAATGTGCTCCTGGGTGAATAGGTGCCCCATTGATTAATGGAGCTGTGACGTTTGCAGCCTCATCTGCCCTTACCTGGTATCATGATGCTGTTGGTCTCCAGGAGCCCGTGTGAGGGCTTTTGCACCATGAGGGCAGTTGTTTTCACGCAGTGTTGTAGGTCTCTTCCCCCAGCCTTCCCTTGGCACCTATTACTGTCTTCTCGCAGTTGGTCATAGGCAGACCTGGTAACCCTCTAGCCCCATAGCTATTATCGAAGCCACATTTTCGCAAACCTTTTCCTCTGCTTAAATGTTCCTTTTGTGCTCCTTACACTCTGTAATTTACCCTTTTTGCTAGTGAATTGGGACTTGGAAGATCTTTGTGACTTTGAATCTTGCACTTTAGGAAGAATTTTTTCTTACCTTTTCTTTGTTATTTACTTTCTCATGAAATGTCATGGTCTTAAAAGGCCAGCCAGAATTTGAATATAACAAAACAGAAGAATTATCTTACTCTTATTTCTAAAGAATATAGTTTGGACATGGTCTTTGAAACTATTTGCTGTGCATCCGAGAGTTAGCATTGTCTAGGGTTGACAGAAGAAGAATTAATGCCTTGGAGTTATGTTGCTGGTGAAAAGTGTTGAGCATATCATAGACAGCCAAGAGATCAAAAGGTTTATCCTAGAGAGGGTGAAACCAAGTTTCTCCTTAGAGGCAAGAATTTTGATGCTTTGTCTCACATATTTTGGACATGTTACCAGGAGGGACCAGTCCTTGGAGAAGAAAGGGCATCATGCTTAGAACGGTGGAGGGACAGCACAGGAGAGGAAGACCCTGAATGAGATGGATTGACATAGTAACTGGGGAAGTGGAGGTAGGTGTGTCAGAGGCAGTGAGATTGGCTCAGGATAGAGCAGGTTTTGGAGATATTGTACATAGGGTTGCTATGAGTCGCATGCAACTTGATGGCACATAACGATAACCGTAACCTGAGATTGGTGAGTGATGAGGTAGGCTAAAGAAAATAACAAATGTATGGATATGTTTTTAAATTGGTGTTCATTTGACATCTCTTCAGTCTCTTCCCCAAAGTAGTAGTTGGCATTTGATTTTAATTAAGATCAACATAATGCTAGTTACTGTTTGAAGACTGTGCATCAGACTGTACATTAATTGCTTCACGTGGTTCTCATTAAATTTGACAGTCATTCTATGAAGTTGACGATGTTATTCTCCTTTTACAGATGAGCAAAATTGCTCAAGGGCTTTGGTGCCTTGTAAGTCTACAGAACCAGAAAGCAGCACAGTTGAAATCTGAACCAGGACTAGTGGCCTCCAGAACACTTGTTCATTGCATTCCACTTGGTGTCTGGCTATGGGGCTGGTAGGCTCAAAGTGAAGTGTTCTTGCTGTAGAGGCTAAAAATAAAATCAAGAAGCTAACAATGTAAAGAAGGATAAGATAGATATTCAAGTAAGGAGAGTATAAGGGGAACAGTTTTGGGTACCCAGAAAGTCCTGTAAAAAAAAAACAACAAAACAACAAAGTCCCGTGTTAAAGAAAAAAGCTGAGATCATGCCCAATAATTGGGATCATTGGTAAGAGACTTCATACAAGTGCACTTAAAGTGGACCTTGAAAGACTAGCAGACTCTTAGCAGACTGAGATGATTGAGGGAAGGATATATGGTGATGTGACTTTCAGATGCCCAGGTTAATAAAGATTCTCTAAAGAGACTATTTGAGTCCTAATTAGTGCCAGTGGTTACATGTTCAACTACTCACCAAAGGTTTATGGTTGAATCCATCCAGAGCTGCCCCAGAAGACACTTGACAATCAACTACCAACAGGTCAATTCACTCTGGGCCTGTGGGTCACCACACGTCAGCATCAACTGCACAGCAACTAACAATAGCGGCTAAGAGACTATTAGGTTATATAAGTATATAAATCTCAAACTGACTGCCATTGAGTTGGAACTGACTCATAGGTAACTCTAGTGGATTGTGGATTTTCAGAGCCTGTAAATCACACAGGACGAGATTGCTCATGTTTCTCCCACAGAATAGCTGATGGATTCGAACTCCCTGCCTTTGGGTTGGTTTTGCAGCTCCTTTCCCACTAAGTCACCAGAGCTCATTGTATAAACATGTATGTATGTATATGTGTATTGTGTTTGCCTGGATACAGTCACACTATATTCTTACATTCTTGAAAGAGATTTAAGTAGCTACACTGTCCAGATTGTCTCCCATGTCTCTGAGAACAGGAACATTTCTAAGTGATACTATTAATAGAAATTCATGTTTATACTAGCAAGGTAGGACTGAGATATGTTTGTTTTTTTTTATTTTCTCTTTACCAGACATCTGTACTTAGGGCCACTCCTCACTTTTTTCCTCCCCAGCATCCACTCCTTTTTTCTAACATGTTGAAACGTTAGACTTCCTGTTTCTGCTTGATTTTTAAAATACCTCCTGTTCACCTATCACAGATAATTCCTGGAATCACGCGGAGCCTTTTTGTGTAGCCTTAGTTTACAGTTCGCAAGTGCAGGCAGCAACCCGTCCATCCCATAGTGAATGTGAAGACCTCTCCAGAGTCACAATTAAAGGCTACCTACTGCATTCCTCCAGAGGTGACGAAACCAAGCTCCCAGAATAACAAGCATGACAACTTTCAAAGCGACCTGTGACCAGTGTCTCCTGTGAATTTGTTTGGTGAGCCTATGGTGGATTTTTCAGCAGGATGGTATAAGCAGTTTTGAATTGGCCTTGGAGAAGCTTGGCTGTTCTGAAGGTATTACAGATGTTATAGAATACCTACCTGTGTGGGTGCCTCAAACCTGTGTGCATACTACGAGGCTCTGAAAGCTCCTTCTGATTGAGAATAGAAGGAAAATGCTGAAATTAGGTGAGTTAAATCGACCATCAGACTATCTCAGTTGTAACATCTCCGTTGGAAACTGTTCAGTGTTCCGATGATTAAGTAACATGGTGTTGGTGGCAGCTGTAAAGTGGTTATGTTCAACAAATCACTTTTCTTTTGCTGTGTTCCGGGCGTGGGGAACTGGTATGAGTACTACGGGTGAGGGGAAAAAAATGGCATCTGAAATTTGCATATAGCTGCTTTTGTTATATATAAACAAATGAAGGATTGAAATGTTTCAGAAATAGAGCTCGGAAAAGACTCAGCAAACAGCATTTTTACTAAAAACAAATTCATTTTTACCATGTTTTGTTTTGCCATGTGTTCACTAACTGAGACATGTCTGGTTTCCTGTGGTCTGGCAATGGCAGTAATACTGTATGATGACTTCTGAGTTTGAGGGGGTTTATTTTTGCTCTCCCCCTGGACCATTTCTTGTCAGAATATTGCGATTGCCATTTCTCTTGACAGCCAAAGAAACATTTTACCTTATATGCTTATATTTTTTGAGAAGTCCTGTATTTTGTGGTTTCAGCTATACTTAACATTTCCACAAGGAGACTTAATTTTATTTTTAACGTAAATTGAAAAAAGTTTTTGAGGGTTAAAATAAAATGAACATTTAAAATAGCCATTAAAGTTATGTGTGTATATATATATACATACTTGTTTCCATATCTATTCATATTATTTGTGACCTATCTAAGATTTTTCAGCACAAAAGACTTTCGGAAGACTAAGTAGAATATGAGGAAGAATTTAGAAATTGAAAGGCATAGGTAGGTGTTAGAGCATCTAATTCATCTGTTTAACTCTTGGCAGCCAATACTCTTTCCTAAATCCATGGTTTCTGTTCATATTAACCGCACATTTGTCTACCAGATGCGCAGAGCTCAGCATGTGATCTGTTTTGCTGTCTACTTTCTTTATATACATATGTAGTCACATTCTATTCAGCACATAAAATTGGTTATATCTGGGACCATATGTCATGATGTATATGCAGTTGGGATTTGAAGCCAGGTTGGTTGGGAAGATTTTGTGGACGAAGTGAGTGTGGGCTAGTGTTTCTTTCAGATGAGAAGTAATATTCTTTGGCTGACAGAAATAGTGGATGTAAAGTTTCCAAGGCTGGAGTGGTTAAGTCATAATCATTCGTAGGGGAATGTGGACCATTTGAGAGCAGATCAAATTCAATACTCAACTCATTGCTGTCAAGTTGGAATTGACCCACAGCTGACCATTGAGTTTCTAAGACTGTAAACCACTGCCTGTCTTTCTCCTTCAGAGCTGCGGGTGGACTGGAACTAGAGAGGCGTGACCTTTGGTTTAGCAGCACAACTCCCTATAAACCAGGCCACTAGAACTTCCTAGGTCAAAAATTATTGGTTGAACATAGTCAAGTTTAAAATGAAGAGGGGCTGAGGAGGTGAATGGGAAGATTTTCTACTCTGAGAGCCTGGTAAATTTCACCCCCCAGATACTCCTAACCTGACCATGTTGCCATCTAGTGGAAATGGCTGAAATGCACAAGGGAAGCCCACCACCTTTCTCATTTCAAGTTACTAAATCAGTATCTGTTTTATCTTGGCAGGAAGGAAACTCACTGCTGTTTCCCCTAGTGGCTGTAGGTGAAAAATATAGAGATAGAGTGTTAGTTGTAACTCTGTTATCTGATAAATTAAATATAGAGCTAAATGCCAATTAAAAGTATTTTGTGTGGCCAAACATGGAGCCCCAGTATTACTATTTGCTGAAGAGTACAGGGTATACATGTGGCCCATGTGCGGAGGCCAGGGAGCATACAGGATGCTAAATGTGGGAAGTTCTGCAGCACAGTGAAAGCAGACTCTACTTGGCCCGAGCAGTTTGTTTTCAAGTAGTAGTTGGGCTTGTTTTTTCATGTGGTTACAGAGTTTCTCCTGGTGTGGTGGTGGCAGAGCAGAGCACTTTGACCATGGACACCACAGAGCTCAGATCCAGAGGATACTGGAAAGGACCAGAGCACTCCCAGCCCCCTTTATCTATCCATGCAAACATCCATTCAGCACAGATTTGCTGAACTCTTTTTACGTATGAGAAACTCCCCTGGTGCTAGGGACACACAGTGACCAAAGCATAGAGAAGTGCTGCCTTGGAGCACTGCTGTTTTTGTATATAAACAATAAACAAGACAGGCACACTTCAGAGAGGTTGTGGATTTGGTTCCAGACCACAGCCATAAAGCAAATACCACAAGAAAGTGAGTCACATAATTTTTCTGTTTCCCAGTGCAAGTAAAATTAGGTTTATACTATATGGTAGTCTATTAAATATACCATAGCGTTATAAAAAAGGTTTGGAATATTGTGAAACTTACCAAAATGTGACAAAGAGACATGAAGTTATTAAATGCTGTTGTAAATGGCACTGATACACTTGCTCAACACAGGATTGCCACAAACCTATGTTGTGTGAACCCCAAAACACTCCATCTGCAGAGCATAATAAAGAAAAGTACAATAAAATGAGATATGCCTATAAATTGATAAGATACATGGAGATTGGATGCTATTAAATGCTAACACAAGAGATTATTTTTAAAAAAACAGAGAAGGGGAATAAGAATTGTTGGGGATGGAGCATCAGTTTTTATTTAAATGTCCACTAAGAATATGATCCGAGACTACCCTGAAAGGGTATAGAGGTCCAGAGGGAGAACATTCCAGGCAGATAAAAACAGATGGAAAGACTCTGTGGGAATGGGCCAGGTGGATTCCAGAAGCAGCTTGAGGCTGGTAACCTGCAGGGGAGAAGTCGGGATGTAGTGCCTCGGGGCCAGATCATGTGGGACCCTAGGTGACTGTAATGAAGTTGAGCTTCACTGGGCATGAGATGAGAATCCATTTGATCTCATTACGTGCTATGCATCAAGAGCTAGACAATGACTAAGGATGAGAGAAGAATTGATGCCTTTGAGTTGTGGTGCTAGAGAAGAGTATTGAACATACCATCAACTGTCAAGAGAACTCTCTCCTGGAGAAAGTGAAACCAAGTTGTTCCTTGGAGGCAAAGTTTTTAAAGCTCTCTCTGATGTACTTTGGGCATGTTGCCAAGAGGGACTAGTCATTGGAGAAGGACATCATACTTGGGAGGGAGGGAGGGAAGGACAGGGACAGTGCAAGAAACCAAGATCCTGGGTAAGATGGATTGACATAGTAATTGGTGTAATGGGGATAGGTGTGTCAGAGACAGAGATACTGGCTTTGGAGCTATTGTGTAGCTGTTTAGTCTCAGTGCATAGCAACAACGAACACAATCTCATTTTGTATGACTCTTATCAAACTCATTGCCCTCAAGTCACAGACCCTCTGTTGGATTTCCAAGGCTATAAATTACATAGGAGAACTCTTCTTCCCTTTCTTCTTTGAGACCATTGGTGGATTCA
>NW_006399796.1:1044250-1046352 GCF_000299155.1 Elephantulus edwardii
TAAGATCCTGCCCTCACCACAAGAGCTGGTTGGTAAAATTGGCTATTAAATGCTATTTAAAATGAAATCTGGAGGATAACTACCTGGCCAACTGACTGGAAGAGGTCTATATTTATTCCCAACTAAAAAAAAAAAAGGTTACCCGACAGTGTGTGAAAATTATCTAATATCACTAATATCACTCAAGCAAAAAGATTATCCAAAAATGACTGGAACATTGACAGGGAACTACAAGAAATACAAGCTAGATTTTGAAGACACCATGGCACTGGACACATTCTCACCAATATTAAATGGATTTTGGCTGAAATCAGAGAATACCAGGGGAATGTCTGTGTTTTGTTTACTATGCAAAGACGTTTGATTTTGTGGATCACAACAAATGGTGGCTAACCTTGAGAATGAGAATCCCAGAACACTTAATTGAGCCCATGCAAAAACTAAGACCAGAAAGCAGTTGTCAGAACATAGCAAAGAAACATTTTATGGTTTAAAGCCAGGAAAGGAGGACATCAGGAATGTGCCCTGTCTCCATACCTTTTCAATCTGTAGGCAGAATAGATCATTCTGGAGGCTTGACTTTATGAGGAGGAGTGTGGGTGGCATCAGTATTGGATGAAGACTCTTCAACAGTCTGCATAATGCAAATGACACAACCTTGCTCATCAAAACTGAGGAAGACCTGAAACATTTGCTGCAGAAGATCCAGGACTGAAGTTTTCAATATGGATTAAAGCTCAACATCAAGAAAACAAAGATTCTAACCACAGGGCCAGTTGACAGCACCAGGATAGACGCAGAATTGAGGTTGGTTAACAATTTGAGCTTGCTTAGCTCCACAGTCAACACTCTTGGCACCAATAGTCAGGATACTAAAAGATGAATTGCATTGAGTAAGTGTGTTGTTGTCAGGGACTTCTCCAGAATGCTGAAGAGAAAGGATGTCAGTCCAGAGACTGAGGAGAAACTGAATCAGGCCATGGTCTCCACAGTTACTTGTTACACATCAGGGAGCTAGACAATGATTAAGGATGACAGAAGAAGAATCGATGTCTTTGAGTTGGGGTGCTGGAGAAGAGTATTGAATATACCATGGACCACCAGGAGGACAAATAGGTGTCATGGAGAGGGTAAAACCAAGTTTCTATTTGGAGGCAAGGATTTTGAAACTCCATCTCACATACTTTGTGCATGTTTCCAGGAAGGACCAGTCCTTGGAGAAAGACATCATTGTTGGAAGGGTGGAGGGACAGTGTAGGAGAGGAAAACGGAATAAGATAGATATACATGTTAACTGGGGCAATGCAGCTAAGTGAGACTGGTTCAGGATGGGGAGGGTTCAGAGCTGTTGTACATAGGGTCACTATGAGTTGTGGGTAATTTAATGGCACATAACAACAAAATGAATTTGAAATCAGGATTACCAATCGAGGAAAACAAATTGGTTGTTAGCAAATACAGCTTGTTCTGAGCAATTTTTGCCCAATAGACTTTGTCTTATTGCTTTACTTTGAACCAATTTAAACTGTTTTCCCCTTCAATTTCTTTGAAAATTTATGACCTTTGTTCTCTGGACACAAGCCACTCCCTCTAATTTCCCTTTCTACAAAGGTTAAACTAGTGCTAAGTATAAAGTTTACATCATCATATAATTTTTTTAGTGTGGTAAAATAGGCATGACATGAAATTTGCTGTTTTAACCATTTTTTAAGTGTATGATTATTTTGTTGTTGTTATGTGCCATTGAATAAGAACCAACATTGAGTAGCTGACCCTCCAGTGGGTTTTCAGAGGCAGAAAAATCACATGGGAGTTGATTGCTCATCTTTTTCCTGTGGAGCACCTGGTGAATCTAAATCATGTGTGCCTGTGGGTAAGGACGCAGTTTAGTGACATTAATTATATTTCCAAAGTTATGCAACTGTCAGCAGTATTTATTGTCAAAATAACTTTATCAACTTAAACTGATACTCTGTATCTGATAAATAACTTCCTATTCTCTCCCTCCTCACAATCTCTTCTAACCTTTATTCTCTTATGAATTTGTCTAGTCTATCTATTTCAGGTTTTTCCTGAAACATACTTTGGACATGTTGTAAGGA
>NW_006399796.1:1048337-1049195 GCF_000299155.1 Elephantulus edwardii
GGATTGATTCAGTGACTGGGGTAATCAGGATGGGTGTGTCAGAGGCAGTGGGATTGGCACAGGATAGAGCAGGGTTTAGGGCTGTTGTACCTAGGGTCGCTATGAGTCGAAAACGACTAGACGGCACATAACAACACAGCATAGGTACGTTCTCTGTCTTCTTTAGACAAAAACACCTCTGTGGTCTCAAAGAGTGGTGTCAGGGTAGGAGGAAGGTTCTCAGAGCAGACTGCAGTGACAGGCTGATAATAAGTGCATGTTGCAGGAAGTTCATTATCAAAGCACAGGGCAGAAATACAGCTATTTTTGCAGTGGCTATTATGAGCAGTTAGATTAGGTGCGACCGTGTCGATTTTACTAACAGTAACTCTATGAAATACAGATTTGAACCTTGTCCTGTCCTTGCACCACATTTTTTTTGTTTCACAATCTCTCTCATGCTAGGGTCCATTGTTACAGTCACTATGTCACACCCTCTCATTGAGGGTCACCTTCTCTTTCAACAACCCTCTACCTTTCCAAGCATGATGTTGTTTCCAAGAATTCCTGACAACATGCCCAAAGTAAGTGAAATAAAATTTCACCATCCCTGCCTCAAAGGAGCATCATAGTCAACTTTCTCCAAGACAGATTTGTTTATTCTCTTGGCAGTTCATATGATATCCAGTAATCGTGTCACCACCACAGTTCAAAAGCATCAATTCTTTGATTCCTTATTTGTTATCCAGCTTTCAGATGCATATGAAGCAATTGAAAATACCATGACTTGGATCAGATATACCTTGTTGTTGTTGTTATGTGCCATCGAGTCGTTTCCGACTCATAGCGACCCTATGCACAACAGCTCTAAACCCTGCT
>NW_006399796.1:1050572-1069235 GCF_000299155.1 Elephantulus edwardii
TTTACCTTCTGCAGCAAATACCTCATGTCCTCTTCAGTTTCAGCAAGCAAGGTTGTGTTATTTGCATAACGCAGGTTGTTGATGAATCATCCTCTAATCCGAATGTCACATTCCTCCTCACAGGATTTGATTCTTAAAATATCTCATTTATCTATTTTATTCTTTCCTGGTTGTAGGTTTTTCAAGATGCTTGGAAGACTGTTTATAATGTGGATTAGGATTTCTAGAGTTCTTCCAAGCTTTTCTCTGATGAAGTTTATAGTCTTTGTTTTTTCTCCTAGGTCCTTGATCCACTTTTAGTTGGTTTTTGTGTATGGTATGAGGTTTGGGTCTTGATTGAGTTTTGTACTGATAGTTTTCCAATTTTGCCAACATCATTTGTTAAAGAGGCTTTCATTTCCCCACTTCACTGATTTTGGTTCTTTGTCAAAAATTAGTTGAGTCTAACCACAATCAAATGGATTGAGAAATTTTGGTACATTCCCATGATGGAATATTATGCAGCATGCAGGAGAAATGATTTTGTAAATTCCTACCTAACTTGGGAGGAACTGGAGAGCATTATGCTAAGTGCACTAACTCAGTCCTATAAGGACATATATTATATAGGACCATTTTTATAGAATGAGTGTGAGGATCCAAGTGGGGAGGTAGGGGAACAGAGGGGCTAAGGATGGGCTTTAATCGTAGGGTCACACAATTTGGTGGGTGGAGGGAAGGTAAAGAATTAGGAAAGATTGGGTGTGTAAAGCAATGTATATGGACTTTGTAAATAAACCAGTATAACAATTTTTTTTTTTAAAAAATGAAGTTTAAAAGAGATATGTGATTAGGTATTATTGTCATGACAGGAGTCCAGAATGAAGGTTGCATATTGGAGTGGACATGGGGGGAGAGATTATAAAACAATGAAAGAATTTTTCTTTTACTTTTCCAAGAGGATAGGTTACTGAGGTGGAGGGTTGGGAGGGGAGGAAAGTGCAACAGTGAAGGAATGGAAATCCAAAGTCTCTGTAAATTTTCATTAAAATTAATAATAATTTTTTAAAAAGTTTTAAAAATCACACAGAAAAAAAACCCTAAAAAATTCAGTTAATAGATAAGCTGATTTCTAGTTTCTCAATTCTATCCATTGTTCTATGTTTCTGTCACTGTACTGGTACCACACTGTCTTGACCACCACGGCTGTGTAGTAGTATTTGAAATTGGGGAGTGAGATGACTCCTACTTTCTCTTTTTCAAGAGTGATTTACTTATTTGAGGTCTCTTTCAATTCCAGATCAAATTGGAAATTGTCTTTTCCATTTTGTTGAAGAATGGAATTGGTAGTTGTATTGAGATTTCATTAAATTTTTAAATTGCCTTTGGTAGAATTATAATTTTCACAATATTGAGTCTTCCCATCTATGAACATGGTATATTCTCCCATTCCACGAGGTCTCTTTTTGTTTCTTGTAGTAATGTTTTATAATTTTTTTGAGTAGGTGTTTTATGTTTCTAGTTATATTTACTCCCAAGTATTTAATCTTGTGGTTAGCTATTGTGATGGGTATTGTTTTCCTTAGTTCCATTTCTGTGTTTTCTATGTCACTGTAGAGAAATCCAATTGATTTTTATATGTTGATC
Source organism: Elephantulus edwardii (assembly GCF_000299155.1). Lineage (NCBI taxonomy): Eukaryota > Metazoa > Chordata > Mammalia > Macroscelidea > Macroscelididae > Elephantulus > Elephantulus edwardii. The sequence continues at coordinate 1,052,199 of NW_006399796.1, forward strand.
TTGTATCCTGCCACTTTGTTGAATTGGTCAACTATGACTAGTAGTTTTCTTGCTGAGTCTTTAGGATTTTTAAGTATACTATCATTCAAATAGTATTTCTATTTCCAGCTTTTCAAGAAAGTGCTGTACTGCCTTCTACAGTGGTTGCACCGTTTTACATTCCCACCAGCAGTGAATAAGGGTTCCAATCTGTCCACAGCCTCGCTAGCATTGGTTGTTTGCTGCTCTGTTGAACTTTGATATTGTTGCTGGAGTTAGATGAGATCTCATAGTTGTTTTGATTTTCATCTCTCTCATAGCTAGGGATTTTGAACATTTCTTCATGTATTAGTTTGTGATCTGAATGTCGTTTTTTGTGAATTGTCTCTTCCTTCCTGGGCCTATTTTGTGGTTGAGTTGCTTACCTTTTTCTTGTTGAGATCTTGGAATATGCCATAAGTTTTAGATATGATTCCCTTATCATATATGCTATTGTCACATATTTTTCCCTCTTGGTGGGTTTCCCTTTTACGCTATTGGAGAAATTTTTTGATGTGCATAAAGACTTGATTCTTTTGTTGATGAATCTTCTTCCAGTCCTGTTAACACCAATCCTGTTTGGTTTTGGTTTTTTGTTTTGTTTTGTTTTCATATAGTCCAGCTTCTCATCTAATTTGCTTAGGATATATATTAAATAAGCATGGCAAAAGAATACAACTCAATCAAGGGATGCCATGAGTTGGACTTGACAGTAGTGGACTTTTATGTTAGCAATTGAATCTTCAGTATTTGGCTGCACATGGTAAATGGAGAAGAATGAGAGTGCTCAAAGATATCTCCAGAGAGGTCCTAATTAAAACTCTGATTTTCTTAACTTCCAGAAAGTCATTCTGTTGGGAATCATTATTTTGGGTACCCGAGTGGAGTGAAGTATAGAAATACAATTAGCCGAGTACTCTAGAGTGTTGAAGCACACACTCGAAGGCAAAAATTGATTTTACATTGTTTATTTGCTACATCTCCTGCTAAAGGCTTAATAAAGTTTTGTCTTTCAGCCAAGACATACCTGACCTGTCCACCACACCTGTTACAGGGCAACATGATCTTGTTGCTGATGCATTGTTCCAGGTTAGGATCTTAAGCTTTTACATACTGCTTCTGACACCTTGTCCGACCTTACTCCACAAGTCTCTTGCTCTTTCCACTTTATATGTCAAGGATGGCCTCACATGGGATCCTTTGGGAAGCTTCATCTGGGCTGATGAATGGCTCAGCCAGGGAATGTGAGGGGTTGGATTTCAGGTCACTGACCTGGGTCTCACCTTGTAGGCCCTCCAGCTCGTCAGTGACCCTGAGGTTTCTCACATCTTTGTTTATATTCTGCTCTCTGCCATTAACAGACAGTCTAGTCCCTACTGCCAGGGGTCCTTCCAGGCTGCAGTCTCACCTTTGTTAAGAAGAAGCTTGAAGAAATGGGAAAGAATGTGTTCATCACTTGGGCATCCTTAGGCTCCCTTACTAAATATCCTTCAAATAGTATTGTTGTTAGGTGCCACCGAGCCCAATATGACTCGTAGCAACCCGATGAACAACACATCAGAACCTTGCCCTATCCTGCAGAACCTTTGTGATCTCTGACCTGTTAGGAATGTGGTACAAGATGGAAATTCTCAAGCACCGCCCCTCATTAGCTTCCCAGAATATTTATCAGTCAGGGCTGTGTAAGAAAGAGGAACTGCCTGCACAGTAGTGGAGCCCAATGTGGGGTGCTGTCCCTGAGATTTTCATGTAAAACTAGTCTACTTGTCTTCATTTTTTGTAAGGTATTTTTTGTAATTGTACGAAATGTTTGTAATTGCCCTTAAAACATGGGAAATGTTTTCTCAATGCTTTATAGTCTTTCTGATGTAAATGAAAAAGAAAGAAAATCATCCCCCTCAAAAAAAAAAAAAAGAGGAACTGTAGCTTAGGTTTTTTGGCTCATACGAAAAAGACATTTATATGGGAGAAGGCTAGGCAATCTTCAATTATCTGCCTCTGAAAACCCACTAGAGAGTCAGTTATGGGTTGATTATGACTCTACAGTACACAGCAGCAACAACAACAACAACATTCCAAATAGGAAAGATATTCTCTGCCCTCCCCCCCCATAGGTTTAGTGAGGTTAGAAGTAGCATTTCAATGATGTCAAGAACCTATTTTCCCCCCATTCTACCTTTAGTAGCTGAGTTTTATACTCTACAGGCTTCCCTTATGGTGGCAGAATGTTTTTAGTAATTCTGGACTTCATGCCTGTACAATACACTGTCCAAGAGAGAAAGCTAGTTTCTGGTACCTCAGTCACAGGAGTAACTGACCTTTCCCAGCAAACTCCTGCACATTTATGTTTCAGTAACCGAAACTGATCTATCTTAAAGCAGGTTTATTGGCCTTTGAATAGGATTTTCTGATTGATTTAACTTTGGATTGCCCAAACCAGTCACTCTCTGGAAGGAGGTGTGGAAGTACTGTGGTAGAATTGCCATCATTTCAGAGCTAAACCTGAGGACTGAGGGTCGGTTTCTTCTTCAAGATAGTGAACATCTATCACTATGTTTGTTACACTGTCCTCCCCTCATTGTGATTGTTTTTTCACAGAGTCACTTCTTATTGTTAAGGGACTATGACGTAATATAGTGAATAGAGTCCTGCATATTGACTGATGAGCCTCTGATGACAGGTGACACAGATGCTATCAGGGAAAGTGAGCTCAGAATCCAGGACAGCGAGAACCAGATTCATGGACCTCAGCCTCACTACATGTCAGACAGGGAAAGCCTCAGAGTTGTTTTAAGCATCTCCCAAGATACTTACCATTTTGGTAAGCATTGAGCAATAAGAGTGAGAAGTAGAGAAAAATGGTTACACACAGGCCTTCAGCTTTACAATAATAGTATGTCCCCTGAAGCACTGAAGTTCAAAGTCTTTATTTTTACAAAGGAATGGATGATTGGACATTATATGTAATATAATTAACAATCTGGAACAAGTCATGCATTACAAAGTGAATTGAGAGAGGGGGAGGGAGGAAAAATATATATCAGTGAATCAATGAAAACCCAACCTTTTTATAAACTTTCACTAAAATCACAACAAAAAAATATTTTGTACAATCCCAAGAAAATGTAAAAAATTTAAAAAATTCTATAAGGCCTTATATTCTTTTGAGAAAATAATTTTACCTTTATAAATATGACCTTAATCTCCCTATTTGATTAATTATTTTATCTACTTTAATTACTGGACTATGTATTTTGTAAAGCTTTATTTCTTAAATGTGAAAAAAAAGAATTCTAGTGAGATAGTACCACCTCACTTACTTTGGGCATGTGACCAGGACAAATCGATCCTTGGAGAAGGACATCACCCCAGAAGGGTGAAGAGACAACGCAGGAGAGGAAGACTTCAGATGAGCTGGACTGATATAGTGACTGGGGTGATGGGGGTTGGTGTGTTGGAGTTAGTGAGGCAGACTCAGGACAGGAAAGAGTTCAGAGCTGCTTTGCATAGGGTCGCTGTATGTAACAAGTGACTCAGTGGCAAATAAAAACAATAACATAGCATAACAAGTTTGGAAGCCGGAGTGGCATCCAGTTCCAAGGTGACATGCCTCCAGAAACTGACCTTTGTTAAATGTCAATAATTGTAGAGGGGCTTTAGGTCTTTTGTTTATAGGGTCGCTATGAGTCGTGTTTGACTCAAAGGCAGTGAACAACAACACCAACAGTGAGATGGTCATGTATTTAAAATATAAACTTTTGAAGCATAATTCTTTGCTTTGATTTTTTTAGTGCATTCGCAAAGTTATGTGACCATGACCATCTCATTTTAATTCTTTTTATTATCACCCCAGCAGCCTCATGTCCATTTAGCAGTCACTTCATTTCACTGTCCCCCCAGTTCCTATGAGTCACCACTCACTCTTCTCTGCTCAAAAGCATTTGAAACTACACACAAGTCAGTTAAATAGGACAATCAGTCATGCAGAGTAGAGTTTCACTGACTTTTCTTTAGATGAGACCTTCAGGAGAAGGACTGTCTAAGGCAGAGGAAGAGGCTGAAGCATTATTTAGAGAGAGGGCCCTTAAGCAGTTAAAAGGCAAGATGAGAAGAAGAGCTATTTTCTAGTAAAAACTATTTCTAGTAAATTGGGGTGGAAGTGCCAGCTCATCTTGGTAGATGAAATCCATAGCTGGGGTTAGATTCTGAACTCCAGAGCCTGATTGTTGGTCGTTATTTCTAGCCATGTCTCTGAGGACAGTCTGCGCACAGATGACCACCAATGCAAAGAGACCCTCTGATTTGGCCAAACCCCACTGAAGAACCTGAGGGAGCTCGGCTGCCGTGTGAGGGGCAGAAACTTAAGTCCGGGACACACTGGGTTTGGTGGCGGGAGGGACTGTGGTGTGTGAATTTATGCTGTGTCCCCAGTCAGGTCTCTGAGAAGAGATACAGTGAAAAGCTTAGGAAGTTTGGGTTCTAGTCCCTGCTGAGCCACTTGCATGATGAGCCTTGGCTGTTCAAGATAAACTTCCTGGGCCTGTGTTCTCATTTGAGAGCCAGCTTGGGGATTGAGGGGATTAATGAAAGGGCTTCAGACACTTCCTTTGAGCATTAGCTTTCAGACTGTTGGGTTCTCTGCAGGGTATGTGTGGATATAGGGAATGTGTGGAACTGAGGAAGGACAAGATTGGGACTTTATTTAAGTTCTCTGTGCCAGGACACATGGACAAACAAGTGAGGCCACAGTTTCTTAATTGTTTGCTAAAAATGTGTCAAGTAGACACCAGGTGGCCTGATGTCCTGAGCCAAAGTGTTGTGAGGAGAACATGCATTTACAGCCTGGGCTCACTGAGCAGAGGGCATGTTTCCTTTGCCAGCCCGGGCCTGGAGGTTGTGCTTCCGAGCTTGTGTTCTGTGACATCCAGATGTCAGAAATCTTGCTAGCGTGGTGTCCATGAAACCAGATCAGACAGTGTGTCTTGTGGCAGGCACTTCTATTAAAAAGTGGTTTCAGGTTAACATTTTCTATTGAATGGTGGACCCCTTTATGCATACTGGAGTTTGTTCTGCACAATAAAGCACATTTGCCGTTTGCAAAAAAAAAAAGTGGTTTCAGAGTCCTGGTTATATTTCATTCAGGAGCTGGCAAGCCCCGCTGGTGTCTTTATTTGCCTCTGTGAAGAGCCTGATTACAGCAATGCACTGCTTGTAATCATGGTTGTGGTTTATCATTTTGTGGGGTTTTGTTTTGTCTTTTTTAAGTGATCCCATTGTCTTCTTGGGCAATAAGCTGGACCTGGGTGGTGCAAATGGTTAGCACACTTGGCTGCTGACTAAAAATTTGGAGAGGCCTTTCAGAGGTACAGGGAGAAAGACCTTGATTCAGTATCAGCCACTGAAAACCTATGAGCACACTTCTACCCTGGCAAAGATGTTGATTTAGCCATGAGATGACTCTTAACTGGTTTATTCTGCAATAACCCTGCTGGCTGCTGTGTCTCGGCAGTTAACACTGGGGCTGTGCCTCCGCAGGAGAAAGGATGTTTATTTATTTGTGTGTTTTGATTGTTAGTCTCTATAATTCTGTGGTCACAAATTCAAATACCCACACAAACCAGATGGCTCATTTAAACATGTAAAGAGTGTTTTATTTGAACTGTTGGGAGTAGTGAGGCCTGTGGCAAATTTAGGGAGAACAGGTCCTCTAAAAGTCACTGAAGTTCAGAAGAAAAACAAACAGACCTTTACTAGAACCACCACTGTGAACTGGTCATATTGGTAAGGCCAGCAATTTGGGATTATTGGGTTGTAAACGAACTAACTTTAACAGTTATTGGTATGTTTGTTCTGCTCCAGAACTAACAGCTATTGTGGGCTTTTTGAGCCTTTTATAATTCTGTTTTTATAATTGATTTTAGCTTTGACAATGATCTCTGGGCTGAAAGAGCCACAATAATTTGTATCTACTTGTTAAAATATCTCAAAAAAAAGAGACTATTGAAACATTTTTGGTTTTTCGCTTGTTTGGGGGGTGTGGGGTTGTCCTTTGGAGGCTCAGTTTAGAGAAGCTGAGATGGAAATCAGTTCTGAATATTTTTTGTAAACATTTAAAATTTTGTATCACTGAAAATAAGGAACCACAAGTATTTGAAACTGACACCCTGCTTTGCAAGTTATCTGCTGATATATCCATTTCCCTTTGTCTCCTCTTAATGTTCTGCAGATGTGGCAAGGCTGAAATTGGGAGAAGCACAAGCTAGTTTTCATTTCCTCCCCACCCAATGTGTGCGCGCGCACACACACACACACACACACACACACACACACACACTCAACCTCCTGCATTTTTCTCTTCACTGAAGCATCATATAGTTATGTAGCCTTTTGGGGGATTGAATAACAACAGCAACAAATTCATCATTGATTCATTCACATGTGGTTATTAGTCATCCATAGGTCCTGTTTTCCAGGGATACTTCTATTTTTCTTTATTACTTTAAAAAAATTGTGGTAAAAACATATGTAACAAAACATTTGTTTCAACATTGTTCATATATACAATTCCATAATATTGTGTTTATGATGTTGTACTACCATCACCTTTGTTCTTTACCAAAAACTAGAATAAAATAGGGCAAAGTTTAACCCAAATTACTACTTCTCTTATGACTGTGTACTCCCTATGCTACCAAAAAGATAGTTTGGGGCTTGGGAGTTTTCCAGTTGAGTGAGAGGGAACACCTTGCATTGCCTCCTTCAGGTCAGCACTGGCCACAGAACATGGAAGGAGATCTCAAATTGATCCTTTTAAAATTTGTAATATTCAGACTCATGTCAAAGTCCATGAAACTTCTTGTAAATATGTTTTTGTAAGAGGCTGACGGCACCCAGCTTCCCTGTGTCTTTGTTGACCAGTGGCAGAATTTTGGGGATTTAAATATTTCTTTACCCTTGCCACTTTACTAAAACTATGCCCAAATCATGCTCTTTCAAAAATGTTTTCTCTTCTGAGACCTCTCTCATTTTATCCCTTTCATTGAAATTTCTTTAATAGTTCGCTGGTGCTTTCTCCACTTACTAACCACCTGTTTATTCTGGAACTCCTTGCCATTTGGCTTCTGTCCCGAATTACATTATCAAAGCCTCTTTCTTGAAGTGGCCTCTTGATCATCATGTCCCGTGATCTGTTTGCAGTCGTCCTTTTGTCCTGTTGTTCTGTCACTTTTGACGCTTTTCCTAAATGTGTAACTCTACCTGAAACCATTCTTTTCTTCTTTCTTCCCTGTCCTTTGCTGACGGAATCCTTCATCTTCAAGTCTAGTTTGGCCTCACTTCTTTTGGAAACATTCTTTGATGACCCCCTCTTCCTGGTCTAATTTGCATACTTTCCCTGTGAGCTTTTATAATTCTTTACTGTTACACTTACTTAAATATTTTAATTGATGTCATATACGTACCTCACGGTCTGAGAACACTGCTGGTGTATCTTCTCTTTGTACTAGTATATGATAGTGCTCAAGAAATATTTGCTGAGATCCATAAATAAATGAAAGTGATATTCAAACAGGAAAGACTGAGTATCTTTTTCTAGAGTACATGCTAGGCCTTTAGTATCTCTTAACAACCTTTGATTTCCCTCAGGTCCCTGGGCCCTGTGGTTAAAGGTGTAGAGGGGTTGTTTCATGTTGTCCATAAAGAGTCATATCTGGCATTGGTTGAGAATACAGCTCTCGAGAAATCCTGGCTGTTCTGTTTGCATTCAGGTTCTTTAGTAACTTTCTACATGGCTTCTTGTAAACCTTCACTGAAAGAATGAGTGGATGAGTAGTGGATGACAAGATGTAAAATATGTAGTTCAAGAGTCCAATCAAGTAGATGGGTTTTTTATTTTCATAGAGGAAGAAATCCAAAGAACTGACTTTGACAACTGTAGAGAGACAGATGAAGAGTCAAAGAAATGTTATAATACTGTGTATATATAAACTAGGGATCTCCCATGGCCTAGTGGCAAGAAGCTGCCATGCAATCCCAAAGGCATGCAGTTTGAGGCCACCAGCTGCTCTGCAGAATGATGGGCAGTCTCCTCCCATGTGATTATCTGCCTCTGAAAACCCATCAGAAGGTCAACTATGGGTTGGTTCTGACTGTGGTACACAACAACAACATATATAAGATCATGTAGATGGTATCATAATCTGTGAGCCATTTAAGGAATGTTCAAGGTACTTTTATGTGTATGCACTCTTACTGTTTTTAGGACTAAATACCATCTCATTCCCCTGAGAACCTAGTCTATTCTAGGACTGCATTATTGGGACAGGTTTATTAGAGCTCTAAAATGAAATTCTAACCATAGGAATCCTTTTGTCTCTTGAAATTGTGCAGAAATCTGCCTTGATGCAAAGACAAGGAGAACAGACACCTTTATTAAGTAGATCTAACTTTAAACCTCAAACTAATTGCTGTCAAGTCAGCCCTGACTCACAGCTGACTCCCCATATGGTCTCTTAAGCTATAAAAGTGCAAGAGAAGAGATTACCTATCTTCCCCCCCCCCCAGGAGCTGCCAGTAGATTAAAGCCACCTGAGGGGTGTGGCCTTTGAGTTAACAGTTAACACTTTATGGACTTCGCTGACACAACAGGTAGAATTTGGTGAGGAATTAAAAATAGGATTCTGTTTGTATTACAGAATAGTGTAGCATTGATAGTCTGAAAAAGATTGATAGTTCAAATCCACCAGATGCTCTGCTGGAGAAGGAGGAACAATATCCTCCTGTACCAGTCAGATCCGATTTGACGGTACACACACACAAATTATAATAATTTTTTAAAAAAATTTAAAAAAGATTGATAGTTATTTTTTTAAAAAGTAATGGTAGCCACCTTTTAAAAGTATAGCCTATCTTTAATAAAGAGGAGATATCCTGTGTAATTTGTGTAGAAACCCTTTTATCAAGTACTGTGAGCTTCCCAGAGGCCCTTTCACTCACTGAAAGAGCACTGGCTCTAGGGGTCTGATAGAACAGCCATGCCCCACAGCAGTTATCTACCTCAAACCTCACCTCAGATGTGTGAAGTAGAACTCCTCACCTTTTCCCTTGACCTCAGCTGTTAACTCTTCCAAATTTCCTCTTTACACATAAATGTCTGGCTTCCTCTTTCTCCATGTCAGCCAGCTCAAAGCTTCTGTACCAGCTCTGCCTCCCAACTTTCTTCCTGCTCTCTATCCCTCTTTTTTCTGTGGCATGCCTGCTTTATTTGTACTCCATTCAGTCAGGGACATCATAAAATAGCCAACAATAGCATTAAATGAGGTCAGAAGAGCCACATGCTGGTTTCAGCACCACTTCCGAACTAAGTGACCTTAGGTCAGCCACTTCATTTCTCTAAGTATTTGTATCCTCATTAGAAGCAAATGGAGCCAATAATGCCCATTTAAAAGGTTGTTGCAAAGATCAGGATGTACTTGGGAACTCTTCTGAGCTGGAAAACAGTGTTTGCTGAGATTAGTAAAAAGTAAACAATATCTATTATATATATATAACATAATATTTAGTGTGTAGTAAGAGTTTGATAAATTATATGTGTTTTCATTGATGATGTTAAAATGTAGCCTAGTACAGGCACATAAATCATTTTGTGGTCTGAGCTGAGTTCTTAGTTGAGAATTTGGAGGCAGATGGATTTTTTTTTCCTTTCTTTCTGGCTCAGATAGTAGCATGTGTATGACAACCAAGGTGCTAGCTTTTCACATTCACAGAATAATTTCATCCATTGAGAAAATGGATGGCAAAATTAATGACACAATGTGCAGTAATGGAGCCAAATTTGGCTTTAGAAAATGCAGCATTTTGTATATGCACACAGCCTCTGAAGGGACGCTCTATAGATTTGCTGAATAGACTGTTTATTGCCTGAGAGGAGGTCATGCCTTGTGTACAGAGGTATCTGGAATTCCCATCTGGGATGTGTTAGAGTATATATATATTCAGGTGGTCCAGGACCGGATGTTACTTCTTAAGCTAAGAGAAACAAAATTTCCAATTTGAAAATGGTAAATGTGCTACTCTTGTAAAAATGGGCTGTTGCTGCTGATTCCTTGCTGGTGGATCCATTTTATTAATGATTCCTTGGACAATAATGATGGGTGTGATGGATAGCATGTAAATTTGCCTCTATAAAGAGAAGTACAATCCATTAGTTGAAGCCAGAATCCAGTGGAGTTCTACTGGAGATGTTTGCATTGCTCAACACTCTCTGTTTATAGGAATGTTAAAGGAAGTGTGTCCATTCTGTGCATGTTGTAAAACAGAAGGTTTGCAGCTGTCAGAATTATTTTCTTCTTCTTGGATCTTTTTTCTAACAGATTTTTTTTTCTGTAAACTTGATAGATTTATGGATTGCTGCAGATTACTAACCTCACTTTTCCTGATGCATTATAAATCTTATTTTCTTTGAAGATAGAAAATGAGTATATTTACTCATCATACTGCTTTTGTTTTTTTTTTATTCTAGACCATTTATTAATTTGAGTTCTGTTTCCAAACTTTTCTTAGTTGTTCTTCATAGAAGTAAGTGTCATAACATTATTTTGAACATAACTCCTTGAACTTTATGTTTTTGGGTAAGGGGAAGATAAGGCAATTTCCTGCCCTCAAATTTTGCTGTTAAGTATATTAAAATTGCAAAACATACTCCAATTCAAGAATTTCCACATGTTCAGTTTAGGGGCATTGATTATATTCTTCAAGCTGTACAATCATTTTGACCCTTTTTTGAGTTGTTCTTACATCCTTAAAATACACTTGCTGTCCCCAAAGACTCCTATCTAATTTTTCAAGTTCCTGTTGTTGGTTTGATCCTATATAGATAGTTCTCAAAAGAGGATAATGCTCAAAGCACACATTTCCCCTCCACTTGAGTTGCTCAGCTTTAACATGAATCAACGGGATAATCTGCTGTGAGGGATAATCTGCTGTGAGGGACCTCTGCAATGTACTGAAAAGCAACAATGTCTGTCTAGAAAGTAAGGTGCACCTGATCCAGGCCAAGGACTTCTCAGTTACTTGCTATGCATCAGGGAGCTTGATAGTGACCAAAGATGACAGAACGAAGAATTGATGCCTTTGAGTTGTGGTGCTGGAGAAGAGTGTTGAGCATATCATGGACTTCCAAGAGAACAAACAGATCTGTCCTGGAGAGAGGGAAACCAAGCTGTTCCCTGGAGGCAAGGATTTTGACGCTCCATCTCACATACTTTTGACATGTGGCCAGGAGGGACCAGTCCTTGCTTGGAGAAGGGTATCATGCTTGGAAGGATGGAGGGACAGCGCAGGAGAGGAAGACCTTGGATGAGATGGATTAACACAATAACTGGGGTAAGGAGTTTAGATGTGTCAGAGACAGTGAGATTGGCTCAAGATAGAGTAGGGATCAGAGCTATTATATATAGGATCACTATGAGTCATAGTCACCTCTATGGCATGTAACAGTAACAAGGGGGTAAGGCCATTCTTTAATGTTATAGTCATTTAATGGTAGTGAAGTAATGTGACAATTTGGTTAGATACAGAATGCCTTCAAAGTGTTCATCGTGGGAAACAAATATAAGGTATAATCTCTTGTTTTAAGTAGTTGACACATTTGCCTTGGAAGACAACATCAAATTAGAAACTCTTGTTGTAGTGTTAAGTGCCGTTGAGTTGCTTGTGACTCGTCGCAACTCTTGCCAAAGTGAGAGTTCCATGTGGGTTTCAGTAGGCTTCCTAGAGCCATGGTGGAAGGGAGTATAAAGAGGATATATAACAAAACAGAAAGAATGGTGGTATAGATCACAGCAACTTCCCTAACAGTGTGACTGCTCCCAGTGTTATGATTCATTATAAAGTTTGTTCCAGTTAGTGAAAACAAGTATCAAAAGTTTCTCACCTTTTCAAAATTTAAAGTTGTCAAGTTATTTACTTTTCAGATCATTCATGTCTATGAAAATACGGTGGTGGTGGTTGTTGTTAGGTAGCATCGAGTCAAGTAGGACTCATAGTGACCCTATAAACAACAAATCTGAACCCTGTCCTGTCTTGTGCCATCTTCATCATCCCTCACACCCTTGAGCCCATTGCTGCAGTCACTGTGACAATCTGTCTTGTCAAAGGTCTTCCTCTCTTTCACTGACCCTCCACCTTTTCAAGCCTGATGGCCCTCTCTAATGAATAGCCTCTCTGAGCAACATGTCAAAAGTTTGTGAGACAGAGCTTTGTCATTCTTGTCTCTAAGAAACATCTGCCTGTACACACTCTAAAACATATCCATTTGTTCTTTTGGCAGTCCATGGGATATTCAGTACTCTTCTCCAACACTGCAACTCAAAGGCATACATTCTTCTATATCCTTATTTATTGTCCAGCTTTCAGACCCATAGCAAGTGATTGAAGACCATGACCTGAATCAGGCACACCTTACTCTTCAAACTGACATCATTGCTCTTCAGTAATTTAGAGAGTTCTCTGACTGCATATTTACCCAATACAATACATTTCCCAAGCTCCTGTCTGCTGGTACCAAGGTTGTTGATTGTGGATCCAAGTAGGATAAAACTATTTATCACCTCAGTCTTTTCTCCATTTATCGTGATTACTGATCAGTCCAGTGGTAAGAATTTTTGTCTTTTTAAGATGAGATGAAAATGGGGGAAGTACATATTCATGATTTTGCCTCCAGATACCAGTTTTGTAATTCATTAGATGCCCAAAATGCTGGCTGAAAGGATATCAATCCAGATCCATCAGGGGCTCCCTCTGCAGAGGAGAGTCTCCTCACATAATGATTACAGCCCTGGAAATCCAGTGGGCATGGAGGGGTGTCTGTGACCTGAGTGATGAGTCCTCAGGTGGGGCAGATAGTTAACATGATTGGCTATTAACCAGAAGCTTGTTGATTTGAGTCCACTCAGAATATCTCAGAAAGATATTAATTAAATTATTAAAATACAATTATTAAAAAAAAAACCAAACAACTCCAAAACAATTATTGGAAACCCTGTAAAACTCAATTCCATTCTGGCACACATAGAGTTTCTGTGAGTTAGAATCGACTCAGCAGTAGCTAGTTAATTTTAGATAACACGATTCAGTTCATTGCTGTAGAGTCAGAACCAATGAGCAGCTGACCCGCCCACAAATTTTCAAAGGCTAGAAATTGCATGAGAGGAGATGGCTCATCTTTATCCTGTGGAGCAGCTGGTGAATTCAAACTACCTCAATTCTTTATTCATGAGGCTACCAGAGCATCCAACTTTAAACAAGACAAGTCAGAAAAACTATCCAAGTAGAAAGATCCTCGAGGCAGCTGGAAATGTACAGACTGGAACAGATGTTCCTAAATGTTCTAGGTTCACAATACCTTTAGTGTGTAAATAACTTTATCATGTCATCACTGGACCAAAAGAAATACCTAACAGTTGAGTTTATTAAGTGCTTTGATGCAAGCAACCTGCAAGGACTTTTGTGCTTAGTAGCCCTTTGAAAAACACACCCACATAGGCATAAATTATCATTATTTTGTTCCTAACCACAATAATTTATTAATAAGCTCTTTGAATCGGCTTTACACTGTATGTATCAATAAAACTCTGATTAGGAAACAGAAGCCATACAATAATTTGCAAGTTTTAACATAAAGAAATGTTAACTACAATAGAGTTATATACTAATATAGTTGTAACAAAGGCTTGGCTCTAAAGAATAAAGGAGTAACAGAAAGGAAGGAGCAGCTACACTCCCTGTGTCAGAGCTAGAATCCCCAGGAAAGTCTCCTTCTGTCCCTTCAAGCCTGCAGTCTAGCCTTTGTTGGGAGAACATTGTCCTGAATCTCTAGATGGTAACAGTGTCATTGCTGCACCTATGAAACTTTTTGAAAATCCTCTAAGATGCTGAAGAAAGCTGTCAGTGGCGTGATTCTAGTCTGAGGAACTCATTTACAAAATGCACATGAAGAAGATTCTAAGAAAGCTGCTGTAGACTAATCAAGGATGATTGCCATTTACTGTAGGACTGAAGTGTTGAAGAAAGTATCTCTCCTAGCACTGGCCATTGGAGAAGGTGCACGTGCCATGGTCGCTTGTGGAGAGCATATGTTGAACTAGGAAGGAAACTTCTTTCAAAGTGTCTCCAGCACATTTCAGAGCATGAATTTTAGACTATGCTAGCTGGCAAAGGAAAAATATTTTTCTCAGCAGGTAATGAAGGGTCAATCTGGAACTAAGAGGCAATAAATTGATAACTGGCCACCTCCAAATTTCTCAAATTTACAACCAGATGCATACCACTATTTCAGTTTTCTGCTTCACATTGCTTTTAAGGAAATACTTTTTTTTTTTAAAAATCACAGCAACCACCAACAACCTAGCTTTACAAAGACCTACCAACAAAGGGAATATATGCAGAACAGATCATTAAGGAGGCTAGACTTTATAAGGAGGAATGTGGCATAGGGATTGAAGGAAGGACTCATCAACAGCCTACGTTATGCAGATGACACAACCTTTCTTGTTGAGACTGAGGAGGACCTGAAGCATTTGCTGCAGAAGGTCAAGGACTGTAGACTTTATTATGAATTGAAGTTTGACAATGAGAAAATCAAGATTCTCACCACTGGGCCAATTGGCAGCACCATGATAGATGGAGAAAAGATTGAGATTGTTAACAATTTCAGCTTCTTGGTTCCAGGATTGACACTCTTGGAACCAGCAGTCAGGAAACCAAAAGACAAATTGTACTGGGAAAATCTAGACTGCTAAACAGCAATGATGTCAGGCTAGAGCCTAAGGTGTGCCTGATCCATGTCATGGTCTTCACAGTTACTTGTTATGCATCAGAGAGCTGGACAGTGACCAAGGATGACAGAAGAGTAATGGTGCTAGAGAAAAATATTGAATATACCATGGACTGCCAAGAAAATAAACAAGCCTGTCCTGAAGAGGGTGAAACCAAGTTTCTCCTTGGAGGCAAGGATCTTGAAACTCCATCTGACATACTTTGGACACGTTGCCAGGAGGGACCAGTCCTTGGAAAAGGGTATCATGCTTAGAAGGGTGGATTGACAGCAAAGAGGGGAAACCCTGGAAGAGATGAATTGACACAGTAACTGAGGTAATGAGAGTGTGTCAGAGATAGTGAGATTGGCTCAGAGCTACTGTCCATGAGGTTGCTTTGAGTCACAGGCACCTCAACAGCACATAACAAGAATGTTAAAACATTGAAATAGCTTGATCCAATAGTTCATAGTGCCATCCAGGCACTTTTTGTGTAGCCACAGTCAAGTTTGTGGCTTCAAACTGTAGCCACTGTTGTTGTGATCCACACAGTGAAATGCCTTTGCCTAGCCAGTAAAACACAGATAGACATTCCTCTGGTACTCTCTCCTTTCAGCCAAGAACCATCTGACATTGGCTAGAATATCCCTACTACCACGACCTCTTCTAATCCCAGTCTATTCATCTGACAGTTCACTGTTGATGTGCTGTTCCAGTTGTCCATGTAGTGTTTGACAAATGTAGATATTGTTTAGTACTATTGAGTTGGTTCTAATTATAGCAACGCTGTGTACAAAAGGAAAACAAAACAATACTAACACTGCCTCGATGGTTCCTCACATTCTTTGCTGTTTGAGCCCACAAGTACAGACGTGTGTCAGTTCTTCTGTGCTATAGTGACTTACTCAATATGAATTAGTGAGTATGACTCTTCGTGCTATTTGCCTTTCACCACAAGGTTGAGCAGGACTAGACCGATTAAAAGTCTCTGTGGCCCCATCAAGGGGATAGGATAACCTGGTAGTATAGTAAAGAAAGCAAATAGCACCATTTGGGAGGAAAGATGCCAATATGGGACTGGTCAGGTTCTGAGGCAGATAGTGGCAGACTCTCCCATCCAAAAAGAAGCAGAGTGTGCCACTTGCTCTTTTGGGTCAGATTCTTGTGCAAGACGGACCAAGATCAATGTGCAGCCACAGCAGTAGATGCAGCAAAGGTGGTGAACTGGAGATTGGTGTGAGACAGAAGAGAACTTTAACTGACACAACATGGCCCAAGATCCAAAGTCTTTCACCTAAACTCACTTATGGGGGGGGGTGGGGAGTAGATGCTGTAGCTGGCAGTACTAAAAAAATATTTTGAGATCTAGTGGATTAAAAAAATCTTTTGAGTTCTGGTGGATTTGTTGTAGGGAGTTTTGATACCTAAGGCTTTGCCTCTCTGTTCTGATTGAAGAATTGTATCCTGTTTCCAACTTGAATTGTAACTTATTACTTCCGTAATAAGGCATATAATTGTGATTATGGTCTGTAAGATCTCTGTGGTCATTGCAATGATGAGCAGACCCAAGAGTAGAACAGGAAAAGCCCTGGGAGGAACAGTTGCTATTGCAATGTATAGGAGTTGTTGCAGGACTGTGGAGGCATGTGTGAACTCATGGTAATTGGCTTTGTACTGTGGCTGTTGGTGGGGACTCCTCCCACTTGTGAGGTTACTGGAGATCAGACACTGTTGCCCCTATGCAAGTTGAACTTCATTATACTATCTAATTGAGGGTATTCATCTTTTTTGCAGTTCTTCTGTTTTACTAAACATGATGGTCTTCTCCAGGGTCCTTCTAATATGTCCTTTCTGTTAATATGTTCTTTCTCTCCTGCTAACATGTTCTTATTTCTCATGTTAATATGTCTAAAATATTACGTGAGACAAAGTCTCACCATCTTAACTTCTAAGCAGCATACTGGCTGTACTTCTTCAAAGACAGATTTATTCATTCTTACAGCATTTCATGGTATATTCAGTATTCTTGGGACACATCATAATTTTAAAACATCAGTTCGTTTTTGAGCTTTCTTATTCATTGTCTGACTTCTGCTTATATATGTTGTTGTTGTTGTTGATTGCTGTTGAGTTGAGTATGACTCGTAGTGACTCTACGAACAAAAGACCTTAGGCATTTTTTTTGTGTCTGAGTACAGTGTACTTT
>NW_006399796.1:1087512-1135452 GCF_000299155.1 Elephantulus edwardii
ACAATACAGATCAAAGGTATAGGTTCTTACAATACAGATCAAAGGTATGGGTTTGGGGACATTATTATTATTTTAAATTTTCCTTTCAAAGGAAGTGCAGGGGAGTTCTTGGTTGTAATCTTCACAGAAGCAGATCGCCAGCCATTGCTGGGTGTGTTTTAGTCCCCAGCTTTGTGGTTAGCAGCCAGGCAAAAACCATATGCACCAACCAGAGTTCTAAAATAAGTACATTCAGTGCTGACTGTGCTTCCAGTAGTGCTAATAACCCTGCCTAAGTCCCCAAGTTTTCAAGGAGTCAAGTCTGGCAACCTTACATCTCAGGATCCTGTCCGAATTTTAAATCTTCAATTACAAACGGCTGTGATTATATGTAACAGGAAGGAAAAAAAATAAAATTGAAGTTATTGGGAACTCTGGTGGCCTGGTGAGTAAGATGTTACACAGCCAACCCAAAGGCAAGTGGTTCAATTTTACCAGCTGCTTCATGGAAGAATCATAGACAGTCTTTTCCTATTTGATTTACAGCCCTGGGAAAACCCACCAGAAGATCAGCTATGAGTTGATTTCAACTCAATGTCAGTGGGTTTGGAATATATATTCAGTTGAATAATTGAATATAGATCTTGTTTAAGCATTGGCTGTTAGGAATGGATAGCTTTTAGTATGTGATCTAAGCATTTAAAAGAGTAATTAGAACAGTGTCTATAAGAACCATGGCCAGGCTTAAATTCTTTAGGAACCTCTCAATATAGCCATTTTTTAGTTATTCCTCTATAGAATTTTACAGGAGCAGTTTAATAGAGTAAATCAGACAGAATATAGAATTCAGGAAGCCTAGATTGCATTCATTCTAAAGAAAATTTTCCACTTACTTTTATGGCATGAACAAAGTATGTAACTTTCTATTCCTTATCTGTCAAAGGAGGATAATGACTGGGGGTGGGGTGTGGTTAATTTGAAAAGCTAAATAAAATCTATATAAATGTAAGACATTGTTAAGTATTATAATAGAAGGATCTTGTGGTTCATAAATTGTTAGGACAGTATTTTTATAGCTGACAGAGAAAGTATTTAATCATTTTAATATGGGAGATTTCTTAAAAAAATAAAAGCAAACAATGACAACTTTCCCCTAGAAAACAAGCATATTCTAAATTGATTTTCTCTGGGTATTCTCCTCTCTGACCTCAGCACTTCCTCTCATTCTCTCAGAAATACTTAGTTTTTTGCAGAGTGATTATGAGAAATTTGCTGATGATGTCATAGGGGAGACTAAGGAGAGTGTTTGTCTATAACAAACTTGAAGATCCCAGGGCCCATTTACCAGCAGACTTCCCCCTCCCTTATTTATATACTCATCCTCAGCTTCTCTTCCTTTATTTCTTCAATTTTGTCCCACTCCACTGTCCAAAATCCCAAACCTCAACTTGATACGAAACAAATAAGCATGTAGTCACTTGAGGGCTTGACCCGTTGGGATGGTAGCTGAGTGACCATTGCTATTATATGATACAGAATCTGAGAGAGTGTGGGAAGTGGTGCAGTGGTGGTTCAGTGATAGAATTATTGCTTTCCATGTGGGTGACCCAACCAGGGTAATTTAAGTGCACCACCTACCTACCAGTAGAGGCTTTTCTGTTGCTATGATAAAGGTTTGAGTGGAGCTTCTAGATTAAGGCAGACTAGGAAGAAATCTTGGTAATTTATTTCTGGAGGAAAAACCTATGGCTCATAGTAAATAGTCCCATCCTAGGCTACAGAGGGTTGCTACGAATCGTGGGTTTACACAACAGAAATTAACGGCAACTTTTATTTGAGCATCGCCTTTATTTCTGGTAAATAAAATTTTCTTAAAGCAAAGGGAGCCAGATCAATTTGCGTTGGGATGGGGCTGTGAGGAGGCACTCATGAGATGTACTTCTGTTACGGAAGATTAAATGCAGAGTGTCTGAGCCAAAGTCTGCAGTCAGTCCTAACAAGGCTAAAATCACAAATCTTCCTGCATATTAGGAGAGAGATCGCAAGCCATCTTTATAAATCATGGAAGTCTCTAAAAGACATCCAAGGGTATAGACAAAAATAATACAGAAGTCAAAGGAAAGTCTCAAAGTCACATAGAAGAAAGTCACTTTTTATGCAAAGTAAATATTTTTTTTGTCCTGACCTAAATTTTGTATGTACAGAGTTTTCCTCCTATCAGCAGAGTAGAAATAAAAATATTGATGAAACGACTGCTTTTGTGACCTGAGATTCTTGTGACCTAGAAGCCACAAACATACAATGACATAATTTGCAGGGAGTCTTCGTGGTTTTCACTGTAGAAAATTTTTACATTCTTGAATGCAAACAGACTATTTGAAACCATTGAAATAAACCTCACTTCCTTTCCGTAATTCTTCTGTCTTCTCGTGTGTTTGAGTCTGAAAACAACTGTCTCTATACTTCCCAGCAGACATCTGGCATGTACACATAGAAGTTACAAAGGTACCCCCCCCCTTTTAAAAACAGTTTGTTGATGTTTGAAGGGAGCTCTGGTGGCCTAAGTGGGTAAAGAGTTGTGCTGCCAACCCAAAGACTGGTAGTTCAGATCCACTAGCTGCTTCATGGGGCAAAAGATGAGCAGTCTCCTCCTGTGCTGTTTAAAACCTCTGATAACCCACTTACGGATCAGCTATGAGTTGGTTGCAAGTCAAAGCTTACAAAGCCAACACTGCGGTATGCAGATACTGTGTGGTACAGCTAATGTGCTCACCAACACGTCTCTTGTACTTCTTTAAAAATCTGGCAGTTTACTTCCAAAGAATGAGCTGTTAAAGTCTTTCTGAAGCACCGCTCTGCTCTGACACACGTGAGGTTGCCAAGGATCAAAATCTACTTCGTGCAGCAACAAGTAAAAATTAAGCGCATTTTTCTATTGCTCTATGATAGTTTGAAAATTTGCATTAAAACCTTGCTTAAGAAGAGAACCAAAATGTCTTAAAAAGTTGAATTTTTTAAATCTGTGGTCAGAACTTACCAGTTTCAGTCAAATTGGGAAGGTTTATTTACATGCACTTTACATGTAAACTTTTGGTGATGAAAATTGTTAGAATCTTAGGCAGCATTTCTCCCATTTTGATCAGAATGAGGGAGATTCCTTATTAGAAATGAGTAAGTATTCAATATATTACTTACATACATTTTTATATTAAATAAGAAGTGATGTAACTTCTATTGTATCAGGCAACATGCTGGTGTGACTTCCAAACATATTGTCAGGTAAATGATGTTGGAATCTATTTCTTACACATAAAAGAGTGGACAAGTCTCATTGATAAGAGATGTAAGTTATTATGATCTCAACTCAGCTCATTGCCATTGAGTCCTAGCTGACCATCCAGTGGGGTTTCAGAGGCTGCAAACTGCATGGGAGGAAATTGTCCTTCTCCCTCAGAGCAGCTGGTGTATTCGAACCACATACCATTGGGTTGACAGCACAACTCCTTATTCACTAAGCTTCATTATGTTGTTGTTATTATGTCCCATTGAGTCAACTCCTATTCATAGCAACCCTATATACAACAGCTTTGAATCCTGCTATATCCTGAGCCAATTTCATGGTCTCTGATACACCTTCCCCCATTACTCCAGGCACTGAGTCAATCCATTTTATCCAGGGTCTTCCTCTCTTGTTCTGTCCCTCCACACTTCCAAGCATGATGTCCCTCTCCAAGGACTGGCCCCTCCTTGGGACATGCCCAAAGTATGATGCTGGAGCTTCAAAATCCTTGCCTCCAAGGAGCAGCCTGGTTTAACCCTCCCAAGGCCAAACCTGTTTGTTGTCTTAGCAGTCCAAAGTGTATTTAATACTCATCTCCAGCACCACAGCTTAAAGGCATCAATTCTTCTTCTATCATCCTTAGTCATTGTCCAGCTCTCTGGACGTAGCAAGTAACTGTGAAGACCATGGCCTGAATCAGGTGCACCTTAGTCTCTAGATTCATGAGACAGTTCATGCATTATTCACTGGAGCTAAAAATAACTCACTCCCTTAAGTATAAAACACTGCAAAACCAAGGTCTTATGATAAGCTTAATGCAAATCAGAAGACCAGAGGACATAGGACTGTATCATCTGCCTGAGGCATATAACTTTGAGGTTATTTATAGACAATGAAGTAGTGTCCTTATCATATACATTCTTTTCAAATTAAGATGTGTATTCATTGCTCTTGAGGCTAGATCAAGACTTTCTTCCTCAAGGTGACTGCTGGGGTGTATTGAAATACAAAAGGAATTTCTCTGTAGGTTTCCTAAGGATTGCTGATGAAATGTCCAGGGCTCTACTGAGCTGCTAAAATGACTCTAAATTTAATTACAAGGCTGACTTGGCGCTCAAATTGTTCATTCAGCAGTTGTTCTCCTTGACTAACCTGAGCAGGGCTGAAGGCCGCTTCATGAACCCAGTGTTAAAACAAGCAAAACAGCTGAGGCAGAGCCATCAGGGCATGTACTGTAACATACCTCATATCACGTGTGCTCATTGAATTTGCTAAAGGACATTTAATAGATGCTTCTTATGAGGGTGCTTTCTGTAAGGATAGGGCAGAAGATAGCCTGCCTGGGGTCCATCAGGTGTGGAAATGGAATTGTCAAAATTTCAACAACAGCAGTAAGTTCAGTTTTTGGTTTTTGGTGTTTAGATAATCATCACCTTGAGCAGGTTTTAGATCTTACAGCAGTTGGGGACTGGTGGGAGCTGTCTTACCTGTGTCATGCACAATCCTGGTAGAACCCTGTGATACTCCCTCTGTGCATCTGGACTCTGGTGTGGAGTGTAAAGGCAGATGCATGAGGGAGAGGAACCGCAGAATGATCCTTCTGGTCAAACAAGAAAGGCCATTTCTGACCGGCTAGTGTTAGTAAGGAGGTACTGCTTTGTGTTCAGAATGAATTTCAGCTAAGGTGGCAATCATGTCTCCCCTTTCAAGCTCCTGAACCAGGAAGTCTGGCAAAAGGGCCACTTTCAGAACTACCCACTTCCATCCAGTTCATCCTGACTAGACTTCTGGGGCTGTAAACTTTACGAGAGAAGGTTGCCCCTCTTTATCCCACAGATAAATTGAACTGGTGAATTTAAACTGCCTTTCAGTACCTTTCAACAACAACCACCTTTCAGTTAGCAGGCTAACCCATGAAAACTAGGTCAGTTTCCAGGAGACTCTACAACACTGACATTTTACAGATGTTTCTCTCCTTTTTTTAAATTTCTTTCTTTATTTTTTTATTTTATTATTTTTGTGTGCGTGTACCGTCAAATCAGATCTGACTGGTACAGGAGGAGATTGTCCCTCCTTCCCCGGGAGAGCATCTGGTGGAACTGAACCGTTCGCCTCTGGGATTGTAGTTGCAGCTCCTTGCCACTAGGTCACCAGAACTCCCCCTGTTTCTCTCCTTCTTTCTCTCTCTTTAACTATTAAAAAGACCACATTTATTGCTTTATTTAGTAGAAACAGCCCAAAATTGTCCTAGCAAATAAAGAATAAACACAGGACTGAAACTTTACAACTGGTCAAAGAAAGTAGTGACTGTCCAAGGCTTTCAAAGTACTGCTCTTTCACTCTGCATACAGTTTTCTGCTAGAATCTTCAAAGGTAAACGGAACAGCCAGGATCAGAGGGAAGAGGGCCACTCCAGATCTCACCACTCCAGCTCTCTGTCTCCAGAGACTAATGGAGAATGCCAGGGAGGGTATCAGTCTCATTGCTTTGCAGGGTTGGACTCTGCTTGGGTTGGCTTGGACTCCTACTGGGTCTTGGACATTGGGTCCTTGGCAAGTCCGGATTGGATCCTCAAATGCTTTGAGCTTCAAGCAAGTCTTTGTGCCTCGGGCAACTGTTCTCTTCACTGGCTATTTATGTCCTCTTCTTATTATCCTGTTTTATTGGGTTTTTTTCTCCTAGAGAAATTGAGATAAAGTTTCAATTCTGTTTGAATAATTCAGCAGTCTCTAGGATTTATATTAATAATAGCATTTACCGCTTACAAATCGCCTAATCACACTCTTACCTGTTCATACCCAATAGTGACAGACACTGAAAGAAAACCTGAATATCTTGTTGCATAGATGATATTTCCCATGATGACACACTCAGTCACTTACTTTGGAGATGTCATGTCATCAGGAAGAATGAGTTGCTAGAAAAGGACCTCACAGGTGATAAAGTAGAGGGTTAATAAAAGCTCAGGAAACCCTATGAGCTGCAGCAATGGGCTCAGACATACTAAGAATCATGTAGATGGCTCGGGGCACGGCTAGAACATTTTCTCCTATAACAGATAAGGTTGCTATGAGTTGGAGCCGGCTGGAGGATGCCTAGCATATTTTTTATTTTTAACAGATTTTATTTGTAACAAATTCAACTCACAGTAACCTTATATGAGAACAGAACCTGTAGGGTTTTCATGGTTGAAATATTTGCAAAAGCAAATTCCAGGTCTTTTTATTTATTTATGTATTTATTTATTTTATGTGTGTACCGTCAAATTGGATCTGACTGGTACAGGAGGCGATTGTTCCTCCTTCTTCAACAGAGCATCTGGTGGATTTGAACTGCGCACCTCTGGGATTGCAAAATTCCAGGTCTGTTGCTAGCAAGAGCTGTGAGGTGGATTCGAACCACCAATCTTTCTGTTAGCAACCTGGGGCTTAACCATTGGAGTGCAGTTTGAACAAAGAGAGGGAGCTCTAGTAGTGGTGTTATTAAGGAGCTACACTGCTAAGCCCGAGGCCAAGGCCTCTCTGGAGGTTGGAATCTATCTCTGACTCCTCAGATAAATGGACACTCTGTTCTCAGGAAATTTATAGCCTCAGAGACCACTGGAGAGTCAACTATGAGTTAGTTTCCACTTCAAGACAATGAGTTTTTTGTTTCGAGTTGTATTAAGCTATGCATTCATGTTTGCCAAACCACAGTACCTTATTCAATACCAAACTTAAATCTGTGAAGTAAACAAAATATTGTTTTTAATCCTCCTTTTACCAAAGAGGAAGTAAATGGAAGCTCTGAAATTCTTACTTAAGATTATACAAACAATAAATGCAGAACTGAACTTTAATTCAATGTCTTTGAATTTTTTATTTATTTCCCTCAATAAATTTACCACCATGCCTCCAATTTTAGTGAGGAAAGAGTGCCTGGAGATACATTTATTAAAAGGCTGTTAGTTTGCTTACAATTTCCAAGTCAATCTTTCAGATATGACTTGAAGACTTTCTACCTAAGGTTGGTAATAAAATAACTGCTCTGCAAACACTTCTATGGGACAGGTGTATCAGTGGCAGCTTTTGTCTCTGGTGCTCCAAACCCTACAAAGTTCTGATTTTCTCTCCAGGGGTTTGTCCTGTGTGAGTAAATGACAGGGGCTGAACTAAGATCCGTCCTCAAGGTTCTCCAGCCTCTTTATGTTACCAGCATTTTAAGTTTGAATTACCACCTTCCCTGCAATTTTATCTTTCATTGGTCGCAGCACGCAGAGGGTAAAGCGTTCTTCGTTTTAAGATCTTCTTTTCGTGTAACTGCTGGGCAGACTGGGATTTGAGTTGAACGTGCTCGCCAGGGACTAGGCTGTCTGTATGAGTAAGAGGCTCAGTCTGCTTTTAATGTGCCAAGGTAAGGGTAGGAGGCAGCTGATCTTATGAAGACCCGCTCTTGGGCTCACTCCCAATGCTTTGTGAAGCTGGTCCTTAACATCCACGTGGCCAGTACTTTTGCAAGTAACATGCACAGCTGAGCAGCGTTTAAACTCTTTCTTTGTGTGTAAGATCTTGGACAAGGCAAGTCAAATGGGTGGGGGAAAATGGATCACAAAGATGCAGAAGCTGCCCCCCCCTCCCCAGTATAAGTTTTTAAAACAATAGGAAACCACAGAGATGAGACTCATTTTACCCCTACTGCATGCCTGTTTCAGTTATGTGTGTAGACCAGCACCAAGCCGCTGCCTCTACTTGCGGGGGCTGCCTTCCCGGCCGCGGCCCCACCTGTGTGCGTGCGCAGGGCCAGGTCGCCTCCGCCCAGCGACCGACCGAGGCGCGCGGCCCCGGGGGCGGACTCCTGCCGCGCAGCCGAGACGCGATTCGTCACCGTTGCAGAACTTTCCTCCTGAAAAATCCCTGCACCAGAACCAGCCCTCCCGCCCTGGGGAGGTTTTGATTTTAGTGGCTTGCCTTCCTTTTATTTTCTGACTGGTGCGAGTTTTTGCCGCCGAGTGGATTTGCCACTCCGCCGAGTACATGTCAGCGGTAATCGCCCCTGCAGCCAGTTATCCTGACACCATGTACGCAGAAGCAGAGGATTCCAAGGAAGGTAGGATTTTTGATTCCTCTCAGGAGCCGGAAGACTTCTGCGGAGCAGGAAGGGAATGTTGAGGATGGATGGGAGTGGTAAGAGTGAACTGTAGTAGATAACTTTGCCGCTTCTCTGCGCCCTTCACAGAGTGGTTGGAGACGGATTTTGCGGGGTTGGATAATACCCATCGCAGGATCTGTTCTCACCAGACAGTGATTCAGACTGTAGGGGAGAAGGAATCAAGACTTGGCTCAGCCAGCCTACTAAAGACCGTTTGTTAAATTTTTCGAGAAACAAAACAGTCTTGATCCAAGAATGAAAAATGGGCTTAGGAAGAGGCCTCCTACTTGCATCAGGACAGCCGAAAGCTGGTCGTCTGAAGACAGCAAGGAAGCCTGAGTCCCTTGAAAAGGATTTTCAGAAATTGAAAACATTGTGGCTCCTGCCAAAAGGAGAAGCTGAGGAAAGGATTGAGAAGTGAAAGGACTTTACTTTTGAAATAGGGGTTTTCTCTTTTAATGGTGGGGTTTTTGGTTTTCGCTCCCCTGCTGGCTTTTCTGCATTGAGTTCATTGGGGGGGTGGGCTTGGGGGGACCTTAGAGATGTGAGGGGAGCCTTGTGCAGCTTGAAACTGAGGAAAGTTTGTCTGTTTTTTAACTTTACCAAAGCAAAGGGTTTCATTTACTCCTAACAGAGACCGGGTGATAGGGCTGGAAAAGCTCCAACCCAAACACAATTATACGCTGGTGTGAGTTTGGGGAGTTTATTTGTGTGTGAGTGTTTGTATGCTTTGTTTCCTGAGTTTTATGTACACAAAAGTTCTCTTGTGAGAGTGTAGGTGGTTGGGGAAAATTAAAGTAAGAGGAGGGAGCCTGTTCAAGATTGTGAAATTCCTTTTCTTTTGAAGGATCCTCTTGGGGAGCTGTTAAATTTTAAGTAAACCATTGGGGCTCTGGCAGCCAGGGAGAAGGAAGGAACCTGGTTAGGTCTTCTTTTGGTAGACGTCAAGAAAGGAGCTCGCTTGCAACTTGTCTAATTCATTGTTTTACATACTCTCCACCCCAAGTAAACGCTCTGGGTTTCATAATGGAGCATCTGTGGGTTGATGCTAACCTCATTATATTATGCTGTGTGAGGGACGTGGTCATTAAGAAGGAGGCTTGGTTAATTGCAGTATGGTGTGTGAATGAAAAAATGTGAACTAGGAGAATTGAAGCTCAGTGACTGAATGTTTCCTT
Organism: Elephantulus edwardii; assembly: GCF_000299155.1. Classification (NCBI taxonomy): domain Eukaryota; kingdom Metazoa; phylum Chordata; class Mammalia; order Macroscelidea; family Macroscelididae; genus Elephantulus; species Elephantulus edwardii. The sequence goes on from NW_006399796.1 coordinate 1,097,077, forward strand.
GCTATCGCCTCTGTCTTGATGGAGCTATGTGTTGATAGTAGTGTCAGATATAAACAAGGTAAACTCTGATTTACTCGTGTTTTAATCTGTAGTGAACAATTTTACTTTTTTCTTCCATCACAACAAAGATTTTGTTTCTAGGTGTAGCTAGCATTTTGTCTTCTCCGAATCCTACCACAACTTCCTACAAAACCAAAGCTTCTTAAAATCCTGACAGCGTACAGTAAACGTGGGAACAAGCACAGGCTTACTTATGCTTACTTACTAATCTGTTGTGAATGGTTTTGCATGCTTCCCCCTACAACAGTCACTACAGACGAGTAAGTAAACACAATAAGCCCATGCTTACATTGTTTAGTGGGTAATCTGTCCATGGTTGATGGATATTTTTCTAAGTCTTTATATCCCATGTACTGTTTACAGTCACTTTCTCATTGTTTTGATTCCGACTCTCTTGATTGACCTTCAGCTGGGTTTCCAAGGCTATCAATTCCATAGGAGATAGTTCATTTTGCTCTCTCTCAGAGCCACTAATAGTTGTTATGTACCTTCTTGGGTAAAACCAACCCACAGCAAACTCTCCAGCAGGTTTTCATTGGCAGTAAATCTCATGGGAAAAGATTGCCTGTTTTTCTCCCTCAGAGCAGCTAGTAGATTTGAACTGTTTACTGTTGGAATGGTAAGCAACTCCTTATCACTAAGCCACCAGAGCTCCATTAGAGCCACTAGACAAGTGTATACTACATACTTCAGGATGCTGCCACTTTTGTTTTTACAGAGAGAGAGAGAGGTAAATGTGAATGTTACTTCAGTTTTTACAAAAGTTCACCATTGGATTCTTTCAACTCAGTTCTAGTTTTGCTTCAACTACTTTACACTTAGGGATTTCTGGTGGCAAGCGATTAACTACCACTGAAAATCCACTGGAGGGTCTGCTATGGATCGGTCCCAACTCTACAGTACACAACAAGAAAAGTTCGTAGTGAGTTGTATTGCTCACCCAGCAGAATGCTTGGTTGTGTTTTGGCTTTTTAGGCCCACAAGCTGGTGTCAGCAGATTCGACTTGCCAGATTTAGCTAAAATGAACTATGGGCTCGGGGGTCTCTGGTTAATAGTCAACCAGCATTTGGTGGGTGTGCCTGTATTTAAAAAAGGTGATAGAGCCCTTGGACCATAGGCCTTTGGGCCAAGTGTTAATTGATTTTGGGATTAACATTCTTTTAAGTGGTACAGCAGTGGTCTATTTGCTGTACTGGGAGTAACTTGAAGTTACTCTGATGCTGAACCCTGTGCTGTAGGTGTGTCAAACACCATAATCATTACCCATCATGGACAGTGTTTGGTGGAGCTACCATATTGATTCAGGTTTGGAAGCAGGAGTGGCGTCCACTTCCTAAAATACATGCCTCGGGAAACTCTGTGAACATAGAGAAATAATGATAGTTATAAATCAGGGTTCAGGTCTTTTGTTCACAGGCTCGCTATGAGTCATACTGATGGCAGTTAACGACGACAACAACAGTAGCTCAAGGGAACTCTGTTGAACTAGTGGTAAGGAGCAATGCTGCTATTCCAAAGGCATGAAGAAGTTCGACTGTCAGCTGCTCCTTAGGACAAACATGTGCAGTCTCCTCCCATGCAGTTAAACTGCCTCTGAAAGCCTTTTGCAGGTCAGCTATGAGTCAGTTTCTACTTGACGGTATACAACAACAATAACAAGTGGTACCACTGGTAGACTCAGACTTAGCAGCGGCTCGCTATGGACTATGCCGCCAAAGATCCCGAAACATAAGGTAACTGAAGGAAACTAGAAACAGAGCAGGGAGAATTCAATGGTTAACTTTTGTATAAACTGCAAGTTGTTGCTGTTGTTATGTGCCATCGAGTCGCTTGCCACTCATAGCGACCCTATGTACAATAGCCCTAAACTCTGCTCTGTCCTGCCAATAGCACTGTCTCTGACACTCCCATCCCGATTACCCCAGTCACTGAATCAATCCACCTCATAGAGGGCCTTCCCCTCCTGCACCGTCCCTCCACCCTCCCAAGCATGATGTCCCTCTCCAAGGACCGGTCTCTCCTCACAACATGTCCAAAGTATGTTAGACGGAGCCTCAGAATCCTTGCCTCCAAGGAGCCACCCGGTTTAACCCTTTCCAGGATGAATCTGTTTGTTTCCCAGTAGTCCATGGTATTCTTAATACTCTTCTCCAGCACCACAGCTCAAAGGCATCAATTCTCCTTCTATCCTCCTTGATCATTGTCCAACTCTCTGATGCATAACAAGTGATTGCGAAGACCGTGGCCTGTATCAGACTCAACTCAGTCTCCAGAGCGACACCATTGCTCTTCAGTACTTATTTTTCTCCCACATGTATTTTCCTTCTTTTTTGGTAAGGAAGAGAGAGCAGCAAAAGGAGAAAGCAATATCATGCACTATGTATTACATACTTATCTAGCAGCATTCACAACCTCTTCTCCTTGCCCAGCTCTCTAATTACAGGCTTAGAAGCAATCTGCAGACTAGAATATGAGGTTCTTTCATGGACAACTCTTTACTTTTTCCTCACTTTGCCTCCACTCTTGTCATTGAGTACATTCCTCAGATCTGCAGCAAATTATCTGGATTCTGTGATTTTCAAAGCAATTTCAGAATGCTGTTTCATTTGAAATTAATTTGATGCTAGAGTTTTAAAGCGATTATATTAGGGTAAGATACTAAATATCTTGTGAAATACTTTAGCACTGAGGACATACTTTAGTAACTAGTTAGAGTCACTGAAAAGGATTAATAGAAAAACCTCTTTAAAGTACTAAAGAGAAAGGATGTCAGTTTAAAGACTAAGGTGCACCTTTTCTTTTTTTATTTTTATTTTTTTTTATTTTTTATTTTTGTGTGAGTGTACCGTCAAATCAGATCTGACTGGTACAGGAAGAGATTGTCCCTCCTTTTCCCGGCAGAGCATCTGGTGGATTCGAACCGTGTGCCTCTGGGATTGTATAAGGTGCACCTTTTCTAAGCCGTGGTATTTTCAGTTGCTTCTTATGCATCTAAAAGTTGGACAATGAATAAGGAAGGTATAGAAGAAAGACTGATGCTTTTGAATTGCGTTGTTGGCAAAGAGTTCTGGGTATATCATGGACTTGCAAAATAACAAACACATCTGTGATGAAGGATTTGCAACCAGGTTCTCCTTAGTGGCAAGGATGGTGACACTTCCTCTCACATACTTTGAGCATATTGTCGAGAGGCGCCAGTTCTTGGACAAAGTCATCATGCTGGGAAAGGGAAAGGGTCAGAGAAAGAGATGAAAACCCTCAATGAGCTCTGTTGACACAGTGCCTGCAAGAGTTTCATATGAAGCCTATACCTAGACAAAAAAACTTGTCCAGTCAGAGCAGGAGAACACTTCTTGGTGAAAATAAAAAAGATGTGTATCAGGGCTGTATCCTTTCCCCATACCTATTCAGTATATATGCTGAACAAGTCATTCAAGAAGCTAGACTTTATGAAGAAAAAATGTGACAACAGGATAGGAGGAAGACCTGTCAGCAGTGTGCATTAAGCAGATGACACAACTTTGCTTGGAGAAAGTGATGAGGATTTGAAGAGCTTACTGCAGAAGATAAAAAAAACTATAGCCTTCAATATAGATTACATCTCAACATAAAGAAGACAAAAATCCTTACCACTTGACCAATAGATGTCATCATGATAGATGGAGAAAAGTTTGAAATTGTCAACGACTTCATCTTATTTGGATCCACAATCAACATCCTTTTCCCTAGCAGTCAAGAATTTAAAAGACGTATTACATTGGGAAAGTCTGCAGTCATGAACCTCTTAAAATTACTGTTAAGCGATGTCAGTTTGAAGACTGAGGTACACCTGACTCAGGCCATGGGCTTTTCAATCACTTGCTATACATTTGAGAGCTGTATGACAGAAGACATATCGATGCATTTGAGTTGTAGTGTTATAGAACAGTACTGAATATCCCATGGACTGCCTGCCAAAAAGAACAAACAGCTATGTCATGGAGAAGGCACAAAGTGCTCCATAGACGCCAAGAAGGCAAAACTTTGTCTCACATACTTTGGGCATTTTGCTAGAAGGGGATATTCCTTGGAAAGGGACATAATACTAGGAAAGGTGGAAGGTCAGTGAAAAAGAAGACCTTTAATGAGATTAATTGGCCCAGTGACAGCAGCAAGGGGATCAAGTATGTTAGAGATGGTGAGGATGGCACAACAGAAGACAGAGCTCACATTTTTTGTTCAAAGAATGGCTATGAGTTGTATTTGACTTGACAGAACATAACAACAACGCTCCTGTAGTTAGCTTCCCCCATCCCCACCCCCATTCCACTCTGCATTGCGAGGTTGGGTAAAATTACCATGAACTAGTCACAATATCTGTATTCTGGGAAAATTGTTTTTGGATGTTTCATGCCTGATTTGCTATAATGGGAAATACTTTTAAGTCATTATTTGGAACTGCAGTGAGAGACTAGTATACTTTGTTAGGGGTTGAATCTTAAAAAAAAAAAAATCAAGTCAGATTCAGAGGTCCTTGGAGGCCAGCATATTTGTGTATGTGCATGAATGTAGGAGCAAATGACTGGGGATATTGTTAAGCCATCATTGCTTAGAATGCACTTGACTCCAGGCCAGGAACACTGAATCTCCCCCTTCGGTCTATAGCCACCTTCTTGAAGAACTGATTTCATTTTGGTGCTTAGAAATGAATAGGTGATTGTTAAACTAGTAAGCAGGGATGGAGGGAAATTACTCAGAGCTTTGAAAATAATAATAGTAATTATTATTATTATAAATTGTGTTTAAGTTGTTTAGGCATAAAATGAATAGGATGGTACAGGAAATAAAGAAAAAAGCCCATCTAATAAAAAAGGGGAAGATCGTTAAAAGAGGATATCAACAGTTTCCAGGGAGGGGGCAGCTTCCTGGGGAGATAGGCCAGTAGCCACATTTTTGGCATTTAGTTGCTTCCTGTTGAGAATAGCTACTTAATTGTGAAACAGTAGAAGTGAATGACTGTTAAGATCTCCGAAGACATTTCTAGTGCTGAGATCTATCACCTCTTTGCCCTGGTCATCATATCAAGAACAAAAACTATTGTCAAGAGGGGCTGCATTTTGAGGACTTGGCAGGTTGGAAGGGAGTAAGGACGGCACAGCGAGTGAATTCAGCTCTCTCTTACATTGTCTGTAATAACCATTTCTCCTCACCACTTCTTCCAGTTCTCTCATGCCTTTGTGCTGTTTCACAAAGAAAACTGTACCCAATAGATACCCCCCTCAGCTTCCTGACCTCTGACAAGTTCAACTTTACCCACACCCACTCTCCTGTCTGGGAAACAGGTGTTGCTTCTTATAGAGAAGGCCACTCCTCCCATCATCTCTTCGTGAGTTCTTGGTCTCCTTACTACACAATTGGCTCCAGGTCTTTTCTGGGTCTTTCCTCTCCATGTGTAGAAATGCACAAACTTCTTACTTCAGGGCTTTGGTACTTGCTGTACATTGGGGCAAGAGTATCTTCCTTTGCACCTCACTCCCTTTTCTGGACAGTCTCTGGACAGCTTCTCAGAGAGCCATTGCCTGAATGTCCAGTTTAATTTAGGATACCTGTTGCTTTCTTTCATTGCACCTCTTTTTTCATCTCTAGTATCCATCATATTTATAATTATTTATTACTGTGTTTGGCATCTATTGACCACGTGCTCTTTTTTATGGCATAAAAACAAAATTTAAGAGTAAATAAAAATAAAATACATTGAGGCCAGTCGACAAGGACAGAAATGGGTTACAAGCTGGTGTTCTGGCTCTTGAAACCAGGTTAAGTTGGAGGTTCGTTCTGTAGATTGACAATGTAATGCTAAAGCTGATGCTTGCCTTTGACTTGTCCTGTGCAATTTTGTACTATAATAAACATTTATTGAGCAAAAGTATCCAAAGAAAAGTTCAATGATAAGAAAGATGCAGTGTTCATTTCATACAGGCCTTCTTATTCTAAGTATAAAACATGCTAATATAATAACAGTGATGAGTTCATGAAGCCACAAGTAGACATTCGTTATACGAAGTATCATTTGTAAGATGGTATTTAAATGCAGAAGACCCAGGTCATGACGGATTCAGGTACAGAAGGAACTTTTTTACAAAAGTGAATAAACAGTTCCTCAAGCAAGTGTCCTGTTACTAAAAACAACTCTTAGACAATGGATTAGGAGTTGTTTCAATAAATCATGTGGTCTGTAACCTTCAGAAACAACCTTTATTGCTTCAGAGAAGAAAATTGATCACATGTTCTTGAGAGAAACTGTTTTATTTACCATTGTATCTCCAACACCCACATGGAAAGAGATGTTCTTTCAATATATGTAGAATGATTGAATAGTTTATTTCAATTCTAAAGACAATCCTTAACACTTTGTTAGCCATTCTCTTATCTCTCTCCTTTATGTTGTTGTTTAAAAATGCTCTTATATCAAAACAACTATGAGATATCATCTCATCTCAGTCAGAATAGAAAAATTTAACAGAACAGCAAGCAACAAATGCTGGCGAGGTTGTGGAGAAAATGGAACCCTTATTCACTGTTGGTGGGAGAGTAAAATGGTGCAACCACTGTGGAAGGCGGTATGGCGCTTTCTCGAAAAGTTGCAAATAGAGATACCATTTGACCTGGCAATTCCACTACTGTGAATATACCCCAAAGAAACCATAACCGACATCCAAACAGATATATGCAGACCCACGTTTATCGTGGCTATGTTCACAATAGTAAAGAGTTGGAAACAACCTGAGTGCCCATCAACAAATGAATGAAGCTGTGGTATATTCACACAATGGAATACTATGCTGCATTGAAAAACAAGGAACTCATGCAATAGTATACAAATGGGTGACCCTGGAGGATATTATGCTGAGTGAAATATCTCAGTCACAAAAGGACAAATACTGCATAATGCCACTGTTGTAAAACAGGACTGGCATTTGGGTTGCAGGGAGACTGAGAAAGAGGGGATAAATAAGGTATATTCATGGAAACAGATGAGGGAGAAAAGTGTTTAAAAAGGGATATGTGATTAGGTTTTATTGTCATGGCAGGAGCCTAGAACGAAGGCTGCATAGTGGAGTGGACCTGGGGGGAGGGATTGTAAAACAATGAAAGAATTTTTCTTGTACTTTTCCAAGAAAAGAGTAAACGGGGAGTGGGGAAGGGACAGGAAGAAAAGTGGAACAATGAATGAATGGAAAGCCAAAATTTCTGTAAATTTTCATTAAAATTAATAATCATAATAATAATAAAATCAAACTTTTAAAAATGCTCTTACACAGTATCTAGGAGTATTTGCTTGATTCCAGCTCATGGCAATTCCTCCATTGGGTTTTGAGATTGTAATCTTTAAAGGAGGAATCTCTGGTAGCCTAGTGGATAAGGATTCACACTGCCACCTCAACAGCAAGTCGTCTAAATCCACTAGCTTCTCTGCAGGAGAATAATGGATATTCTCCATCTGTGCAATTTATAGCCTCTGAAAAACCACTGGAGGATCAACTGTGAATTGGTTTAGACTCAAAGGCACACAACAACTCCAACGATCTTTCTCTTTTTTATTTTTTACTGGCAAAGAGATTGAGATTGTTCACAGCTTCAGTTTGCTCGGCTCCACGGTCAACACTCTTGGCACAAGCAGCCAGGAAATAAAAAAAAAAAAGTATTGCGATGGTAAAGTCTGCTGTTAGGGACCTCTCTAAAGTACTCAAGAGCAACGGTGTCTCTCTGGAGACTAAGGTGCGCCTGATACAGGCCATGGTTTTTGTAATCACTTGTTATGCATCAGAGAGTTGGACAATGACTAGGGAGGGTAGAAGGAGAATTGATGCCTTTGAGCTGTGGTGCTGGAGAAGAGTACTGAATGTACCATGGACTGCCAAGAAAACAAACAGATTCATCCTAGAGAGGGTTAAACCAGGCTACTCCTTAGAGGCAAGGATTCTGGGGCTTCGTCTGACATACTTTGGACATGTAAGGAGAGACAGGTCCTTGGAGAGGGACATCATGCTTGGGAGGGTAGAGGGACAGCGCAGGAGGGAAAGACCCTCTATGAGGTGGATTGATTCAGTGACTGGGGTAATTGGGATGGGTGTGTCAGAGGCAATGCGATTGGCACAGGACAGAGCAGGGTTTAGGGCTGTTGTACATAGGGTCGCTATGAGTTGCAAACGACTCAAAGGCACATAACAACAACAACAACAACTAGTTTATTTACAAAATTTGAATACCAATTCGAACAAATTCTTTCAATTTCCCCCACCTCCTCACCCATCAGATTGTATAACCCCATGATTAATTCCCTACCCTACACACCCACATCCCTCTGCTTCCAGCTTCTCCCACCCCTCCTGGATCCTTATACTCATTCTAAAATAATGGTTTTATACAATACAATATTTATCTTTGAGGGATGAGTTAGTTCACTTAGCATAATGGAAGCGACTGCCCATCTTCTTCCCATGCAGTGCCTGGTGGATTTAAACACCACTCACATCCTAGTTAACGGTCCATCATGTAATACACTTATGCTACCAAGACTCATTTTGAATGTCACAGATATTTTGAAATCCTAGGTCCAAACTGAGCCTATCAGAGCCCTGGTGGCTAGTGGTAAGCTCTGCTACAAGCCCAAAGGCACGCATTTCAAACCATCAGTTGATCCTTGGGAGAAGAATGTGTCATCTTCTCCTGTGCAGTTAACTGCCTCTGAAAACCTCCTGAAGGGTCAGCTATGAGTCAGTTCAGACTCTAAGACCATAACAGCAAACTGAGCCCATCAGTACTTATGCAATGGTTTCTCTGGGTCCCATGTCACCTTGAATCCATCCCTCCATAGGTGTAGCCGGGCCCTCTAAGTCCCTTGTTGGACTCTCAAGTGCTTGAAGTCAGACAGATCCCAAGGCTGACCCACAGATACTATATCGGCAGGTAGCCTGGCAGAACCTTCTGGTAGATTCCTCACAGTATCACTTCCCTTCCTAGTGATTATAGCTCTTCTGAGAAGCATATAGTCCCCTCATTCGATAAAAATGAGGATTGATACATGGTAGAATATTTTTTGTAGAGAAGATTTCTGTAGTTTCTATGGTCTTGGTTTATTAATATACTATAATTAAACAATGTAATGATATTATGTAGGGAGCTCTGGTGGCTGAATGGTAAGAAGCTGTGCTGCAATCCCAAAGGCACACATTTCAAATTCACTAGCTGCTCAGCGGAAGAAGGATGACAACCTCCCCTCATGTGGTTTATTGCCTCTGAAAATCTGCTGAAAAGTCAGCTATGAGTCAGTTCTAACTCGATGGCACAGAACAATGATGCTATATAAGCTGCCACCCCAGGTAATGTCCCTTTCTATTTTAACCTCATGCTGTGTGGCAGTATTGTAATGTCACTCTCTGCTAAGCATTACTTTACCAGGCTTCTCTCCCTTGCCCTGACTTTACAGAGGAAATGAGATGACTGAAGGTCCAGCAATTGGTGTGGCTGGCCTTGATGCATGTCCAATGCAAAACATCCGGAAGTGCTCTTACACAGTGGACTTGGTCATGATTATCTGCTAGTTCCTTGTTTGTAGGTGTTGCCCTTAGAGTGTGGCATCCAAAGAAGAACTGAAAGTGGAAAACCCATTTAGAGAAGGACAATGGACATCGCTGATAACCCAGCACTGTCTGACGCCCCCAGCTCTGTAAATCAAGATACACTGGGGAAATTTTTTCCCCTTCACTTCTAAAATTTTCATCAGATTGAATACTCATCACAGCTTCTATCCCCAAATTATGATTCCAGGGACAGCAAGATACGATGGATGATTCAGTAACCTGGTCCTGTCTGTTGGCAGTCTAGGAAGTGACTAATAAGTAGGTCGATAAAGTGGAATGTAGGAGCTCAGTACTCAGTGATCTCATTCCAGAATAATGTCAAGTTGCTAGCTTTGCCACAAACCTCTTGTCAATGTTGGTATCTTTATGAGAAAGATGCCAACAGTCTGGAAAACTGTGAGACAAGTGTGGTTATATACCTCTCATCATTTAGTCAATTGTTGGGTTTTTTTGTTGTTGTTGTTTTTAATTTTTTTTTTTTTATTATTTTTGTGTGAGTGTACCGTCAAATCAGATCTGACTGGTACAGGAGGAGATAGTCCCTCCTTCCCCGGCAGAGCATCTGGTGGATTCGAACCGTGCGCCTCTGGGATTGTAGTTGCAGCTCCTTGCCACTAGGCCACCAGAGCTCCCCTAGTCAATTGTTTTTAAAGTGGTAATAAAAACGTAATTGGTAAAAAAAAATAAAAATAAATAAATATATATATATTTGAAAGCAAGAGTGGCATCCTCTTCCTAAACAACATGCCTCCAGAAACTCTATTAAAAATGTTGATATTTTGTTCATAGGGTCGCTATGAGTTGCACTGGACTCAAGGTAATCAACCAATCAACAACAGCTTTGGGCTCATGGCCAGGAGAGATTGGTCCGGAAGCGTGGAGGGACAGCACAGGAGAGGGAGACCCCAGATGAGATGGATTGATACAGTAACTGGGGCGATGGGGGTTGGTGTGTTGGAGTTACTGAGACTGGCTCAGGACAGGAAAGGGTTCAGAGCTGCTCTACATAGGGTCACTATACATCACAGGTGACTCAATAGCAAATACTGTGAAGCCATATTCAATTCTTTATGACCTTCATATTCTTGCTGATATTTAGCCCATTACTGCACCTGCTGTGTCAGTCTGTCTTGTTGAAGGTCTTCTTTCCCACTCATCCTCTACTTTACCAGGCATAGTGTCCTTCACCAGTAACTGGTCATTCTTTTTAACATGTCCGAAGAACATAAGACAAAGTCTCAGCATTCTCTTTCCTAAGGAGCATTCTGGCAATACTTCTTCAAAGATGGAATTATGATTTCTATGGTCTATTTATGCAGTCTGTGGTATATTCCATATTCTTCATCAGCACCATAATTCAAAGGCATCAGTTCTCTCTCAGCCTTCCTTATTCATTGTGCAGCTTTCATATGCATATGAAGCAATAGAAAATACCATGACTTTTGTTCGGACACACATTTGTCTTTATCTGACGTTCTTGCTCTGCCTTGGCAAGATTTGCCCAGTGCAATATAACATTTGATTTCTTGAGTGCTGCTTTCACTGGTGTTATTTGTGAATACAGGCAAAATTAAATCATTCCAACTTTAAGCCTTTTCTCCATTTTTCATGACTTTGCCTATTGGTCCAGCTGTGGAAATTTTTATGTTAAAGTGTAATCTTTACTGAAGACTGTAGCCTTGATCTTTATCAGTACTTCCAAGTTTTTCTTCCACTAAAGTAAGCCAGGTTATGTAGTCCACACATCTCAGAAGTGAATGAGTTTTCCTCCAATCAGGATGCTGTGTTTTCTTCACATAGTCTAGCTTTTCCCATTATTTGCTAGGCAATAATGAGAAGGATTGAATAAGTATGGTGAACAGATGCGACCCTAACACATAGCATTCCTGATTTTAAACTCCAGCCTCTTGTGACAGCCTCTTCAGCTGTGTACAAGTTCTGCATCGATACTATTGTCACTCTGGAATTGCCAGTCTTTAAAATGTTATCTGTTGTTTGTTACAACCCCTGCCACCTGTAATAATAATTCACTGCCATCAAGTTTATTCTAACCTGTGGAAACTCTATAGGATGGAGTAAAACTGCCCCTTAGCATTTTTAGGACAGTGTGTCTCTATGAAAACAGACCGCTTCCATTTTCTCCCACAAAGCAGCCCATGTATTCTAACCACCGATCTTTCCATTTGCAGCCTGCTGTTTCATCCAGTGCACCACCAGGGATCCTTTACCTGTTCAGTCAGAGAAAAGGGCACTGAGTATCTTTTTGTAATTAAAATTTATTTTTCCACAAATACATAGTAGAATAATGATGATTTAGAGGGAGATGCAACCCTGTAGATCCTTTTGTCTAATCTCTTCACTTTAGAAATGATGAAACAGGCCTGGCCTCAAGAGGAAATCTCCAGGCTGTCTCTACTTTCCTCTCAGTGTATGCTTTGAAAACAAATTTTTTTTGCAAACATCCATAGATTTTAGCATCAGATCTTAAAGCAGAACAGAGCTGGTATGTTTGCACAGGTGCCATTTGGAGGAATTTGCCTCATGGAGCCTTAGTGGTGCAAATGGTGATGTGTTTGGCTGGCAATCAAAAGGTTGTCAGTTCATACTCACTCAGAAGCTCTTTGGGAGAAGGGTCTGCTTCTGTAAAGGTTTAGTCACAAAAACTCTGTGGGGTAGTTCTACTCTCATATGCATTTGCCTTGAGTCAAAAAGCAACTGGAAGGTACCTAACAACAGTGACAACAATCAGATGGAATGTTTGAGCAGATTTCCTGTTTCATTATCTCCTAAGTGTTAAAATTCAGGAGCATAAGAGATCATGCATTGTGAAGAAAGCTCTGTAAATAGATCCTATTAGATCCTTGCTTTTGAATGTGGTAGACCAAGCTAGAGGCAATTAAACAGAGACCTCACTTGTCATTCCTTGCAGAACGTCATTCCGAAAAAATGGGTGTTAGAGGGTGCTGGCTGGGTGAGAAGGTGCACATGTTGTGTGGGTGAGAAAGTAGTTGGCAGTTCCAGTCAGGACATGCTATTGCAGGAGTACATGGACTTCCCACTGTATCACTTTCCCCAGAGTGCAATGCAGGACTACTGCATTCTGGGAGTTTCTTTTTTAAGAGGCAGCTGTGAAGCAGCCCACAGCTTCCTCAACCCCTAGCCCCAAGGTATTTGGAAAAACAGTTACTTAAATGTTGCTTTACAGGTTTATGAACTATAAAGAAAAATGAGACGTAAAGGGCTGTTGAGAGAGGATAAAATAGCCAAGAGTACTGTTCTAGAAATTTGTAAGCCTGTGTTTTTACTTAGGTAGGGGTCCTAGGTATTTATGGCTTTAAAGATGGAGAATCTTATGAATATAGCCATTTGCTAGTTTAAACTGTAATATTTTCTCAGACTTTGTAATGACAGACACATTTAAATTTTATAAATAATTGGGAGCAATGGTTCTTCCAAGGGGCTGATTATAGTACTTAATGCTACTGCAAAAGAAATAATACAAGTTGGTGACTGAACGTACACATTTATTTTCTCACAATTTAGAAAACTGTAAGTTAAGGGTAGCAGTTAAAGGGGGCAGCTTTCTCTCTGTGTCAGCTCTGAAGTCAAGACTTTTCTAAGCTTCTGCTCCTGGACAGTCTGCATGTGACTTGGTATTGCCCCTTCCTAGTATCTGCTCACTCCTTTGATCTCTTGTAACTCAGGGCACACCCTTCACTAATCTTGCCTCATTAACATACCAGAAAGATTATTCCCAAATAGTTTTTTTAACTACAGTCATAGAGATTAGCATTTACAACACATATTTTAGGGGGACACAATTAAATCTATAACAATGGTGAAACAAAGAATATATTAAATAGATAGCCCTAAGTAACCACAGGGCTAATAGGCTCCTAAAATCTTGAGACTCCATTTTTACAAGTTGGAATGAATTGTCACCAAGAGAATGGCAACTCATGAACTTTCCTTCTTGTCTGATATAGCATCTGTGTTCCATATCACCTCACCTGGTCCAGGTATATATTTTCACCAGAGCCAGGCTGAGAGGGAGGAGCTCTGGTGGTTCTTACGGTGGTACAATGCTAACCCAAAAAGTCACACATATTTGGCAGTTTCCTCTAGAGAAACATGAACAATTTCCTATTAAGACTTACTACCTCAGAAACCCAGTGGAGATTTGAGTAAGAGCCAATGCATTGGTAATAAGAGAGAGAGGCTGAGAGGTAGCAGACCAAGGATGTTTTCAGAAGCACAGGCCGTTCTGTCGACTATGGACAATCCAGCAGAATTCTTCCCTCCTGCACTGCTGTCGATCAGATACTGACTGAGCGAGGGCCTCTGCAGGAAGCTGAGGAAGCATAAATGTTTATGGCCCTGCCCTTACAGTACTTGGGGTCCAGGCAAGACGTCACACTTACCACATGAATATTTATGAAGTAGAAATACATGGTGGGGAGCTTAGGGCAAATACAGTTCAGAATCAGAGGAACTTATGAGAATCTAGAGGTGGGAGGGATCACAAGTTAGCAGTGGTTTCACAGAGGGAGCTGGTACTTCAGCTTTGCCCTTTAGACAAGTGAGAGGAGAGGAGGGTATGTGACAGCCAGGAGACCTGCATGTACTTTATGCCCAGGTTGGAGAGGATGTTTACCACAGTATGGATGTGGAGGACTCATGGACGCATGGTAGGCAATTCTACATAGTGTGTGGGGTCAGATTAGAATCTAACATAAGCAGAGGGTGCTTGTAGGGGACAGACAAGGCGCTGGGAATCTGGAGACCAGTTCTGCCTTTACCCCTGGTTATCTATACACGAACTGAAGTCTCATTTAACTTTATCTAGTTCCTCATCTAGAAAGTGGCTGCTCTGTATTTAATAAAAGCATTCCCAAGACACTTTCTTAGAGGGAGCTGTAAGAAAGTCCTTATCATTATGGTAAGGAATGTGAAAGCTCTGAACAGGAAGAGGGTAATTATAATATAATTTTAGGAAGACAGATCTGACAGCGCTAAAGGACCACATGGAACCTGAGAAGGAAAGTGCGCAAGTACCCAGTGATGAGAGAAGAGTTGATTCCTTCTATGTGATTTCTGTGGGAAAGACTGGAGATGAGGGCCGTGTTTGCGAACACAGGGATTCTTTTTGTAGTCACTTGCCAATAAGATAGATTGATTGCAGTATTCAGAGTACTTTACTCCATATCTGGAAAAGCAGAGAGAATTCTCACTACTGCCCTGTCTAAAGATTATTATTGACTTTTATACTGGGGTTAGGTATTAATCTCCTTAACATATTACCATCTCTAGTTCAAAGTTTGACACTAATGTGCCAAATGTGATAATGGTCACCCATGGTGGACAGTGTTTGGTGGAGCTTCCCGATTAAAACAAGCTTGGAATTAGGGGTGACATCCACTTCCGAAATAGCTTGCCTCTGGAAACTGTATGAACAGTGCTTAGGTCTTTGGTTCTTAGGGTCCCTATGAGTTGTCTACGACTCGATGGCACTTAACAACCTAACAACAAGTTCAAAGTTATAGAGTTCTTACATTCAAAAGGATAGTTTACATACAGTTCTAATAAACAGACATCTTAAGGAAAAGTTTACATATGGCTGCGAAAAAAAAATGTAGTTTCAAAAGAAAATGTCCATAGGGTCATAGTGATTATTCAGTTGATTCAGTGGCGCGTAACAACAACATCACCCAGGCTGTGGTTATAGCCAGAGAACCCCTGCTTTGGGGAGAAAGAAGCAGTTACAGCCAGTCAAGGAAACAGTAACCCAAGAGGTTGGAAGACACAAAGAGAAAAAGATTTTAGGAGCAAAGAAGATAAAATCCCCAGGAAAGTAGATGGTTAATCAGCTCCAAAGAGAGGCATTAGAGAAGCCTGCTTTGCCTTCCTTCTTTGGACCTCAACTTTGGCCAGAGGCCTAGGAGCTTTAAAAAGCTCATCAGCTGTGGAATGGTAGCACATTGTAGGTATTCTGTCAGTACTTTATGGGTGATTGAAGGAATGTGAGAAGGCATGTAGGGCCCAGGAGATGACTACTTAAGGAGCTGAGTATCACCTCATTTGCCTTCCAGGTCTTTTTCACCACAAGATTCCTTTCCTGATTCCCACCCCCATCACATCAAACTGCTTTTGGATTAATAGGCCTAGAAGCCTCTCCCTGTGGCATGCTGCAAAACAGCCACTGCCTGTGGGTGGGTGAGGGCCCACAAATGATGACAGGTAGAAGTATAACAGCCCTCCAGCTGAGAAAAAAAGCTTGGGCCTGAGAACTAGAGAACTTTTCTCCCCTTTCTCCTTTAGTTCCCCTCCCCCCTGCCTTTTCTGAGTGTATATTTTGGAAAGTCACTGCGATTCCTTCCCAGGGTACCCTGGACTTGGCACATATTCCAGAACTCTTGGGGCTTTAGTCCTTTTAGGTAGGATTGGGTCCATGCCACTAAGCTGAACCATTCTGAGAAATACTCCATTTCTCCTGAGGTGGTAAGCAGTTGTCACACTACACACTAGCAGGATGGCTTGTCCCTTGTGAGAATAAATGAGGTAATGTTTGTTTAAAGCTCAATAGCCAGACTACCTCCTGCAAGAGGGGCTGTATAAATAAAGAAGTTTACAGCTGCACCCAAAAACAGAACTCTGCCTGTGATATTCACCCAATTAAGAGAACATCTTTTCATGGTCAAGTGAGCTTGGCTCAAGGAGGTTTTTCTTCCCTAAAATGATTTCATAAAAGTAGACTACTAGTGTACCAAGTACATTCTCTTTCTTGTGAAGCATTTAAAAATAATTTTTACTTTACTAGAATGGCATCAGTCATTCTACAACAATCAGTTGTGAAACAGCTAGAGTGAAGAGGCATATCAGTTATTCTAAGCATTGGATTCCTGTTCTTCTGACAAAAATGATAATGAAAGAGTATTTCAGGAAAGTTTTCTAGGAGGTAGAATTGAGGCGCCCTGAGCACCTGCTGAAATGGGTGAGAAAAAACAAGTTTCAGGAATGGTCACTTGGCAGATTTCAAGGGAATAATGAGAAAGAAACTATGAGTGGGAGGGATGGTGAGGTGACTGTAGGGTGGGAACCAGGCCTGAGGGCAGGACTTCCAAGGAAAGGAGGAGGATTGTGAGGAGGAAGGGAGGGATGAGTGAGGACAGAACTCGAAAATGCAAAAAGGAATTCTGCAGAGCTAGTGAAGTAAGTAAACAAGAGACCTTTTGACTTGAGTAAGAAGTTTGAGCCATTTAATTTGTTTGATTTTGCAGTTATCAAGAACTATGCTAGGGTGCAGAATCCTGAGTATGTAAATGGTTAACATGAGTTCTTTTGCTCAACCAAAGGTTAGAGGTTCAAGTCCACCAAGAAGCAGCTCAGAAGGAAAGTATGGTGATCCCCTTTCAAAACATCAGCTATTAGAAATCCTTTGAGATTACACACCTGGGGTTGCCATGACTTTCAGACCAACTCAGTGGGCAGTTGGTTTTATGATAAGGTCCTGGTTTCCAAAGTCCCGCAAGCCTGAAGCCAATAGAGTGGTGGCATTTGGCAGATTTAGAAGCAGTCTAGTTCTTCTCCCACAGGATTAGTGCAGGGACCCATAAATAAGGACATGCCATTCAAGAATGCAGTTGTTGCTTTTCCAGTTGCAAAAGCATTGCTCTCAGAAGCAGGGGTTGTGTTGTATGTGGGCTTAGGTTTTTATTAACTTCTTCCTGAATTGCAAAAATTATTTCCTCAAAGAGTTCACAAACGGCTAATGATAGATTAGTCAGTTGTCAGTGAGTTATATCATCAGTTTTCTGGAAGATGAATACAATCTTGGTGAGATATTATTGAAGTAGAAAGCCATTCCTCTCTCTTACTCAAGCTGTATCTACCTTGAAGGAGTTTAACAGGTCTGAAGGTAAGCAGCCATACTGAAGAATTTCAGGCAGAGGGTTATTTTGAATGTTGTTTTTAGGTACCGACAAGTCGAGTACTACTCAATGACCCTAGGAAAAACAAATCTGAACATTATCCTATCGTGTGTTTAAATTATTTGGCTCACTAGACCGTGTAGCACTGATTGATGATCAGGTTGATAACCCTAGAAGTACAGAGTGACATTTGACACATGTCTTTACCATCGATCCCAGCATGCTTTGGGACTGCACCCTCTGCAGCTGGTTAAGGTGGGGGAGAAGGGGAGGTGCCTGTTGTGTTTGTTTCACAGCAGTGGAACTTTACCTGGCTTGTTTCAACACGTGCAAGGGTTAATAAGGTAAATTGTAATTGCAGCTGGGAGAGGCAGCTTAGTTGCAGCCTACTACAACTCTCAGGAATGCTGGGTGAAGTTCCCTTTTGTAATCCTTAATTATTTTCCTTTCCTTCGCATGAGGCCTGATAGCATTATTAGTAAAGCACTGAGCCACTAACAAAAGGTAAACAAACATCTGTAGTTGAACCCAACAGCTACCCGTTGGGAGAAAGAGGTCACAGTTTGCTTCTGTAATGATTATGGTCATGGAATCCTTACGGAGCAGTTCTGTTCTGTTTAGAGCCTGAATCGACTCAGTAGCAATAGGGTGTATTTGCAGAAGGAAACAGCCACATCTCTCTCCTTTGGAGGCCTTGGTGAAGTTCAAACAACCACTTTCTCTCTGAGCACTTAACCATTGTACCTCAGGGCTCACTGCAGTGGGCTCTCCATTACGTTTCTGAGATGATAAAAAGAGACTGCCTATCTTTCTCTCTTGGAGCAGCAGTAGATTTGAACAGCTGAACATTAAGTTAGCAAGACAACATTACACCACCAGGGCTCCTATTTCTGTAGGTATGGGCCTCTTTATTCCCTCTTTCCCCAAACTTCCCCTATCCCGAAGCTTGCCCTTATTTACAGCTGCTCGGCCTGGAAGGCATCAGATTCCACTCATTCCCTCTGAAGGCCAATTTCACAACTCCTGTCCAATTTTATTTCCAAGTACGTAGATCTCAGATCTCACCATTTCTTCTATACCACCATTTCTCTTCTCAGTGATAGCTATAACCTTCTGACTCTGATCCTGCCGTATCCCTGTCACCAACTCACCTCAGAGGACTCTTATAAAACACATCATATGAGCCATTCCCTTGTTCAAGCCCTCCTTGGCTTCTCAGTAAATTGTCTATACTCTTTACCATGGGCTTTAACCACTTCAACTGAAATTTGAGGTTCTGAGCTGAATCTTACAGACAAAGCCACAGTGTGGCCTTTGGAGTGATTGATAAGTTGTATTCCCTGGCCGTGAGACAAGGCCCTTGTAGTACTGTGGTAAAATATTTGGCTGTGAACCATCAGGTCAACCGTTCAAACCCACCAACTGCTCTGCTCTATGGAAGAGAGAGGTAGCCCTCTATTGTGCAACAGTTTAGCAGGCTTGGGAACCACATGAGGCCTGTTTTATTAAAGGTTACTGTGAGTTGAAATCCAGGTAATGGCAATGCATTAGTGAGATGTTCTTTCCCAAAGACTAATTCTTACATAAGATTATGGTCAGCAGACTGATTGATAAAGTTTCTATTTCTTTAAAATAAAATTGTACCAAAATGTTTGGTTTTTTTTTTTTAAATTGTACCAAAATGAAAGGAAAAAAATACATCTATTTCCAAGCTTTTTTTAAAAAAAAAAAAAATAGGAAATGCTAACTGGTGTATTTAATCGCAAAGGGTACAGGGACTGCTGTATTTGGTATTGGTGCTAGGACATCACAAAAACTACCAGCAAATAGACTCCAAGAGAAATTTTACCTCTCTCTCAACCCCCTTGTTTGTTGTTTCCCCCCACCCAAGGCTACCAAATAACCAAATCCGTTTTCATTGTATATCTATTAAAGCTTCAGTTAGCCAGATTTTTTTTTTCATATTTGATGCTATTTTTTTCTATTCCATGAATGAGTCAATTGACCAAATGTAGGCAGCTACTGAGCTAAACTTGGCAGCGTGCTGTCATCAGCTAGCCCCTGGACCGGAAGCTTTCAGTATAGATATGACTAACCAGTTTCCAGCCTTAAAAATAAAATGGGGGATTTCTGGACAGAATCAGTCTTTGTCACTCATTTCAACATATCTGTAAGTCTGGAAGTTCAAAGCAGCTACTTCGCTCTTTCTTTTTCCAGGCAGTCATTTCAACCCAATGTTTTCTATTAAATAGGTCAAAACTTATTTTATGTGTGTGTTGTTTTATCATTGGTTAAGTAAAAGTGCATTTGGACGGTCACAAGAATGAGCTGGAGTCCGTGTTCTCTGATTGTCTCACTTTTTAATTTGGCTCCTTTAAAGGTATCCCCATCCTGAGGTAGGTAATAGTGAAATAACCTTCACTTTCCTATGAAGCAGTGAGAATCAATTTAAGCTAAAAAGTGGCAAGAATCACCCGAGCAGCTAAAGGCTTGTCTTTGGAATCTGTTGTTGTTAGTTACCATCAAGGTGTCCAAGACATAGTGTCCCCATGTACAAGAGAACAAAACCCTAGCCTGCACCATCCCCACAATCTCTGCTGTGCTGTTGCAGTCACTGTGCCAGTCCATCTCATTGAGGATTTTCCTCTTTTTCACTGATTCTCTCCTTTTCCAGACATGATGTCCTTCTCTTGAATCTTAAGCTGGCTTACAGATTACAACATTCTCCACAACCTCCATCTTACTTTCCAGTCCACTAATTCTCAGATTTCTTTTGTCAAACAGATCTTTAGCATCCAGGAAAATAATAAAACTCAAATTCATTTGGTGCAGTTTGAATAGAACATCCCACTAGGCCTTCCCAATGTTACCCCATATGTATATCATGAATGTACAGTGTGGTTGAAGCGGACTGCGTGCATCATGGATTGTACAACTATCTACTTAACTAAATACCAGGCGGCTAGGCCAGAAGCTTAATAAGTATCAGTGTTTGGATGATTCACGAATCTTATGAGAATTGTGGAAATTTTAATCCTGCAAAGTACTTGACTTTCTGGACGACTGCTTTTTCTTATGCTTCATTGGTTAGCAAACATTTCCCTTTTGCTTCCAATGTGCCCATAATAAAAGTAAGAGAGTCTCACCAGCTATTTCCAGGATCCAGTTTTGACCACTGCAAAACAAGGGAAATTATCATTAGAGAGCACAGAATAATTTGTTGATACCTGGTTGTCTACAGCTACTGTTTTGGGACTATAACAATGACTCAATATTTTACTTTTTTTCTTATTGTCTCCCCAAATAATGTAGTTTCTTATCCCTTTAGACAAAAAAAAGAAAAGGAAAAAAGAATCATTCTTTTTTCCTTGTGCCTATCCTATTTCTAAGTAGTGGAGTTGGATTTTTTGGAGGGGGTGAAGGGGTTTGAAAATAGTATCGTAGAGATTTAAGAAATCTTCATACAACATTTTGTATTAATATCACACAGAGAATTTATTAGATGAGGGATGTCTGTGACATGCATAAAAAGTTCTGTTCTGTCATCTGAAAGGATCTATCCCTGAGTTATTATTTGTTTTTCAAATGAGAAGTGTGCCAGGGATTGATGATTTAAATGCAAAATATATTATTTGAAATACAAAATATATGCAAAATTTTTGGTTAGGGTAAAGTCAGTAATGCTTTGAGGAACATCTTTAGAGACTAACTGGATTTCATTTGCCACCCATTCCTACTGTAAGGGGTTGTGATTACTGTACTTGGCAGAAAGTTGCTGACTCTGAATGTCTCCTCCCTTTACTTGACAAGGCAGGGCAAAGTGGCTCCCCTGTGCTTCAGATGCAAAGATGGTCTCTAAAAATCTGGTCTTTTGGGAATATGGGATTCCTGTACTCTCAGGGGAAGAAAAGGAGGGGACTGCTTACATATGTAGAGAGCTCTTGTGCCCTAGACTGTAGGGGTTGTGCTGCTAATCCAAAGGCAGTGCTTCTGTGAAGGTTTGGCTCCACAAGCCACTCCTCAGGAAAAAGATGGGTAATCTGCTTCCTTGGGATTTACAGCCTCAGAAACCCACTGAAGAGTCAGCTATGAGTTGGTTCCAACTTGATGACAAATGAGAGAGAATTTGTTTACGTAAGCTGGGATTTCACTGATTCAAATGATTCCCTTCTCTCTAAAAATACTTTCCACTTGTGCGGCGATCAAGATCAGGCCTTGGAAATAGCTGGTGACACTCTTTTATTATAAGCACATTGTAGGCAAAGGGGAAATGCTTGATAACTGATAAAGCATAAAGAGAAATCAGTGGTCCAAAGAGTAGAGTACTTTGCAGAATTAAAATTTCCACAATTCTCATGAGATTCGTGAATCAAGCCAAACATTGACATTTATTAAACTTCTGACCTCACTAGTTTTTAGTTAAGGAGGTAGTTTTACTCTCCTTGGTGCATGTAGTCAGCCACAACCATACTGTACAGTCATGATGTGGGCAGCATTGGGAAGGCCTGGTTGGGACATGCTCACTAATTCTCTATGGGACCATCATATACACGATACCTTGTTTTCTTGGTCTGAGTTTTAAATCATAGCCTGCAGCCCTAAGGTTGGGACAGGTTTAACTAAACCAGGTTTGTCTAAGCTAATGTGTAGCTGTAATGGGGATAACATCCTGCTCTGCTGAAATGTGGTAGAAACTGAAGTGAGTTGTCCTTCATACTTGAGATGGAGTTTATTATTTGAAAAATTTCTGGTTCATTTGATAATACCAGTGGAAAGGGAAGTGTTCCAGGGATCCTTGTGTTTTAGGTACCTGTTTGTTTTAACAAGTTTTCTGTTTGTTTTGCCCCAGAATACCTCTTCATTTCAGTTTATTGTAATTGTACAGCTATGCAATTCTTTCTGAATTTCAGCTATTGAGGAATGTATTGGTCTGGAACTATTTATAGCTAGTTGAGTCTAGCTTAAACCAAAAAGCAATTTTTTAAAAAAATGGAGGAGAATGGTGTTACTTGATTGAGGCAGAAAGTAATTGTGGGTGAAACTAGACTCAAAAAGTTCTATGGGCTAGATGAAAGATACCTTTGAACACTGTAATGCTCTTAACAACTAACATCCTTGCTTTTGTCAGACCAGTTATGACAGAAAATCAAAGACATCAACCCTCCTTAATTATACAGAGGCCAATTAATTAATGGCTGATCAAGACAGATTTTTGGTCCGAGTGCCCTGAGTGACTCCTAGAACGAAAATCTTACCTTCTAAGAGCTGAAGAGCACAAAACACTGACCCTACTTCTTAGAGGCTTTTGAGGAATGATTTGGGCGTGTTGTCAGGAAGCACCATTCTTGGAAAAAGGTATTATACTTGGAGAAGCCATCGAAAGGGAGAAAGATTCTCCACAAGATGGATTGACAAAGTGAATGCAGTAATGGCTGGAGCATCTGATTGTGAGGATGATGCAGAATAGGACAATGATTTCTATGAATTGTAGTTGACTTAATGGCACCTAATAAAAACAAAAAGGAACCCTGATGGCTGGCATGATGTTTAAAACACATGACTGCCAGCTTCAAGGTCAGTGGTTCAAACCTACCAACTACTTCTTGGAAGAATGATGAGGCAATCCACTTCCATAGAGATTTATACCTTTTTAAACTCAATGTGAAAGTTCTGCTCTGACCTACTGGGTCACTGTGTGTTGAAGCTAAGTCATTGGCAGTGGCTCTTGGTTTAGGTGATGAGCATCTACTGACCCCAAACAGCCTTTTAGATAGTTTCTTAGATAAGAGATATACTGCTAACCTAAAGGTAAGTGGTTTGAATCTACCAGCTGCTGCACAGGAGAAAGCTAAGTAATCTCCTCCCATGTGATTTACTGCCTCTGAAAGGCCGTTAGTGGATCAGCTAAGAGTTTGTTTCGACTCGACAGTTTGTTTCAACAACAACAAAAATAACAACTCGTAAGCCTACTTGACTACTGCCATCGAATTGGTTCCAATTCTTAGCAACTCTCCATTAGGTTTCCAAGACTGTCTTTTCTGGTGAAGAATACCCAGTGAATTTCAACAGCTGACCTTTTGGATAGCAACACAACACAGAGTGCACTACAATGCCACAGCTTCTTAGAGACTGTGTGTGTGTGTGTGTGTGTGTGTGTATACATATATATGTATATCGTTTATATAAAGTTTATATATAGTGTTTATATATAGTCTGTGTGTGTGTGTATACATGTTTCAGATTCTTTACTCTCTGTAAGAATTCAATAAGCCATAAGTTGGCTCAAGATAGCTCAATTCTTGGGTCTTCAGTGCTTTTTTGGATGCCGTTAAAACCTTGAAGGGCTGGGAGATTAACATAACCTGTTTTTGGAATCTGGACTCTTTATCCAAGTATACTATTATAGCTTCAGTTTTGCAATAACACCAATTTAATGGAATAAATATAGTCTACTTGTTGATCGTAGTAGACACTTGGTATTCAAGAATTAAAATTTCTTTGATCTTAATCAGGGTCCATAAATTTTGTTTCAACATGATCTAAATTTTGGTGGGACAGTATGGGGTACTGTTTTCTTTTATTACATGGGATTTAGTCTTTATGAAAGCATATTTTGATTCATTATCAGGAAAATGTGGCAGGATTTGTTTAAGGTATTTGCTACAGCATGTGTTCTCCATTGGAATATGGATAGAGTTCTGGCATTTATGTGTTTGTGTTTTTCAGAGAATTAAAGGTACAAAGAAGCAGTTGTCCTTTGCCTGTATAAAGACTAATTGTATAGATGACAGCTTAAAAATACTGTGTGAGACCACATTTCATGTCCAGTAGTATCTGGTTGTTTTTTTTCATTCCAAGATCACAAACGGCAGCCAAGAAACATGCTGAAAATGCAAGAGAGGGGAAAACCTCCAACTCATCTTTTTGGCAAATCCAAGAACTCTCCTCACAACACTTTCTAAGAACATGGTAAACTGAATGACATAAATAAAAAAGTTCCCAGAAGACTGATTTAAGTGGGAAAGTGTTCAGTTAGGGTAGATTTAATTTTCAATTTTAGAAAATTATTCAGATCACATATTCAAAGTATTTTTCATTTGTATCCCTATACAATCAACATATGTATTGTCATACACATTGTCTCATCTTGGAAATAAATCTAGTATTCTTCTTCTAAGATGTTTTATGGTTTTTGTGCAGCAGTGAGACTATTAGAAATCCTATCAGGAATACAATCTCAATAAAATGAATTGTCTGTCTTCATATAAACAAGGTGTTAAGTTCTGTGTTATTTATCAAGAATTTAATACCCTGAGCTGCTAGATATGACCGCAAATGCTCATAAACCTAGGCAGTCATTTGAGTTGGAAAGGATCATTGCACCTTCACTCCTTGCCACTGACTCAGAACCAACTCATAGCTGGCCGTACAGTGGGTTTGCAGAGGTTGTAAATCACATGGGAGGAAACTGCCCATTTTTTTCTCATGAAGCAGCGGATGGATTTTTCAATGCAACTCATTACCCACTATACCACCAGAGTTAGTCTTACAGAATGGACATAAATAAACCATGTGCTTTTATATGTATGTATGTATGTGTATGTATATGTATATGTATATGTATATGTATATGTATATGTATATGTATACAGAGTCTTCCTAGTCTTTTGAAAAATTGACCTAAATGCCATAAAAATACAAATTGACTATAGTATTTTGTATCCTAACAGTGCGGTTGGCGCAGGATAGAGCAGGGTTTAGGGCTGTTGTGCATAGGGTTGCTATGATTTGGAAACGACTCGACGGCACATAACAACAACAACAACAACAACAACAACGTGGTTTTAGATATTATGTGTTAGTTGACCGAGTTTTTACATGTATATGGAGATCTTTGTCCTGTGCCACTCTGAATATTTGATGATGTAGTGTGAATTAATTCTTTTTGAATATGAATGGAAGTTGGTTCCCTCCACTCCAGTAATACATATCTTAGAACCATACTCTTTCTTTTCACCTATCAGGCATACTTAACACAGTGTCATCAAGTAGAGACTGACTCATAGCCACCATCTATCTAGTTTCCAAACTGTAAACATTTAATGGCAGAGATGTCACATCTTTCACCAAATGATCAGCTTGTGAATTCAAACTAATGACTTTTCTCTTAGTTGCCTGACATATTACACACTATCCCACCAGGGCTCTTTTGGGCATACTTGGTTCCCTTTTAAACAGAAAGCACCCTAAATAAGATAACTCTTACTGGGGAGCTCGGGTGGCCTAGTGGTAAGGAGCTGCAACTACAATCCCAGAGGCGCACGGTTTGAATCCACCAGATGCTCTGCCGGGGAAGGAGGGACAATCTCCTCCTGTACCAGTCAGATCTGATTTGACGGTATACTCACACAAAAATAATAATAAAAAAAAATTTAAAAAATCACAACTTGTCGTTTAAAAAAAAAGATAACTCTTACTTTAATGTACAGATAATTACTTTTCAGTAATAATTGTTCTCAGTCCTTTTGTAATATTCCAAAATACAGCACAGGATTCATCTGTCACCATGTTAGACACTTTATCTACCAAGACATGTTTCAGGGCATTGAGAAGCTTGCTAAGAAATTTTTAAAATATCATTTCAAAACTCTTCTCTGCAGAGATGTCAAAGCAGATGTAAGACAGGGATCTAAAGTGGTATAAGTTAATGACAGTAGGTGTCAGCACAGAAGGCTTATACAATGTAGAAAGAAAAGTTGTTGTTCTCTTTGAAGTATTTTCAGTCTACAGGAAATACTTACACATGCATATAAAAAAAGACAAGCCTGAACCACCTTACAGGGGTGCTTGCTAGAGAGGTTTGAAAAGGACTCTCCGTGGCTGAGATATTTGAGGCAGAACCATTGAGATGGACAGCATTTGCATTATGCTTGGGAATGGAGACACCTGTGGTTATGGTTGAAAATACCAGTTTGTATTCACTGATGGAACAGTAAAAGATTATAGGTGTTAAACCATCTTCAGTCACATTATGAGATTAGTCCCTTTCCATTGCCTTGGTAATCCTTCATATCATTCAGGATTTTCTCCATTGAGGATTATTTGTTTTTTACTCACCTCCCTCGTGAACCACATATAGACTATAAATAATGTCACATAATGGACACATAAAAGTTATTTAGATGGCTAATTTTATTATTATTATTTACTACAGTAAAATTTCTAAAATATACTCAGTAACCATGGGGAAATAAAGTACAGTCACTAAATAAGTACAAGACAAAGGTAGGTTGTAATGTTGTTATTAGGTACCATCAAGTTGACTATGATTCATAGCAATCAGAACCTTACCTTATCCTGTACTGTCCTCACAAACTCTAACGTGCGCAAGCCCTGTGTTGCAATCACTGTGTCAACTCATCTTACTGAGATACTCTTTTGCTGACCCTTTACTTTTCCCAGAATAACTTTTTCTGAGGACTAGACCCCTTCTGACAGCAGGAACCCCAAAGTATGTGAGACTAAATTTCACCAATATTGCCTCTAGGAAGCACCCTGGTTGTACTTTCTCCAAGACATATTTACTTGATCTTTTTGGTAGTCCATGATATAATCAGTACTCTTTGCAAATACTGTCATTCAAAGGCATCAATTCTTCTTTTGTTGTTCCTGTTCTTGCGTACTATCAAGTTGGAACCAATTTATAGCTGACCCTCCAGTGGGTTTCCAGAGGCACTAAGTCATATGAGAGGACATTGTCCATCTTTCTTCCACAGAGCAGCTAGTGGATTTGAACCATGTTCCTTTAGTTTGACAGTGCAGCTCCTTACCACTAGGCCAGCAGAGCTCCTTCAGTTTTCTTTAGTCTCCCTTATTCATTGTCCAACTTTCAGATGTCTAAAATGGAAATTGAAAATACCATGGGTTTCTTCAAGCACACCTTTGTGTTTACATTGTTATCTTTGCTCTTTAGAACTTTAAAGAGGTCTTTGACAGTAGATTTGCCCAATGTAACACTTCCTTTGCTGTCTTAACTAGCACTATATCAGCCAAGGATTGGGGTTTGGGATATTGCTCAGCTATATTCAGGATAAAGACAGTGATGGTTCAGTGGTAGAATTCTTACCTTCCATGGTAGAGACACAGGTTTGAATCCTGAAAGACAAAGAAGAGTGATTTGTCCATTTGCCTCAGAAAATCAGTGAAAACTATGGATCATAACAGTCTTACGTTATCAGGTATAGGGCTTGTGCAGGCAGCATCGTGCAGCTGGCTGTCATGAGTTGAAGGCCAATTTTGTGGCAACAAATTCAGGAAAAGCTTTTAGGGGAAAAGAGAGATTTTTAGCAATTATACTAGAGTGGAAAGATTTTTTTAAATTTTATGCCCCTGGTTATAGAAATTACCAGATGTGGGAAAGACCAACTGGTAATTGGAGAGGATTTACCTTAGTGTTACCAGATGTCACATTTTTCCTGACAAGCCAAAAACTTTGAATTTCTATGTGAAAGCTCCCAATTTTATATGTTCTACCAAGGAGTTCTGGTGATAAAGTCCATCGCATGTCCTCTTTGGTGGTTCAGATTCATTAGTGACGCCTTGGGAGGAAAACAGACACTCTCTTCCGCAGGGATTTACAGCCTCAAAGCCCAAAGAGGGTCAGCTATGATGGCAGTGAGAAAGAGGGGAAGAGAGAGACAGACAGACACACTGATTATCATCAAAAAGTTTAAACACTGTGGAAACACATTTTGGGGTGTGATGAAACAGAATTAGATTGTCCTGATGATTTCACAACACTATAAATATACTTCAAACCACCATACTGCACACATTCAAAATGGTTACAGTGGTAAATTTTGTGTTTTATTAATTTAATCTCAATTAAAAGAAAAGTGTTATGGAGTCCAACTAAGACATGTGGCTAGCCAAACTTTGTAAGCTCTAATTTAATAAACTGTATTGCCTTTAACAATCCCAAAATGAGGTACCTTTCTTCACTGGAGCCAGGGACCTTGAATGGATCTTATGTTGTTTTGAGATGCCATTGAGTCAAATCTAACTCTTAGTGATCCCAAGACTGTGTAACTGTGACACTGTTAGCACCTGGGCCTCCGTCATTGCCTCACTGCACTCCCTGAGGTCTTTTCCGTCTCTAAAAGCAGGACTGGTGGTAGAAATGATGACAGGTGAGTTGGTGGCCTAATTCTGGAGCACTGAATTACAACATCAAAGGACAACCCTATTAAAACTGAGGCTACCAAGTTATTTTAGAAAACTGATTTATTATATTTGACAACTAGTCATCAAATTGATGTGTTATTTTATGTTCTGTGCCAAAGTTTATTTTACCCAAGGAAAGCAATCCATCTCTAAGACAGGAAGTTAATTTACTGAGGAAGATGTTTTTTAAGTCTTGCAGAAGAACAACTATAATGGGCTTTTAAATTCTTTTCTTTGAAAAATGACTTTAATATACCAAGTATATGCCATCTACACTGTTATTGTTTGTTATTAGGTGTCATCAAGTCGAGTATGACCCATAGTGACCCTGTGAACAAAAGATCTGAACCCAGTCCTGTCCTGCGCCATCCCCACACCTCCCAACACACAAACGCCCATTGCAGCAGTCACCGTGTCAGTCCACCTGGTTGAAGGTCTTCTCCTTCACCAACTCTCCACCCTTCCCAACAGCATGTCCTTTTCCAAGGAGTAGCACCTACTAGCAATATGTCCATAGTATGTGAGACGAAGCCTCATCATTCCGGCCTCTAAAGTACACTCCAGCTGCCCTGTCTCCAAGACATACCTGTTCATTCTTTTGGCCGTCCATGGGATGTTCAGTGCTCTTCTCCAACACCACAGCTCAAAGACATCAATTATTCTTCTAGTATCCTTATTCACTGTACAGATCTTGGATGCATAACTAGTATCCGAAAGACTATATCCTTAATCAGACACTCCTTAGTTTTCAAACTGACCCCACTACTCCTCAATAATTTTGAGAGGTCCCTTACTAAAGATTTTCCCAGGTCAGTGTGTCTCCTTTTATCCTTACTGCTCATACCAAGGGTGTTAATCGTGAAGCTGTTGACAGTTTCAATCTCCCCTCCATTCATCATGACACTGCCTCTTGGTTCAGTGGTAAGAATCTTTGTTTTCTTGATAATTGAGATGCAACCCATACTGAAGGCTACATTCCTTGATCTTCTGTAGTAAGAGCTTCAGGTTCTCCTCACTTTGAGCAAGAAAGGTTGTGTCATCTGCATAACACAGGTTATTGATGAGTCTCCCTCCAATCTTGATGCCACACTCCTGATAGAGTCCAGCTTCTCAGATAATTTGCTCAGCATACAGGTTGAACAGGTATGGAGATAGATTAGATTCCTGACAAACTCACTTCCGAATTCCAAACCATGCCGTGCTCCCCTGATTTGTTCTCACAATAGCCTCCCAGTCCAGGTATAGGTTCCTCATGAGCATGGTCAAGTACTCTGGGATTCCCATTGTTCGCAATGCCAGCCACACCTTGTCATTATCCACATAGTCAAATGCTTTTGCATGGTCAATAAAGCACAAATTGACATTTTTCTGGTATTCTTTACTTTCAGCCAGTATCCATCTGACATCAGTAATGATATCCCTGGTGCTATGGTCTCTTCTAAATCCCTATCTACCAGTAGCTTTTGAATGATCGTCGGCAGTATTTTGGTTTTCATGTGATAGCAATGATATTGTTTGACAATTTCCACATTCAGTTGGATCACCATTTTGGGAATGGGAACAAATATAGACATTTTCCAGTCTGTTAGCCAGACAGCTATTCTCCAAATTTCCTGGCATAGGCTGGTGAGTGCATCCAAGGCTGCATCTGTTATAACTCAGTTAGTATCCTGTCATTTCCTGCAGCATTATTTTTTGCCAATACCTTCAATGCAGCTTCCATTTCCTCTTTTATTACCATTGGCTCCTATTCATATGGTATTTCCTGAAATTTTTCAGTGTCAGTCAGTTCTTTTTGTACAGTGACTCTGTGTGTTCCCTCTGTTTTCTTTTAATGCTTTCTGAGTCATTCAATATATTGCCCATAGCATCTTTCAGTATTGCAACATGAGGCTTAAATTTGTTTCCCAGTTCTTTCAGCTTGAGAAATGCAGAATGAGTTCTTCCCTCTTTGTTCTCCAATTCCAGCTCTCAGCACATTCCATTATAATACTTGGCTTTGACCTCCTGAGCCGCCCTTTGAAATTAATTGTCTGTTTAGCTCTTTCGCTTTGATATGTTTTCCTTTAGATTTGTCTTCTTAACACTCCGGTGCAGTCATTAAAGTCTCTTCTAACATACATTTTGATTTTTTATTTCTCCTCTGTTTTTGTCATGAACTTTTATTTTCTTCGTGGATGTTGCTGCTGACTGATAGGTTGGGGTTTCAGGTCTACCCAGAGCTGAAGTAAGACCTGGTGGTGTACTTCTAAAACATTAGTTTGAAAATCCCAAAGAATACAATTCTCCGATGCACATAAGGAGAGTTAGAGAGTTGCCATGAGTTAGAGTCTACTTGACAGCATCTAATTTCAGTTCTTGGGTGATATAAGTGGTTATTGCACTCAGTTCCTTACTAAAATGCTGGAATTTTGAATCTACTCGGAGGATACGTGAAAGCAAGCCCTGGTGATCTACTTCTGGAGAATAAGACATTGAAAACTCTGTGAAGAACAGTTCTACTCTGACACACGTGGGGCTGTCATGAGGTGGGACCAACCCCACAGCAACAGTCTTTAAAAGCTGACTTTCTGAGTGAAGGGTGGGGGGGTGCAGGGAGAAAAGTGCAACAATGAATGAATGAAATTCCAAAATCTCTGTAAATGTTCATTGAAAAGAATAAAAAAAAAAGCTGAATTTCTCTTTGTGAATTGACCCATTTAGAATACACTTTTCCCAAGTGACTACATTGGCATGATAATTTCTTCTTTAATAATATGTAAGATAGGATCTCTAATTGATAGTAACATAATTTATTTATAGTCTCTAATCTATATTTTATAAAATAAATTGTACTTTTCATTCCCTTCTCTCCCAGCTAAATACCTCTCCAATTAAAACCTGAGTTGTTGGTTTTTTTTTTATCATGTGGCAAATATAAAAGATACAGCGTATGTTGTGATATAGTGGTAGTCTCATGATTCAGACTCATTGCTCCTGAACTGGAACTGACTCTTAGCCAACCCACCACTGGGTTTTCAGAGGTGGTAAATTGTGTGGGAGGAGATTGCCCATCTTTCTTCCACAGAGCAGATGATGGATTCAAACTTCCTGCCTTTAGGTTGACATAGCAACCCTTTACCTATTAAGCCACTGTATTATGTAGTAATATATTGTAACAAATAATAAATTGTAACCAACTACAAGGGCTTTGCCCTCTGATAGGAAAAATGCAAGCTGTTAGTCACTGTGTAGCAGTTTGTAACAGGGGTTAAGAATCAGGATAGAGCATTTTTGACTGTGATAGTCAGCAAAAGCTTAATGAAAGAGCTGATTCTGGGAAAGTGACCAGCTCAAGAAGTCCACACCCTACTTCCTTTATATTTTTGCCCAACTGCCACATTCTTAGAAAGATCTCCCCAGATTTTTCTGAATAAAAGAGCAAAGCACCTCCTGGCCCCTCACATGCCTGCAACCTTTCTAGCCCTTTTCACGATTTGACATTTTTATACCTGTTTGTGTCTTTTCATTTCTTCCTTTCTAGAATCCTTGCTTCCTGAGAGCAGGTCTTTTGCCTGGCGTCCACCAAATGCCAGTTGCTCTCAAGTCAAGTGTATCTGAATCGTGTGTACAAGGGTAGAACGGCTCCATAGCCTGATCACTGGCTAATTCCAAGTCAGACTTCCCAGGCTTCCCTGGGTGGACTCAACCTTCTGGGCTTTCTAATAGCAGCCGAGCGTGTTCATGGTTTGCACCATCCAGGGACTCCCAGAACGCAGTATATGCACCCCTAATAAAAATGTGTTGGATGAATAATAGGTAGAAGATTTTTCTTTTGGGAATTTATTTGCCTTTTGGTGCTTCAAACTGGTATGGAAAATCCAAATGAAACTCCCTCCCAGGATCTTTGTAATGGTGGCAGATTTATCACCTTCTGTGCCCTAGTTAACAGATTCTACAGGAATAAGGGGGACATTTAGGTGTCCAAAATAGCTTTCTGATGTCTTTGCGTAAATAACAAGTTTAAAAAACACCAAATTGTCATTCTTAACTTCCCATCCCTCTGCTAACTGCTCAGAAACAGAGTCTATACATAATTTGTGCTTAAGTTATTTCTAAAATGCACAATACTCACACATCCTTGAATTTCTGGCATATAGGTATACTGCTGAGTGGTGATTAACCACCAGTAGAATTTCCATAGGTTGGCTTTGTAATGCATTCACATTATTTTGTGAGGAGAGTGTTGTACACAAGCAAATGCTTGTTGGCCCCAAGAAAGGAGCATCCAGACATGAAGATGGCTAGGGAAAGTCTGCAGCAAACTAGAAAAGATCTTCGAAATAGAGCAGCAGCTGGAGCTATGCTATGCCAGTTGATATTGATGTGCCCCAAGACAACAAGTCTTCATCTCCCAGGCCCAGAAACTCATCTCTCACTGTGTTTGGTTATATAGAAGACATTTTCATAACTTTGGCCTCTGTGCTCTACTGTATTATGGCTATCTTTACAGAACATAGAAATATATTCTTTCTAACTCATATATGAAATACAAATATATATCACTTCCTAAACAACATGCCTCTGGAAACCCTATGAACTTTGATAAACCACCATAGTTATAGAAAGACTTCAGGCCTTTTGTTCATGGGGTCACTTTGAGTCATGTTCGACTCGATGGCAATCAACAACAACAACATTAGCAACTAGGGGCTTAAAGGCCTGTGAGCGGCTCCCTAAGGTACAGCTGTTGTCTTTCCCCTTCCTGGAGCAAAGACGAGTGATGAAAATCAAAGTTGCAAAGAAACAGTCTGTTCACAAGGATATGTGGTGTCGAGTAGATTAGGACTTACAGCCTCTATAAATAACACATTATTCTTCATATTTCACATTAAGGGCCAATAAATCTCTTCCTGTCATTTGCATTCTTTTAATTGGAGCCTCTGGAATGTTGACATGCTATAAAATGCTCTACTGGCTTAATATTTATAACACTTATTGGGGGAAAATTTTAACAAGAATGAGGGCTTGTGCCAAAAATGCATATTTGAGAGATGCCCAAGTAGAGGCCAAGAGGTTACTGATCCTAAAATACTCAACAGATGGGTTTACAATATTTGCATGTAAAGTTCCAGAACATTTGGTGATAGGTGTGGATTGAGTTTGCTAAATATGGTTACTTCTTCATACAGAAGTGACTGCTTTTTATGTATGCTTTGGTAAAAGATAGAGGAGAAAAATAGTAGACAAAGGGGAAAGAAATCTCTATAAAAGGATCTTTTAGATAGATTTCCCTCCCTTAGAACAGAAACATATTTTCCATTTCACATGTAAAGTTCTATGTTTTTCCCCCCATGGAGTACAATTAAATTCATTTGTTAAGCTCTAGTTAGGAGAAATTAAATTGATCTCCTGCTACAACTCTATGAATGGCTGAAAGAGATCGCTGGGTTCCAAGGAGGAAGATACGGTTTTAGAGCAATAGGTTTTAGTTTCAGAGCAGTAAATTAGGAAGCAGCTTTCATCATCCTTATCTGGTGTGGCAGCGTGTGGGTTCAAACAGCTGACCTCTTGGCTAGCAAGTGAATTCTTTAACCACTGTGCCACAGGACTACTTTTACACACAATAGAGTACTATGCAAATGTCAGATATTTTGTT
Source organism: Elephantulus edwardii (assembly GCF_000299155.1). Lineage (NCBI taxonomy): Eukaryota > Metazoa > Chordata > Mammalia > Macroscelidea > Macroscelididae > Elephantulus > Elephantulus edwardii. The sequence continues at coordinate 1,131,550 of NW_006399796.1, forward strand.
GTTCAGTTGTCTTGTTAAGTTATGTGGCCAAGAGTAGCCTAATGAGACCAGCGAAGGCCTGTAGACCTTTAATTCCAATGTAACGTAGTGTGTTGGAGCTTGAAATCTGTTACTGTTTTTCTGAGCACTGTGTGAATATAAATATTCATTACTAGTCAGGGCCTCTTGCTGTCTGGAACCTTGGAGATGTAAATGGGTAGAAAATCACAGAGCTTGTTTTAGAGGATTTTCTTTTACATTTTGTTAAATGATTGGATTAAATCAACAGTGTAAAGGCTTAAGGTCCTTAGGAAAATGTGTAAATAAGACTAGCTTAAATTGAAAGGTCCTTAAGAAAATGAGTGCATCCCAATCCAATATAATAAAGAAGGATTCATTTAGTTTAAAAAGAAAAGGAACAATGTTCACTAAAGTCACTTTTGTATAAGCAATTGAAAGATGCTTTTAATTTCATTTCAGTGAAGCTTAGTGATAAAGTCAGAGCCTGGCCTAGCAGTTTTGGTTAAAATATCAACTTAAAGAGGCTAGTTTTTCCATTTTCTTAGATACAGTATCAAAATTCTTTAAGGCTTTTATTTGTTCCTCTCTTTTTTAAATTGTGATTTTAATGAAAGTTGAAAGAAAAGTTGGATTTTCATTCACTCATTGTTGCATGTTTTCCTCTCTGTTCCCCCAGTTCACTTAAAAAAAATATTTCTTTCATTGTTGCATAATTTCATCCCTCCTCTCCCTCCACCCTCAGTCCTTTGTTTATGCACCTCTAATCATATATTCCTTTTAAACAATTCTTTCCTTCATCTTTTCCAGTGCAGTGTTCATTATTTATTCCTTCTTTTCTCAATTTCCCCCTAACTCCCATGTCAGTTCTGTTTTATAACAGTGGTGCTATGCAGTATTTGTCCTTTTGTGACTTAGATATGTCACTCAGCATAATGTCCTTCAGAGTCACCCATAGTGTGTAATATTTTCTGAATTCCTTGTTTTTCAGTGCTGCATTGTGTTCCATTGTGTGAATGTCTCCTAGTTTTTCTATCCATTCATTTGTTGATGGATCCTTCAGGTTTTTAATAAAATGTATCCAGAAACATTTTGTCCAAATGCATGCACAAGCTCAGTATCTGTATTTTGGTGTACAGGGTTTTTTTGTTGCAATCTGTATGAAGAAAAGCTCATTTGGGAAGCAGGACTTTATAAAGATGAATGTGGCATCAAGATTGGAGGAAGACTCATCAACAACCTCCATTATGCAGATAACACAATCGTGTTTGCTGAAATTGAGGAGGACCTGAAGTACTTGCTGCAGAAGGCCAAAGACTGTAGTCTTCAATATGGATTGAAGCTCAACATCAAAAAGACAAAGATTCTCACCACTGGGCCAGTTGGCAGCACCATGATAGAAGGAGAAGATAGTGAGGTTGTTAACAATTACAGCTTGCTTGACTCTACAATAAACCATTTTAACACCAGCAGTCAGGAAATCAATAGACAAAATCTGCTGTCAGGGATTTATCCAGAGTGCTGAAAAGTAACAATGTCAATCTAGAGACTAAGGTGTGCCTGATCCAGGCCATGGTGTTTGCAATTATTTATTATGCTTCAGAGAGCTGAACAATGACTAAGGATGACAGAAGAAGAATTGATGCCTTTGAGTTGTGGTGTTGGAGAAGAGTCTTGAACATACCATGGACTGCCAAGAAAACAAATACTTCTGAGAGAGTGAAACCAGGTTTCTCCTTGGAGGCTCAGATTTTGAAGGTCCATCTCACATACTTTGGTCATGTTGCCAAGAGAGACTGATACTTGAAGTAGAACATCATGCTTGGAATGGTGGAGGGACAGTGCAGGAGAGGAAAACCCCGGATGAGATGAATTAATAACTGTGGCAATGGGGGTAGGTGTGTCACAGTCAGTGAGACTGGCTCAGGACAGGGCAGGGTTCAGGGCTGCTATACATAGGGTCACTGTGAGTTGCAGGTGACTCAATGGCACATGACAACAACAGATGTTGTCTACTTGACTATACCAGTAGCAACCCTGTACACAATATATTGGCACCTTTCCTTGTCCTATGCCATTGCCATGCTCTCCATCGTGCTCAAGTCCATTGTTGTAGTCATTGCACCAGTTCAGGTTGTTAGAGGGAATGCATAGTCTACTCACAGGACGCCTTTGTGACTGAAGTATGTCTGTGACTGAAGTATGTCTACTTAAACTGGGAGTAGAGTGTTCTGGGGCACACTTCAGAGCAGTGGTTTTCCAACTCTGCTGTGCTGCACCGTCACAGCAGAAGTTTGTTAGAAATACTGATTCCTATTCTCCAATCTGAAGATGTAACTTCAGTAGATTTGGGTTTGAGGAGGACAGTTTACATTCCTAAAGAAATCCCCAGCACTTCTGCTGTATATAGGCTCTAACTCTGAGAATGCTGCCCAGGTACCAGTTACATTTGTCCTGTCCTCGCCAAAACCATGTTAAAACCCAAGACCTTTGAAACTTTTTTTCTTCAAAGGGTTTTTCTTGAATCAATTTAAAAACCTCCATGAATTTAAAAACCTTCCCTCTGTCACCTCATCCAATAAAACTGATGGTCCCTCTGCAAACATTGCATTTTCTTTTTTCACATTCCTATTAGACTTAAGGTCCTTGCATGACACAAGCAGGTTTTTACTTGCCCATTAAGCAAACGACTAACAGTTCAGAATTTACCTCATGATGCTGCAAGGGCCTGGCAAACTATTTCCATAAAGTAGTTTATGGCAAAGGCCTGGCAAGCTATTTCCATAAGGGAGTACAACCATGCAAATGCTGTGAGCTGAGTTCTGAGGATCTCTATGAGTTAGAATGGACTTGATGCAGTAGGTTTGGTTTGATGGTGTCTGGTGAGGAGGGGTAGTCAATGTTGATTATATCATAAATAATTAAAAATATTGTGGAGTAATTCAAGTTTTTTAGATTTAGATTTCACATTTCCCCTCAGGTCTATTTTACAAGTACTTTGTGCAACTCATAACTATCCTATAAACAACAGATCTGAAACCAGCTCTATCCTGTGCCATCATCCTCAACATTTCTGACACACTTGAGCCCATTGATTCAATCAGTGTGTTAATTTATCTTTGGGGGGGGGTCTTCCCATTGGTTAATCTTTTGACCCCTTTTGTCTTGATTTAAAGTAGAATGGTCCTGAATCCGAGTTTGCCTTGGCTAGTCATGCACATCTTTTTATGCCTTTGTCACTAATTGCACCCTTTTCACTCCTGAGGATCTCTCATTTGTATGGTAAGCTCTGTGATCACCCTCATCCTGCTGCTCATTTACCCTCATTAAATGACCCCTGTCTTCCACAGCCCACTTACCTCTTAACTTTTCAATGAAGGAGCCTCTCACTGAGATTGCATGTGTGGGAGCATCTAATGGTTCAGGTGCCTCTGGCATTTCCCATTCTGTCAGATTGTGGACTTTAACACAGTGTTTGCTTTCATTTTACTGAAATTTTGTTTCCAGATAATTGTAAGCCTTGAATCCTTCTCCACACTGCTCAGTATGTATTTGTATCTTTGCTTATCTATGCAACAAAGAAGATGGAGGGATCTATAAAAATAATATCTTGAACCTAGCATCATAAACCTAAAATCCTGCTAGGTAGATTCAAAAATTAAAGCAAACAAAACAGCACTAGACCACAAAGGGAAAGATGATTATACAATATTTTCTTCAAGACAAAATTTCTTTTGTTCACAGTTTGAAAAATGAAGGATAAACTAGGAAGCTACTTGAAATATTGAATATGCACATATTAAGTTTAACTCTTTGTACAACTCTTTCAAATAATATTAAATAAATAAAACTCACTGTTCATTTGTGATCTATCAGGGGCCAGCCATACCACTGGGTATCCCCCCC
>NW_006399796.1:1135667-1159895 GCF_000299155.1 Elephantulus edwardii
AATCCACCTCATAGAGGGCCTTCCTCTCCTGCGCCGTCCCTCCACCCTCCCAAGCATGATGTCCCTCTCCAAGGACCGGTCTCTCCTTAAACCACACAAACTTGCAATGATCGCCTCTCTCCTATTGAGCATATAAGAACATTGAAATTCCAGACTTAAAAATTTCCTCAACTTTAGAACCACAGATTCTTGAGTTTGCTGTACTGTTTTTACTCAGCACTCTGAGCTGCTTTGGGTTACTGGTTCTTGGGAAGACTTCAGAAACCCCTTGTGAGAATGCTGTGACCCTTCGATTTTGTTCATACTGAGGCTACAACTGTGGGTTTTCACTTACACTTTATTTTCAACCCAGTTCCTTTACTTCTGTACCAATTGTACAACATTGCAAGCTTCTTCTCTGCTGGTTTTTGTGGTGTTATTATTGTTTTTGTGCACTGTAGAGTCAGAACCAACCCATTGCTGGCTCTCTGGCAGATTTTCAGAGGCAGTAATCACACAAGAGAAAGTTGCCTATCCTTCTTCCTTGGAGCAGCTGGTGGCTTTGAACCGTGTGCCTTTGGGATTGCAGCACAGCTTCTTGCCAGTAGGCTACCAGAGCTCTCTGGTTTTTATAGTAGACTTCCATTTTGTTCTCCATGGGTCATTTCTCTTTAGAGAAAAAGGTCTGATGCTGCCTTGAAATAGAATCTTTGTGGAACTGAATCTGCTTCCCAACACCATAAGAAAAAAGAAAAAAAAAAAGACATCCCCTATTAAAGAAAATGCTAATATGTGATAAATTAAAAAAAAAAAAATTAAAATACCAACATGGAAAAGGGAAATATAACTCCTTATATTAGCTAAATTATGTGAGGTCCGTGTTTCCACATACCACCTGAGATTTTCCATTTCTTAGATGTATATGACTTTCAGTAGGAATCTGTGCCATAATTCATATGAAGTTGCCCTGGTAACTATTAGCTACAGAGTATTTTATAGAGATTCTCCCTGGAACCCCGGGGAATGAGTTTCCATGGGAAACAACACTCTACCATACTAAAGGTTTGTGTTATAGTAATTTTATTTGTTTTTTAATTAAAAACAGTTTCTACTATGTGTTAAGGGAGCCCTGGTGACCTAGTGCTAAGGAATTGTACTACCATCCCAAAGGCACACAATTAGAATCCATCCATCAGCCGCTCCAAAGGGGCATTCTCCTCCTTTGTGACTTCTTGCCTCTGAAAACCCCCAGGAGAATCAGCTATGACTTGGTTCTGACAATAAGAATGTATGTTAAAGGTTTTCTTTTTTTGTTTTTAATATATTTTTGAGTTTTATTGAAATCTTATATGAACAAGAAATTGGAAATATAGTCACATCAAAGAACAAATTGTCATGGCTTTGGCGATTAAGCCAAACAAGTTTTGAAGGGCAGATTTCAAAAAAAGGTGTGAAGTTATAACAATTTAAAAGCATAGTTAACCTGCGTCTAGGAATGCAAAACATAAAACCATAGGTTATTTTCAATACAAGAAAACTTAAATTTGTTTGCTTTCATTTCTTAAAACTACTGAGACAAAGCACTAGCTGGTATTTTTATTTACAGCATACTCCATACTCCTATGTAATGTATCCCAAATCCGGAAAAAATGAAAACTGTTCCAAACCAAAGGTTCTGCAAAATCATGAATTAACAGTGTGCTCAGCTTATTCTGAAGCCAAAATGAAACCTGAAACGATAAAAGCATTTTAACCCCCAGAGTAAGGGAACTCTGCAAACCCATTAATGTCCAAGAGCATTTATGAAAAGAAGAAAAATAAAAAGACTTGGGTATATATACAATGGTGATTCTTCAGCTCAATACAAATGGCAGCAAACGGCTACCATTAGGCCAATCTTTTTTTAAAGAATGTAGCTCTACAGCCAATCATATCTTGCCAGTATCATTTTTCAAGTCCTCAATTGTCTATTTCCACTGTTGCCCATAAGTATCCTGATCAAATTCCTGGTTGTCAGTATTGTAACCATAGTTACCAGAATAGTCACCACCTCGCTGAAGCGGCTGCTGAGCAATGGGTTGGGAACCCCAGTTCTGTTGGTTGTTGGTCTGATGACGCTTGGAATCAGGTTGGTTGTACCCATCTGCCTTTCTCTTGCCTCCTACATTGCCCCACGATTGCCCCGAGCTCCAAGGGAACCACAGCTTTCTGCTGTTGTGCAGGACCCCCGCTGCCACCCCTGGAGCCTCTTGGTGGTTCCAAAGGTGCTCCCCTCTGTGAATAGCCAGCTTTACCTCTTGGAGGTGGTGCTCCCCACCCTCCTGGTGATGGTGGAGCACCTCGCCCTCCCCTTCCTCCTCTTCCTCTTACTGCATAACCATCATCTTCATATCCTCCACAGTAGTCCTGATAATCATAGCCATAGTAATCTTCATAGCCATAATAATCTGGAGGGTAACCATAGACACTTCTCCCACCACCACCACCCCGACCTCTAATTGGAGGTGGCATGCGAGGAAGAGGGTGATAGTAATAATCTTCGTATGCAGTGCTTCTGGAGGCCTGTCGAGCAGCTTGGCGCTCTTTCCTTTTCTTGTCTGGTGGCTTGATTAAAACGATTTCAGTTCTTCCCCTTGTGTTTCTTTGCCATTCGTTTCGTCCATGGCCTTAACAGCTGCTCCTCTGTCTTCAAAATGAACAAATGCATAATCTTTCAACTTCTTCACTTTTTCGAGTTTTCCAAATTCAGAAAATGATTTCTCCAATATTTCTTCTGTAACAGTAGTAGCCAGATTTCTCACAAATAAGACTTTTACAAAACTTAGCCATGACTTTTGGATCTGGTTCTTCCACAGGATGAGCACATTCAACTGTAACTCCATTTCCCCATACTTTAACTTTTCCACTCATCAGCCAGCATCTGGCTTGTGCTGCTGACTTGTGATCCTCATATTCAAGGAAGCAGGACCCCCGATTCTTCTTTTTGTCATCGGGTTGATGATAGAGAATAACGTCCACCAAACCCTCTGTGACTTTACGGAATGCTTCCAAAATGTTTTCTTTAGTCTTATTCTTTGGAATTGATCCAACAAAAAGCCTGTTGTTTGCCACAGAAATGCACACTCCAAGGTGTTTTCCAGGGTGAATTTCATAGCTGTCACACAGTTTTATAGCTTCCTGTGCAGCTTCCTTTCCACAAAATGTGATAAAAGTATACTCTCTGTTCTGACCAGACAGTGGATCCATCATAAGACGTAGATCCCAAATGGGACCAGCCTTCTCAAAAAGAGGCACCAACTCATCCTCATCTAAATCTCTTGGTATCTTACCTACAAAACCCTCTGTTCCAATTCCAGGTTGTGCACCAGAGTACACTCTATCTGGTGGAGGACCACCATACTTCCTCTGTCCTGTTATTACATCCAGAGTATAACCAGTCCTCTGAAGCAAGGCCTTGATCTTTGCTTCATCAGGGCCTTTTGTGGACTCTTGCACCTTGCACCTTGCTTTTCCTTTTGCCTGTAGGTCTTCACAACTCCACATAAAAATGTACTTTTGTTCTGAACATGTGATAGGTCACTTTCCTTGAACTACTGTAATACAGATAGAGCTCCTTCTTCTTTAAATTCCCTGAGAGCATCAATTGCTCTTTCATCAAGATCGACATAAGCTACAAAAATAAGGAACGCTTCACGAATTTGCATATCATCCTTGCGCAGGGGCTATGCTAATCTCTGTATCGTTCCAATTTTATTATATGTGCTGCCGAAATGAGCCCTAAAGGGTTTCTTTTTTAAGAAGGTAAACTTATAGCTCTCAGACAAATAGGAAATTAATTTGTCAAAGATTTTACTTAACTCATTAATTAATGAGTTCACTTTTTGTTGTTGTTAGGTACCATCGAGTCAACTCTTAACTCATAAGTGACCCTGAGGACGACAGATCTGAATGTTGCGCTATCCTCATGACCTCTGATATGTCCAAGCCTATCGGTACAATCATGTCAATCCGTCTTGTTAAGGGTCTTCCTCTCTTACTCTTACCCTCTACCTTTTTCAGTATGCGTAATACTGGTTCCAAGGACTGGTTCCTCTTGACAATATGACTGAAGTACTGTCATGTTGGTTTCGATCCACAGCAACCCTGTGTACAGCAGAACAAAAGGCTGTCCAGTTCTGCCATGCCATCCTTACGATCCTTTCTGTGTTTGAGCCATTTGTTGCAGCCATGGTATAATTTCATCTCTTCAAAAGGCTTCCTATTTTTTGCTAACCCTCTGCTCTCTTCAAACATTATGTCCAAAGTAATAAGAGACAGATTCTCACCATCCTCACATTTAAAGAGTGAATGAAAAAAAGAAATTAAAAAAAAAAGAGAGTGAGAGAATCTGTATTTCTGTTGTTGTTGTTCCATTTCTTTTTATACAGTTCTCTTTTGTACATGTGTTTATTCTGGAGCATATTGTTTTAAGAAAGCTCTGTCTATATTTCTTCCAAGACAGATTTCTGTGTTCTTATGGTTGTTGTTCTATGCTGTCTAATTGACTCTGACTCAATACACTCTGACTGCACAATAGTTGTGAACCTTGCTCTTTCCTGAACAAATCTCATTGCCTCTAATATACCAGTCCTCATTACCCTAGTTACTTTTTCAATCTATCTCATCCACGGTCTTCCTCTTTTTTACAGTCCCCCTACCCTTCCAATCATGATGCCTTTCTCCAAGGAGAGATCCCTCCTGGCTACATGCCCAAAATAGATGAGATGGAGCTTCAGGATCCTTGCCTCCAAACCAAAAAGCTTGGTTTCACTCTCCCCAGGGTAGATCTATTTGTTCTCTTGGCAGTCCAAGTATATTCAATACTCTTTTCCAGTACCACAGTTCAAAGGCATCAATTCTTCTGTCATCTTTGTTCATTGTCCAGCTCTTTAATGCATAGCAAATAAATGTGAAAACTATGGCCTGGATCAGGCACACCTTAGTCTCTAGACTGACACTGTTGCTCTTCAGCACTAGTCTCTGGTATATGCTATGAAAATACTGTGCCTTGGGTGAGATTTTTATGTATTTGTTTAAAGAATTTTTATTAACAGGCCACAACAGTAGGCACACTCTCTAAATAATTTTCTTTTCTTTCCATCTTCTATATAGCCCACAGTATCTCATTTTTAACTAGGCAGTAATTAGCAATGGCATGTGCATCTTTAGTCACTATTTAAAAGTTCCAAGTATAACAAATTTAATGGGTGAAAAAATTATATTTTTGCCAGGGAGGTTATAAAGGAAGTGACTGGAGGGCTTTACTCTATTAGTAATTCCTGAGAGACAGTATTTACTTAGAATGTTTTTATTCATTTTCACAATTTTCTTAAGTTTCATGCACAGTTTTTAAAATTTCTATAAATGAAAGTTTTCTCAATTTCTTTGTTCTTTTTAAAGCAGAGTTTAGTTTTTGTTGAGTTTATTTTTTTGCCTTCTAATCACACACACACATATTTATTTGTCAGTATATTTTCACCATCCAGGTTATAAAATAGAGTATTTTATTGAGTAAGGTTGGAGAGAAACAGAAGTGCTCATACATGTGGCTCTAAAGAGACAAAAACCCCAAACCAGACACACTGCCTTCAAGTCTGCTATGAGTCATAGCCGTCCTCCCCAGCCCCCTACTGGTTTCTGAGGCTGTATCTTTGTAGGAGGAGACTGCTCATCTTCTACCCACCAAGCACCTGATAGATTTGAACAACTCACTTTTCAGTTAGTGGTGTACACGTAACACTTCTTATAAAGACACAGAGAGAATAAGCAGATACAAATTCGCATGTACATTTCTTTCAGTAAGCTATTTGTAAAAAACAAAATAGCGTTCTGTTATTCTTAGTCCATTTTAAAAATAAGACATTTTTAAAATAAAAATTAGTAAACAATTTGCATATTTTTAAACAGAAATCAATTCCTTTTGTTGGGTAAAATATTAACTCACAGCTTTCAGAATTTTTTCGTTTGAGAACATTCCCTAAACCCATTATTAGTTACTCTCATCCTCTGTCACATACTTGAAACAGCTCTTGTCTCATGTAAAGGTGGAGAGATGTTGAGTCTTCCACTGCAATTTAAATCAGAACTATAACTCTAAACTGTTGTTATCACTGTCCTCTGACATTTTTTCTTGTGTACAACAAATCTGTCCTCTTGAAAAGCTTGATTGATGGCAGTAAGAGATATGTCATGAAGTAGATTTAAAGGGAAGAAAACCACATAGTTAAGTAAGTTAAGTAAATATCTGCTGTGTTAGCTTTGATAGGAAGCTCTGGCGAACTAGTGGCTAAGGACTTACACTCCCAAAGCAAAAGCAGGCACTTCGAATTCACCAGTTTCTCCGTAGAAGAAAGTTGGACTGTCCCCTCCCATATGATTTACTGCCTCTGAAAACTCACAGGAGGGTCAGCAATGAGTCGATTCTGACTCTGTGGCATATAGAAACATAGCTTTGAAAAACAACTAAAACAATCAGATGTGGCTGCTAACCAGGAAGTCAGTGGCCCAAACCCACTAGTTACTTCATGGGATAAAGGTGAGGTAGTCTCTTCCGATAAAGATTTATAACCTTTGGAAACACTATGGGCTACTCTGTCCTACAGACAAGGAATCAACCCAGTAGCAATTGTTTCTGTACCCCGTAGGCTGTATTTAAAATTAGTTTTGTGTGTCAAGGTGTTTTTAGAGAGAAGTTTTTAAGTAAGTACTTTAAGTACAGAAGTACAGTGAAGAGATGGAGAAATTGACTTCTGCTTTGATCAGAAGCATTGCTTACCGGGCACTGTTCTAGACTCCGGGAAGAACAACAAAAGCGCTATCCGGAGGCCTTCCTCTCATAGAGCTTTGGTTTTAGTAAGAAGAGGCAAGCAGTGATAATGTGGCAAATATGGAAGTGTGTGATGATTAGCAGGGAATTGGAAATTTTATGTATAGGATTATTTCCTATTTTACTTTTAGGGGGGAAAAATAAATCACTGATTGTTGTGTGAGAAGAGATTGGAAAAGGACTTAGACTAATAAGCTGGTGTCCCGGGAAACGGCTAGAATTTAGTTTGGGGAAGAAGAATTGGGGAAAGGGAGAATGGGAAAAACTTCGTAGTGCTTGAGATGAGGGAAGGAATAAGTGTCATGCTTGAGCAAATGGACTATATGAAAGCCATTTCTTTCTGATAGATTTTAAAGGATGAAATAATTAAGCAACTCGGCGGCACATAACAACACAACCAATTATGACACTAAAGACTGGACAAAATAGTTTGGGAGGAAAATGGGAATCAAGGATTTATTTGTGGGCATGATTTGAGATGGCTTGCAAAAAGAAAACACCTTTAATGCATTTGTCATAATGAATCTGAAAGAGTCCAGGCTGAGTTATAATGCCGAGAGTCACTGCATTAGGATGGTTGGCACTGCAGCCATGGAAATGGGTGGGGACTTGAGCCAGCACTGCCTTTGAGATACCCTAGGTGTTTACAGCATCCAGTTGAGGATGTGGAACTGAGAAATGAGTCTGAGCAGGAAAGCCTGAAGGCAGTTAATTTACAAGGAAAAATAAAAATTTGTCCTTAGTGGCCTCAGACCACACAGGCCTGGCGAGGCAGTCTCAACCACAGCCCCTGGTTGGCTCAGAAAACAGTCTTCACTTAATGCTGGAATATGAATCTACTGCATATATGTCTTCCCAGAAGAGGAGAGAAAAAGCTTTATCCTTTTGTACAAAAATTACTACACTGCTATGCATCCAAAGAATAAAATCATAGGATAAAGTCGCTGCTGCAATTCTAGAGCAAGATTTAAAGTTCCCCTAGGACAGATAGTAGCGTCTCAGAGCAACTGCTCTCTGTTCAGACTTGGTTAACAGTAAATGGGAGAACGATCAAGCTTAGTTGGCAGCCAATTTGCCTCTTAAGCTTTCTCTTGCAGGAAGTTAAAGTGCTGCACCATTGAGGTTTGGTTTGGTTTCCTCTTTTAGTTGAAATTAAATAGTACACTTAGATTTCAGAGGAGAGGAGAGCTAAGAAGAGAATAAACTCCAGATTTTACCCTTGGAAAAGGGTACAGAGAGGAATCTTAGGAACTCCTCTCTCCCCTCTGGTTTCAGTTATTTCACAGTGTGCACGTTTCTGCCTAATCGACGTTGCAGTAAATTCCACAAAGGTTATTTGGAGACTGTGCCATGTTTTGATAGATTAAAAACAGAATGACTTTATGTAAAATGAATTCCAGAAATCCTAATGTGTTTTACCGATGTGTGTATGACAGCTTCAGGGATCTCCTTTCCTGTCTAAATCTAGCTAATTGTTATCAAATTTATGCACTGGAAGGTGGGCTCTGACCTGAAGATGATACTATTAACTATATGAGTACTGTTTCTTTGAGCCTAAATTTTTAAACAACAATTAACCCTTAAATTATTTTGGAAGAGTAAAACTAGAGATGGGCTGGTGCTTTAATGAAGAAAATGTTGAAAAGTTTGGAAATGTTCTGCATAAAGTTGACCGCTGCTCCCAATTTTTCACTTTCCTTTTCTTTCTCAAAATATATTTCAAGTTCTTCTTCTGCAGTTTCAGTTCATGTTTCAGAAGTTTAAATAGTGGCATCTGTGAAGAAACCGTTGGAATTAAGACTTTTTTCTAGGGTAGTGTTGGTACCGCACATTCATGAATGTTGTGCTGGTCACTGAGGACCACTTGGCAGCTACTTAAACTACACGCATGAACTTCTTTGTCCTAAGGCTCTTCTTTTCTCTGATTTCAGATCTAATGTGGCAGTTCTATACTGAGGGAATCACACTTAATGCCCTCCCTGCTTGAATTTAGAAACTATTTCCTTTGTTTTGTAATATCTCTACTCGCCCAAATAGGAAATAATTGTATATATCATTGGTACTCTAACTCATCCCAGTATATCTGTATTTTTCAGTCACTTATCTCCTACCGACCTACTAACCGTTCTGCTGGAGAAAGATGTGACATTTGATTCTATAAAATTTTATAACCTAAAAAACACTATGGGCCACTTCTACTTGGTAGGGTTCCCAAGACTGTCATCTTGACAGAAGCAAACACATCTTTCATCTACAGAGTGACTGGCAAGTTTGAACCTTGGACCTTTCTTAGACACATGAAGCTCCTTGAGTGTATCATAAAACCAGAAGCCAAACCCTTTGCTGTTGAGAAAATTCTATCTCTGAGTGACTCTACAAAGCAGAATAGAACTTCCCTCATAGGATTTCCAAAGCCCGTGCCTTCGTGGCCAGAAGCTGTGCTGCAATCTGGAAGGCATGCAATTCCAGGCCACCAGCCGCTCTGTTGGAGAAGGATGGGCTCTTGTGCGATTAACTGCCTCTGAACCCGCTGAAGGGTCAGCTATGGGTCGGTTTTGACTCGACACTACACAACCAACCAACTCTGCTACCAGGGCTTCTTTACACTCACTCACTCATTCACTCACTCTCAATGGTGCCATGTGAGAACCAATCATAGCTCTTTGAGTATCCAAGGTGTGGGAGAAGCTTGGTCATCTTTCTCTCAAGGATTGAGATTTGGACTGGTGAATTTACACTGCCAGAGAGGCCTTTGGGTGTACAGCACAGCTCTCTATGGACTGTGCCACCAGATCTCCCTCCTCTGTACTCACAGCTCACCTCCAGAGAGTTTCCAGTTGTAAATGGGTCTGAACTATCAGAGAGGTACAAACTTTGGGCTAGCAGCACAACTCCTTAGGGACTAGGCCACCTTAACTCCCCAAAACGCATTGTCATCAATCAGAACAAACTCATAGCTACCTTCCATTGGGTTTCTGAGGCTATAAATAGCAACAGGATTTATCTCATCTTTCTTTTACGGAGCTGTTGGTGGATTTGAACCACCAGAAAGGGGCAATCTCTAAGTAGCTGCACCCCTTGGTGTAGCTATGTCACCAGGGCTACTTCCTTTCTACCAGAAGTTACCAAATATTGGCAAGATTGTATACAACAATGCTTTAATTTCACAAACAAAAATCTAATTCCCAGAAATGTAGAAAATAGAGAAGTGGGTTTTGTTTTTTTTTTTCAATTAGATCTTTTCTGAGGAGACTATGTTCATCAGATGGCAAACCACAGACAGTAAAGAAAAAAAATGTTCTCTAACTGAGGTTTACTGATCGTTTGTTCTTTTTCTGTTTTCTTTTTAGTGGCCACAGATGTGTTTAATTCCAAAAACTTGGCCGTTCAGGCCCAAAAGAAGATCTTGGGTAAAATGGTGTCAAAATCCATTGCCACCACCTTAATAGACGACACGAGCAGCGAGGTGCTGGACGAGCTCTACAGGGTGACCAAGGAGTACACGCAGAACAAGAAGGAGGCAGAGAAAATCATCAAAAACCTCATCAAAACCGTCATCAAGCTGGCCATTCTTTACAGGAATAATCAGTTTAACCAAGATGAGCTGGCACTCATGGAGAAGTTTAAGAAGAAAGTTCATCAGCTCGCCATGACCGTGGTCAGCTTCCATCAGGTGGATTACACCTTTGACCGGAACGTGTTGTCCAGGCTGCTTAACGAATGCAGAGAGATGCTTCACCAAATCATTCAGCGCCACCTCACTGCAAAGTCACACGGACGGGTTAATCACGTCTTTGATCATTTCTCAGATTGTGAATTTTTGGCTGCCTTATATAATCCCTTTGGAAATTTTAAACCCCACTTACAAAAACTCTGTGATGGTATCAACAAAATGTTGGATGAAGAGAACATATGAGTACATGAGTTAAGATTGTGACTGCTCGTGATTTATTTGAACATGGAGCACTGCTGATTTATGAAGGAAAAAAAATAATTTCTTAATGAATACACATATTTTCTGAAAGATTTTGCCAATTTCAAGTTGTCAAGAAGCATCAGTAATAGTGCTTTTATTGGCTTGGTTTATTTGAAGAAAAGCATGTTTCCAAAAATTCTAGTCAAAAGATTTGTAAACGGTTATCAGATTATGGGAACAAATACACGGGGTTAGATACTACAAATATAGTTAACCCAGAAAAATATGTATACTTCCAAGCCGCAAGACATTTCTTTTGTATTGGTGGCACATCAGATAATTCTAACATGTACAAAGTTACATATTTTGATTCATTTCTACTCTTGAGTGTGCATATGAACCACTTTCTAAAAGTCAACAGCTTGCTCTTGTTATTGCTTCTTTAGAAAATAATACATTTTCAAGTTTACCTCGGCCCTTTCATTAGAATTTTTATCACTGACATTGAAGAATTCCATCTGAGGCCATCAAATTGAACCCTCAGAAAAAAAACCAGAATACTACTTTTCTGCAATCGCTATTGCAGAAATGAACCATGGTGGATGTCATCAACAATGTCCAGTGTAAAAATATGCTTCTGGAATGGAGTGGTGTTTTAGAATGAAGTGATGATGCTTAAATATCCCCAAAATATGTTATTGCTCCAAACTGCTTGGTTAAAGCTTCACTTTCATGTTATCTTGAAAATGTGATAAAAATCTCCACTTTAAAAAAATGGAGTTCCAAATACAAGAGAGAGAGACAATCTAGATTGTCCCTAATATTGGGTTAATAAAAAAAAAAGATATTAGGAGAGAAAAAAAAATTTCATTTAGGGGGAGGAAGGGCAAAGGGATGAAAGGGTATTGCTTCAGAACTTGAGCATGAAAATGAATGCATTTCAAATGTTTCAGAAAGCAAATAAAGAATGTCACTTTTTTTTATTTAACTGATAAGGTTTTTGCTATTTTGTTACTTGTTGTTTTGATGAGTAAACCAAAGAATATCTACGTTTTAAGCAGTTTGTGTCGTTTCTATATAAGTGCATCTGTGTTAATGATAAAACTCATGTGAATGGGGGGTGGGAGAAGCTTACTTTGTTAAAAAATAGAAATCTGCAGGTCAGTTTTGTCATCTAAGAAATAAAAGCTCCAACTGCCAGCACTAGATATTTACCTTGCCATTATGTCTAAGGATCTCTTGTAAGGAGCTGCACTGCCAACACAAAGGCACATAGTTCAAATCTATCAGCATCTTTGTGGGAGGAAGATGGACAGTCTCCTCCCATACATTTAATGCCTCTGAAAACCTGATGGTGCCCAATCAACAGTATATAATGACAGCATGTCTATGCTTTAGTATACATTCACCTTAAACCTGCCTACCTCCCCAAATATTGACATTAATAGTTCACAAGGGCTGGGTAAAGGAAAGGGAAAAGATCCAGTGTGAAAAACGATGTATATGAACTTTGTAAGGTAACGATGATAAAATAATAGTTCACTAGTTTGGAAAGTCAGCCAGGAAATCAAAAGACAAATTGCATTGGGAAAATATGCTGTCAGGGACCTCTCCAGAGTACTGAAGAGCAACAGTATCAGTCTGGAGACTAAGATGCACCTGATCCTGGCCATAGTCTTTGCAGTTACTTGCTATGCATCACAAAACTGGACAAAGACTAGGAATGATAAAAGGAGAATTGATGATGCCTTTGAGATGTGGTGCTGGAGAAGAATATTGACTATACCATGGACTGCTAGGAGAACAAATGGAGTGTCCTGGAGAGGGTGAAACCAGGCTCCTCCGTGGAGGCAAGGATTCTGAAGTTCTATCTGATATACTTTGGGCACATTGCAAGGGAGAGGAACATCATGCTTAGGAGGGTGGAGGGACAGCCTAGGAGAGGAAGACCCTGGATGATATGGGCTGACTCAGTGACTGGGGTAACCAGGGTGGGCGTATCAGAGATGATGAAATTGGCCCAGGATAGAGCAGGGTTCAGAGCTCTTGTGCACAGGGTTGCTAGGAGTCGCAAACAATTCAAGAGCACTTTGGAAAGATCCCCAAAATAGAAATTCAAGGTTAAAATAGATTTAAACTACTGCAACCTAAAAGAAGTGGTTCGTCTCTTCTGTACCCCTCATTGCCTTGGTTAAGACGGGCAACAGAGACAGAAACTAAATTTTCACACCAAAATTTTGACTAAAACCGCTTTCCACAGGTTAGAACCAGCGGACAGTCATCGTAGAATCCTAACCTGGTGACTACAGGTATGACTTCTCGAGCTAGAGGAATTTTGGTGTTTAGGGTGTTTCTTAACAACCAGATAGAGAGAGGTGTGGAGTGTGGAATTATAGCAACACTTAATTTTGTGCAGAAGGAAGGCAGTGAGAATGTGTCTTAAAGAAAGGACTGCTATTTGCTGCATGTCCCAGTAACATCTGGAGGTATCTCATCTCCTTTCTAACTTCTAGCCTGGAAGACATGTCTTAGGAAGATCAATTACAAAATCATGATCAGCAAATTGATTTCTGATGTAGTATGATTCCCCTTGTGCATGAAATTAGTCAGAGGCAGGGTAGGAAGGAGGAGGTTAGGTCAGGAAGCTGGAAAGAATCCAAATATGCTTAGAATACGTGACTGAGCCAAGCCAATAGTAAATTTGAATCTTATGATTTTTTTAAAATTATGTCTTTCTCTATTTTGAAATATTGTTGATTTTACCAGTTTTGTGCAGTTGGCAAAACTATGAGTTATAATATGCAAATCATATGGTTAATACTAATACAAAACAGTTGTTATGGGTCATGCCCGTTAATTCAGTGCTGTTTGCCACAGTCTTTACCATTTTACACTCATTGCCATCATCAAAAACAGATCATAGCTGATCCTCCAGCAGATTTCCAAGATTGTACATGGGAGGAAACTGCCCATCTTTCTCCTGAGCAGTCACTGGTAGATTTGAACCACCAAAGAACTGTGGGCTTGGAGTTAGCAGCACAACTCCCTACAGATTGTGCCACCAGAGTTCTCATTTTACAGATGAGGAAACTAAGAGAAATTAGAGAATTTGCTAGAGGTCAAATAACTATTAGGAACTATTAGGTGGCAAAGCCATGATGTCAATGAAACCTTTACATTTTAAAGCAATCACGGCAAAAGACCATTTTTGAAACATCACTGATTCAAGAAAGGGTGGAAAGAATGCTACTGATAAAATTTTTCCCCATTGTGTTTCCTTCTAAAAACCCTGACACATGCTGCCCTGTGTGGTCTGAGTAGAACTGTGCTCCATAAGGTTTTAATGACTCATTTTTCAGCAGTAGGTCATCAGGCCTTTTCTTCCAAGAAGTCTTTGGATGGACTTGAACTCCCAACCTCTTGGTTAGCAGCTAAACACTAACCATGTAAAGCAATCAGAGTGATATTGTTAGTTACTGTTTTTTTTTATGCCATTGAGTATAATTCATAGCACCTTATGAATAGCAGATCTAAACCCTATCCTATCCTGTACCATCCTCATAATTTCTGACTTACTTCAGCCCATTCCTGTGGTCACTGTGTCAGTCCATCTGGTTGAGAATCTTCGTCTCTCTCACTGACCATATTTCCAAGGCCTCTCCTAACAACATGTCCAAAGTAAGTGAGATGCAACTATGATGTCATCATATGATGTCAGTGATCCTTGGAGTAGCTGAACTTTCTCCAAACATCTCTCCAAGACATATTGATTCTTTTGGCAGTCCATAGCATATTCAGTACCCTTCTCTAACACCACAACTCCAGGCATCAATTCTCCTTCTGCCATTCTTATTCCTTGTTCAGCTCTAAGATACATAGCAAGTGATTGACAGGACCATGGTCTGAATCAGGAACACATTAATCTTCAGACTGACATCATTGCTCCCCAGTAATTTGGAGAAGGCTGTGACTGCAGACTTTCCCAATGCAGTATGTCTCCTGATCTCCTGACTGCTGGTATCAAGGGTGTTGATTGTGGATCCAAGTAAAATAAAATTGACAACTTCAATCTTTTTCCATCCTATTGGCCCAGTAGTGAGGAACTTTGTTTTCTTGATGTTTAGATGTCATTCACATTGAAAACCATAGTCCTTAATCTGCTGCAGGAAATGTTTGCATTTTTCCTCATTTTCAGTAAGCCAGATTGTTTCTTCTGCGTAATGGAGATTATTAAGGAGTCTCGCTCTGATCCCAATACCACAATCTTCGTCAAGTCCAGTTTTTCCAATTATTTGCTCTGCATACAAATTGAATTGATGTTATGTGCCATCCAGTGGACTATAACTCATAGCAACTCAATGAACAATAGCTCTAAACCTTGCCCTCTCTGAGCCAATGTCACCATTTCAGGCACACCTGACTCCACTGCCACAGTCCATCTCATCCAGGGTTTTCCTGTCCTGTATTGACCCTCTACTCTTCAAAGCATGATGTCCTTCTCTGAGAACTGGGCCCTCCAGGCAACATGCCCAAAGTATGTAAGATGGAGTTTCAAATTTCTTGCCTCTAAGAAGCCACCTAGTTTAACCGTCTCCAGGACATATCTATTCTCTTGGCAGTCCATGGTATGTTCAAGACTCTTCTCCAGCACCACAACTCAAAGGCTTTCATTCTTCTGTCATCTTTAGTTACTCTCTAGCTCTCAAATGCATAGCAAGCAGTTGAGAAGACCATGGCCTAGATCAGGCGCACCTTAGTCTATAGACTGAAAGGCTACAACACTGACACACACCTTTCTTAACTTTAAACCATGCAGTATTCCCTTATTCTGTTTGGACAACAGCTGCTTGGTCTAGGTATCAGTTTTGCATGAACACAATTTTTGGATTCCTATTCTTTTGAATATTAGGGATAATTTGTTATGATCCACACAGTCAAATGCCTTTGTGTAGTCAATAATAGACATTATTCTGATATTCTTTGCTTTCAGCCAGAATCTATCTGACATGAGCAATAATATCCCTGGTACCCCAAGGTCTCTTCAAAACCCAGCTTAAACCATTGGCAGTTCTTTCTGATTAAACTGTCCGAGCCTTTTTGGATAACTCAACAATATTTTGCTTGTATGTGCTATTAATGATCTTGTTCAAAAATTTCCATGTTATGTGGGATCACTTTTCTTGGATATGGGGACAAATACTAGTCTCTTCCAGTCAGTTGTCCAAGCAGCTGTCCTCCAAATTTTCTGGCATAGACTGATGAGCACCTCCAGGGCTGCATCTTTTAGTTGAAACAAGTCAATCAGTACTCCCATAGATTTCTGGGGCCTTATTTTTTGGCAATGCCTACAGCACAGCTTGAACTTCTTCCTTCATTTGCATTGACTCCTGATTCTATGGTACTTCCTGAAATATTTCAGTACATTGTATATTGATACAGTAACTCTGTGTATTACTTCCATCTTCTTTTGAAGCCTCCTGGATCATTTAAAATTTTGCCCATAGCATCTTTTGGTATTACAACTTGAGGCTTGAATTTGTTTTTCAAATACAATGTTGTGATAGTACTTAAATCGCTACAGGTCTGGCCTGTATTCTACAGCTGAGCATAATATTACAGAGACATTTTTCAAATTTGACTGTGACTCCTAATTTGAAGCATCTGTGACTCTTCTGTCCCCTCTAGGACTGCAGTTCAAATACTCATGATTAAATGTGACTGTGACTACTGTCCCATGAGGTAGAGGCTGCCCCTCAGGATGCTCAGGCATTCTCATGCACACTCCAGAAACAAGTCAGTGTTGTGTCCTGCACAAAAGGTATGGCATCAATTTGAAACTTCACTTTGGAAGCAGAAAGTGGTTGAGCACATAAATCTGAAAATGACTATTGTGTTTTTCTCATCATTGGACATTTCATACACAACTCAAAGTTAGTTTGAAAGAAAAGCATGTCCTCAGAATTCTAATGTTAAAGACATGTTGCTTTTTACTCTAATATAGAACACCATGTTGTTTATGATTTCACAGAAAGTACTTCTCTCGCACTTGTGTACCAAAAATCCAAAATCAGACTCATAATTCTTATACACACCCTTGCAATACTCACCATTGAGTTTCCAAGGGGTGGACGTTTTTATGGGAAGAAATTGCCTCATTCTCCTTCAAGCAGCTGTTAGATGCAAACCACTGACCTTTTTCGTTAACAGCCCAACGCATAATGGATCTTTATGCAAATATAGTGTAAGAACACAAAACTTAGATTTTGGAGTACTTTTTTGTGGACTATGCATAGGAAAGCAGCTGGGTTTATATTTATTTCATTTGTTCTTAAGATGCTTGATGAGAGTATACAAACTCAGTCATAATTTAGCATAGCAACCTTGAAGAACAGGTAATGAATGAAAGATTAATGTATTTATCCACTTGATGAAATATTTGTAGTAAAAAGCTAAATGCCTTATTATTGCTAAGAAATGGAAAAATACTCTAATAAAACTAAAAATTTGCATGTGTTTAGGATTTATGATACTTTAAAAATTTTAGCCAGTCTTCCATTTCAGACTTCCCTTGTTGAAATTAGTTGTGCTTTGCAGTGTTTGAAAAATCCCATGCTTGATTTATAGCATTAAACTTCCTTAGCTTACAGCTTCTGTATACCTTGTTAAACTCATAGGTTTTAGGACTTGTGCTGTTTGACAAATAGTTTTCCCCCCCTAATGGTAAATCCTGAAATCATTAAAGTTGTTATGCAAAAAGAGACTACATAGAAAACCCTAATGAAAACACTGAGACACTAACCAGGAAGAAATGAGTCCATTTTTTTGGTCTCTAAAATAGTGTTAACAGGAAAATATTTAGGAGTGTATAATTACATATTTCCATCATCGCAGAATATTAAAAATTTTTTTTCTCTTTTGTTAAAATGTCTGTATGTTGATAACTTCTGCATAGTCTCTGGAATATGATCATGAAGTAATTTAGCTTGTCCCAGAGCCAGAGAGGCATGCGAATCTCTGGGGAATTTCCCCAAATGGAAACATTCTTAATGTAATTTTGATTCATTTCTGTCTAGCCAGAGATATATTTTCCACCTAGCAAAGACTATCAGCCCAACTTATAGCGGGCCTATCAGCCACTTCAAATGCAGTACTGTCCACTGTGCACTGAAAAAGAATATAGACAAGTCAGCCCGCGTTCACAGTTAAGACAAAAACATCTGTGCTTTGGAAAATGTTCTTCAAGCAAAGATAATTGTGCTCTATATCCACAGACTTTCCATGAGAGATTTATATGATTAGTCAGTCAGTGGATAAGGCCCTTTCATCTCCCTTCATGGGTGGCCAAGGGCCTTTCCCTCTCCCCTGACAGCTGCATGTTTCTTCCTCATAGAAATTAGGTGGCTGGGCAGGCACGTGGAATTTGTGCTTAACACAAGGAAAGAATACTAGATTTTTAAAAAAAATATGTGTTTTGATGCACAGAATGATGTCAGAAAATGTGCTGCTTTATTGTTTTTGTCTTTTTTAAAAACTTGCTGATGGGTTAATTAAGTTCTTTAAAGCTGCCTGGTGTGAGTTATAAACACAGTATAAATACCTTGATCATCTCTATTACCTCAAATGATTAATGTTTATAAGAAGCCCAGGATCTGTTTTCCAAGAAATTTACTTTTATCCGCCCAGAAAGAGCCACCACGTCTCCGTCCCTGGTGGTGTGTCAGCATCTTCTTCCTGCTGTTGTCTAAGACCACACACCTTCACTTAAGAATAAGCCCTTGCCAAAAAAAAAAAAAAAATTATAAAAGTATGTGAGCTATTTAATTCCCTGGAAGGGAACTTGCTTATAATTAGGTAAAAGTGCCAGTGTTTCTGCTATATGGACTTTGTGTTCTCATCACTGAGGAGTCGCCGTTTTCTTTTGCAAAAACATCCACTGGAGAACATACAGTGAAATCCACGCATGGAAAAAGTCCAAAGTATCTTCAGACACCATGAGTAAGGAATTTGGCATCTCTTCCTGTTGGGGACTCACTGGAGGGTGGTCAGGGAGAACCCAGGAGGGTATGGAGAGAGTGTAGTCAGCCAGTCAAGAAACCAGTGTTTCCAGTTCCTTTTCTGTGGCCTTATCTCGAAAACTGAAATAAAATCAACTACCTCATGTTCTCATTTTAAGGGTAAAATTGAGCAAAACAGAGAGGGCTTTGAAAACTAACAGCTATTTCTGTGTGATATTGTTGACTGGTGGCCTTTCCCTGTTTCCAAATCAGCAATGAAAATAAGCCTAGAGCTACCATAAACTGAGAAATAGATTTAAGCAGCCTGAATAAGTTCCAGTCAATTCCTCCAAAAATGCAAACGCATTGCTGTTCAGTCAGTATCGACTCACAGCTGACCCTCTAGCAGGGTTTCTGAGGCTGTAATTGCACAGGAGGAGATTGCTCATCTTCCCTAGAGTGACTGGAGGGTTTGAACCAGAAACACCACTTTTGGGTTAGCTGTGGGCTAGGCCACCAGTGTGATCTCTTAAATCCTGTTTTTCTTAGGTGCCTTTGAGTCAACTATGACTCAGCAGTGCTAATAAGAACAAATTTGAATCCTGCCCTGTCCTGTGCCATACTCACCATCTCTGATATACTTGAGCCCGTTGTTACAGAGACTGTGTCTGTCTTGTTGACAGTGTTCCTCTCTTTTGTTGACTCTCCACATTTCCAAGCATGATGTCTTTTTCCAAGATAGGCACATCCTCACAATATGCCCAATGTGAAACGACGCTTCACCAGCCTTGTCTCTAAGGAGCATCCTGGATGCACTTTCTGCAAGAAAGATTTGTCCATTCAGTACTCTTCCGAAACACCTCAACAACTCAAAGGCCTCGATTCATCTTCTATCATTTTTATTCCCTGTCCAACCTCCAGATGCAAAGCAAATAGCTGAAAAGGCCATGGTTTGAATCAAATGCACATTGGTGTTTAAATTAATATTGTTGCCCTTTAGCAGAGAGGCCCTTGACAACAGATTTCCCCAGGACAACTAATTTCTGATTTCTTGATTGCCCCCTGGCTCCATGGGTGTTGATTGTGGATTTGAGTAAGATGAAATTGTTGACAACTTCATTGTTGTTATTGTTGTTATGTGCCATCGAGTCGTTTGCGACTCATAGCAACCCTATGTACAACAGCCCTAAACTCTGCTCTGTCCTGTGCCAATAGCACTGTCTCTGACACTCCCATCCTGATGATCCCAGTCACTGAATCAGTCCACCTCATAGAGGGCCTTCCCCTCCTGTGCTGTCCCTCCACCCTCCCAAGCATGATGTCCTTCTCCAAGGACCGGTCTCTCCTTACAACATGTCCAAAGTATGTTAGACAGAGCCTCAGAATCCTTGCCTCCAAGGAGCCACCCGGTTTAACCCTCTCCACAATGAATCTGTCTGTTTTCTTGGCAGTCCATGGTACATTCAATACTCTTCTCCAGCACCACAGCTCAAAGGCATCAATTCTTCTTCTCTCCTCCCTAGTCATTGTCCATCTGTGATGCATAACAAGTGATTGCAAAGACTATAGTCTCCAGAGAGACACCATTGCTCTTCAGTACCTCTTTGCCTTAACACTGAGCCTCAATCCATACTGAAGGCTGTAGTCCTTGACTCTCTGCAGCAAGCATTTCAGGCCCTCCTCAGTTTCAGCAAGCAGGGTCGTGTCATCTGCATAATGCAGATTGTTGATAGATCTTCCACCAATCCTGACGCCACACTTCTCCTCATAGAGCCCAGCCTCTCGGATAATCTGTTCTGCATACAGGTTGAAAAGGTATGGAGATAGGACACATCCCTGGTGTACACCTTTCCCAATTTTGAACCATGCACTGATTCCCTGCTCTGTTCTGATGACTGCCTCTTGGTCCAAGTATAGGTTTCGCATTAGCACAATCAAGTGTTCTAGTATTCCCATTCTTCTCAGAGTCAGCCACAGTTTGTTATGATCCACACAGTCAAACGCCTTTGCATAATCAATGAAACACAGATAGACATTCTTCTGGTATTCTCTGCTTTCAGGCAAGGTCCATCTAACATCAGCCACAATATCCTTAGTACCACGACCCCTTCTAAACCCAGCCTGGACTTCTGGCAGTTCTCTGCTGATGTACTGTTCCAGTTGTTTTTGGATAATCTTCAGTAGGATCTTGCTTGCATGTGAAATCAATGATATTGTTCTGTAGTTTCCACACTCTGTTGGGTCACCCTTCTTTGGAATTGGAACAAATATAGATCTCCTCCAGTTAGTTGGCCAAGTGGTTGTTCTCCAGATTTCCTGGCACAACTTGGTGAGCACATCCAGGGCAGCATCTGTTAGCTGAAATATGTCAATTGGTATACATCCATTCCTGGGGCCTTATTTTTTGCTATTTCCTTCAAAGCAGCCTTCATCACCATAGGCTCTTGCTCATATGTTACTTCATTAAATTCTTTTGTGCCTGCCAATTCCTTTTGATACAGTGACTCAGTATATTCTTTATTTTCTAAATATATTAGGGTGTTGTCTATTGGTTTAGTAGGTGTGCCATTTAAATTCATTAGCTTCTCTGTAAGAGAAGGATGGGCAAACTCCTCTCATGTGATTTACTGCCTCTGAAAACCCACTGGAGGGTCAGCTATGGGTTTAGCTTTGACTCACTATCACACAACAACAACAATCTTGGCTTGGTGTTGAGGACTTTTGTTTTCTCCATGTTGAGGTGTAATCCATATTGAAGCTGTAACCTTTGATCTAAATCCTCATCCTTTAAAAAAAATTTTCTATTTCTTTCAATTTGGGAAAGTTGTTCTGGGTTGAGTTGTTGAAAGGAATAGTTTCTGGATGTTAGTTATGCTTGATCTCTTAAACAAATTCTGAATTTTAAATTATTTTCATCACCGTGGCTTGATTTAGTTATCAATTGTTGTTATAGGGAGCTTTGGTGGTCTAGTGGCAAGAGGTCACACTGCAATCCCCAAAACACACAGTTTGAGGCCACCAGTTGCTCTGTAGAAGGATGGACAATCTTTTCCCATGCAATTAACTGCCTCTGAAAACCTGCCAGTGGGTCAGCTTTAGGTTGGTTCTGACTCTATAGTCCTTAACAACAACAACAACATTACTGTTATAACAAGTCACCCCAAAACCTAGTGGTTTAAAACAACTTTTTCGTATCTCATGATTCCATGGATTGTTAGTTCTAGTCTTGGTTGAAATCTCTCATGTTTGCACTCAGACAGTAGCTTGTTCCATAGTCTTTTGAAGATTTCAGTGGGACCCGGGGGACTGCATCTCTCCTTTCCTTATGCTAATTTGTCTTACCTTCAAGGCATTCAAAATGGTAAGATAAAGTTCTGGATGTTATTAAAACTTGGACTCAGAAAAGGCACAACATCACTTCTGCTTAGATCTAATGGACAAAAGCGAGTTCAGCCTGTAGTAGGAGTCTCCAAGTCCACCCTCAGATTTTATGTTTGGCACTTGTACTCCGAATTACAGGACTTGTGGTTATACTGTTAATAGTTTATTGCTCTGAAAGGATAAAGCAAAAAGGCACAGATAGCTGAGCTTGTAGTTTCCCTCTGTAAATGGAGTTGCGCAGACTTGTTACTCCCATCAATAGTGTTTAACAGCATGTACAGAGTATCGCCAACCTGGGAAGTTTACTACACATTGACGTCCAGAGATTTTATTTGAGATCAGGCACATGTGTAAGCATTGTCTACCTGACTTTAGTTACTCTCTAGTGACTCTAGAGGTCAAATTGTACAGAGTGACTGTAAATATGGAACAAACTCTCTAGTGACTCTAGAGGTCAAATTGTACAGAGTAACTGTAAATATGGAACAAAGTCCAAGACACAACTATTGTCTATTTATCTAGGGGAGGAAAGAATGAAGAAAATCAAAGACCCATGGAAATAATAGATTCATATTATTAATAGACCTTGAAAGCCTCAACCTCCATGAGCCTGAGAGCAGAAAAACTGGGTAGTATTTGGCTAACACAACAGAGCCCGGGGTAGAGTGGGGGATAATTATGGAACAAAATACATTTATAAAACTGAAAAGTCTAACTAGACTGACAGGAAATGTTGAACCCCTCATCACTATTACTTTAACTACCCGTGGAGGCAAGAACTGAACTCATTCCCAGGGCACAACTTTCAGCCAAACAGTTGTCTTCTAAGGTGAACAGTAACACCAGGACACACTCATTGCTTATAGCAATCAGCTCAAAACACAGGAAAGAAGATAGAGAGAGAGTGGAACTAAGAACCACAGGAGGGGAAAAGTATGTTGTTACAATGTAGGGACTGTCATTAAAGTCATAAAACAAAATGTATATGAATGGTGCATAGGAATACTAATTTTCTCTATAAACTTTAACCAAAATTACAATAAAAAGTTCAAACAAACCTTGAAAGTGGTGCAAAGGCCTCTTTTAACTTCACAAGAGAGAGGAGAGGCAATAAGGTTCAGCATCATCCCAGGCTAATTCTTACGAGGCAGTGGTCAAATGTAACTGCACCCTCCACTCCTACCAATTCAGACATCAGCCCTCGCGCTCATGCCACTGTCAACTTTCCTGCTGTGTTCAATAATTCATTCCAGTGGTTACCCAGAAGTTACAATGAATAGGATTATAGATCTTGTTAAGGAAGTTGTTCAGGATTAGGAGCAGCATTTGGGATTGGAAAGAGGAAACACGTAGGCAATGTCTCCTGTCTCAGTGTAAAATCCCTATCTTAGATCCTCTCTGCTATGAAGGGTTCCTCTTAGCCCTCGCAGAATAGGTCCCCATGGTTTTTGTCCATGGCTTCACTGAAGCCTTATCTTTGTGCTACTCATTCAAGTGTTAAAAAGCTCTTAAACTCCACCAAAAGTGCTCATGGGCACCCTACTCTACCAGAAAGCCTCTTATACAAAACCACTGGGTTGGTGAGCCTATCAAACCACTTTACTCAGTCTCTGGTTTCTATTCTATCTATCTATCTATCTATCTATCTATCTATCTATCTATCTATCTATCTATCTATCTTAGTACCTATCATCTTTATCTATCTTCTATTATCTATCATCTACCTATCTGTCGCTGCTTCTGACATGGATCATATCCACTGTTACAGCTTTCAATCTCGAGGATCTAAGGTGTTTTCAGCACAGGGAACCCCAGTTTCAAATGATGAGCTGCACTCCTGGCTCTTTTTTTTTAATGGCAGTGAAATGCCTAAAGCTCCTGCTTCCCACCTTTGGAATAGCCTAGCAATTTAGCCCACATTTTAAGCCAGCAAGATGGGCAAAATTTACTAAGCTTATTCTCGGTTGTATTTGACTCGATGACAATTAACCACTGTTAAAAGAGACTAGTTCTGTTATATATGGAGGAACAACACTCTCCACTTTGTACAGAAAGGTGGAGGATCAGGTGGGGTGGGCGGGGAGAAAAGTGCA
>NW_006399796.1:1159995-1184418 GCF_000299155.1 Elephantulus edwardii
AAAGCAACCCAATACTAATGAGTTGGGGGAGAAATTCTCAAAACATTTGCATAGTAATTTTCTTTTCAATTTTATTTTGCTGTTCAAATGTTTTGAGAGTTTCCACCCCCAACTCATGCAATATAAATATATATTTTATTAATTTTGCATATGCAAAACAAAAAATAAACTCCATAATAATTTAAAAAAAAAGAAAGGTGGAGGATCAGCAATTTGAGACAAATTGATATATTGTCTGTGGAAATAGACTCAGATGTGTCAGGATTGATGAAGAGGACAGAGTTCAGATCTATTGTTCATTGGCTTGTTATGAGTTGTCCTTGATTCACTTAACAAAGTGCTCCTGACACCATTCTGGAATCTAGGATCACTTAATATCATCTACTTTTTAAATAGGGACAGTTTGCCAGCTGGTGGCATATGAAATTTAGCACTAAATTAAGCTTCCCAGAATGCTAGAGAATTTCAAGAAAGACTTTATTAGTCCAACATAGGCTTTCTGGCTTTAAAACTTTCATACTATCTCTTTGTGTCTAACTGACATTTTTAAAGCATTAAAGTAAAAGTTGTTTCGTTCTGTTTTACATGGGATCACTATGCCCCAGAGTAACAAAAACAAGTTCAAAGTAGTTTCCAGTCTCAGTGACATGTTTATGTGTGCATGTGCTTGTGTGTGTGTGTGTTTTATACAAAACAGGTAAGAGAAAAATATTTACAGGCTTTTAAAAAAATTAAAATAAAAGTAGTTTAAAATGAGTCCCTGGCAAAATATAGATTATGAATTTGCACTGGATATAAGACTTTAAGTGTAAACCTTAGTTAAATGTTAATATTTGGAAACATCTGAGAATAGTAATATAGAAAGCTTTCAAAAATTTTTTTAAGAAAAGACTTTATCTAGAAATCAGATTGCTATTCACTTTGTAAAGCTGGTAAACTCTGGATTCACACCACTATTCTCAGTGAAATACATCTTTGCCTCTGAACCCACAGGCCAGGCTGAACTGGTCCAGTGAGAATGGCTTCTATCTATATTTTTTGACAGTCATATTATTGACCCATAATTCAGCAGATTCTGCCTACCATTTACATCTGTCTACTTGCTCACCAATTATCACTTCATGAACTCCTGAGTCTCAGAATTGAAGCATTAACAAAACAGCCTTTCCTCTTGCAGATAAAAGATTTGGAGACTAGATGCAAGTATATAGCCCTGAGAACAAAGTCAAAAGCTGGCTTTGGCCTTCTGTGTGTTTTACCCTTAATGGCTTTCCCTGGCTCTAGATAATTCAAAGGCCTTTTCTTCCACGATTTACATTCCGAGAGTTGATATTCAAGGTCCTTTTTGGGTGAAGCCTAGCACTTTCTAACACTTGCTAACTCATGAAAAGATTGCTTATTTCTCATGATTATAGAAAGATGAAGTTTTAGAGCTTAGTTTGTTTAAGCCGTCTCTTGACTCACCACATCATTTCAACCAAGAATAATTATATAAGCATGACTGATTGCATGAAAGTCTACCCTATGTTTGAACCAGTTTGACTGTTATTTGCAGGCAAAGAAGGAAGGCATCATCTCTAATCTGTCTTAAAGTAGCTGTTGCCATTTTTTCTGGTTTAAGAAAAGAGAAAGCTACTGTTTTGATAAGAAACTCTTTCTTTTTGCTTTCAGCAAATTGCATTTGTAATTTTAGTCAGATGCTCATATCAATAAACATAGTTTTCTCTAAAACTAAACCAACAAAAATAGGCGTGATAAGCTGATTCCAACCCATGGTGACTTCATATAGGTACAATAGAAGTGCATTTCGTAGGGTTTTCACAGTTGCGAGCTTTCCAGATTACCAGGCCATTCTGCTAAGCTCTTTTTTCTTGGTGGATTCGAAGCACTAAACCTGTCAGTAACATAGCATTTAATGATTTAAACCACCCATGGATTCATTTTCCCCTTTATAGTTTACCTTATCTTAATTCTTCTGTTAATTCCCATAATATCTAAGGAAATGTTCCTACATAAACTTGGAGATTCCAATTTTAGAATAAAAATGGAAGTTAATGAGAAAATTATTATATAAATCACCACAAACCCGATGAGCGGTTGAGATGAACCAGCAGGGCTAAGAAACAGAAAAATCCGTTTTTCTCTTCCCATTTGTGGATATTTTCTCTATCTGCACATCCAAGTGAGGACTGTATCTTATTTTTAGGGGAGTGTGTGTTTTTAGATGACACTGAGATATGGAAGCTCTAGGGTTACAGACTTACAAGCATGAATGGAATTAATCAAATTAGGTGAGATAAAACATTCTTCTGCTGTCTTCTCTTTCATTCAAATATTTTATTTTTAAATAATTATAGACTCAGAGGAAGTTGTGAAACCAGTACAAAGAGTGCTGTGTCCCCTTCTCTCAGTACTGACCTTATGTAAGGATGATACAATGTTAAAACCTGGAAACTGACACTGGTACATTGTTAGGGCCACCATATGTCTATCAGTTAGGTGCTGCGTGTGTTGCTGGGAAGCTGTGCCACCATTATTCTAAATGTCGGCAGGATCACCCATGGCAGAAGGGTTTCAGCAAAGCTTCTGGACTCAGACTGACTGAGAAGAAGGATCTGATCATCTGTATTGAGGGGGGAAAAAGTGGCCAATGTAAACTGTATAGTGCCAGATGATTTCTCAGGATAGAAGACATTCAAAGCTGAGGAAGAGCTGTCTCGTCAAAGCAGAGTCAGCCTTAGTGGTGTAACTAAAGTTTTCAGGACTTTAATTTGCCAATATGGCACAACTTAAATGAGAAGAAACAGGTATAAACATCAATTAGAAATTGAAACACAGACTGTATGAAGTAGGAATCTAGCAAAATAAAAGTTATTAAAAAATGAAAGAGAACACTTGAAGATAGATGTTGATATCCTGGACATTGGTAAACTAAAATACACACACACACACACACACACACACACACACACACTTCTGTACACTTTATTTTTTTATTTTATACTAGTTTATTTATATCTTTGCAGTCACTTGTTATGTGTCAGGGAGCTGGACAATGACCAGGGAGGATAGAAGGAGAATTGATGCTTTTGAGCTTTGGTGTTGGAGTGTTGAGGGTACCATGGACTGCTAAGAAAACAAACAGATTCATCCTGGAGAGGGTTAAACTGGCTGCTCTTTGGAGGCAAGGATTCTGAGACTCTGTCTGACATACTTCGATCATGTTGTAAGGAGAAGGACATCATCCTCGGGAGAATGGAGGGCAGGTGCAGGAGGGAAAGGCCCTCTGGAAGGTGGATTGATTCGGTGACAGGGGCAATCTGGATGAGTGTATCGGAGACAATGAGATTGGCACAGGACAGAACAGAGTTTAGAGCTGTTGTACATAGGGTTGCTATGAGTCACAAGCGACTTGACAGCACATAACAATAACAACAACTACTTTATTTACAAAATTTGAACACATTGTTTTAAAAATCATAATATTTCAATTAATTAATTCCCCCTCCCCTTGCATATCCTCATCTCTGTGCTTCCATCCTCTCCCACCCCTCTTGGATCCTTATACACATTCTACAATGATGGTTTTATACAATATTTATCCTTGTGGGACTGAGTTAGTTCACTCAGCATAATGCTCTCCAGTCCATCTCAAGTTAGGTAATAATTTACAAAATCATTGCTCCTGCGTGCTGCATAGTATTCCATTGTGTGAATGTACCATAATTTTTCAATCCATTCATTTGTGATTGGACATTTGGGCGGTGTCCATGTTCTTGTGATGGTAAATAATGCTGCTATGAACATTGGTGTACAAATCTCCGTTTGTGCTTCAATTCTAATTTTCTCAGGGAATATTCCAAGTAATGGAATAGCTGAGTCATATGGAATTTCTATGTTCAGTTTTTTTGAGGAAGCACCAAACTGCCTTCAAGAATGGTTGTACCATTTTACAATCCCACCGATAATGTAGAAAAGTTCCTTTCTCAGCATTCAATACCTGAGCCACAGCTCATTGTTACTGTTGTCTTTAGGTGCCGTCAAGTTGAGCAAGACTCATGTTGTTGTTGTTAGGTGCCGTCGAGTCGTAGACGACTCATAGCAACTCTATGAACGAAAGGCCTGAGCTCTGTTTATACATAGAGTTTCTGGAGGCAAGCCATCTCGGAAGTGGATACCATTCCTGCTTCCAGGCTTGTTTTAGTTGGGAAGCTCCAGCAAACACTGTCCACCATGGGTAACCATTACCACATTTGGCACATCAGTGTCCCAGTGTTCAGCATCACAGCAACCATGAGTTATGTCTGTGTACAGCAATGCACAGACCAGTGCTATACCACCTAGAAGAATGTTTGACAGGAAAACTATTTGAACCTGGCCTGAGGGCCACAGATTAAAATCACCCACCTTCGACTTGGTAGCATAACTTTCTGTCCACTGGGCCAATGTAGCTCTCTCTATGTCCTCGTTGTTATTGTTGTTAGTTGCTGTCGAGTCATAGACGACTGATAGCGACCCTAAAAACAAAAGATCTGAATGCATAGCTCATTAGCTTTTGTAGAATTTTATTTGCTCTTTGTTGACAGTGGATGATGCACCATGCTAAAAGCCAGTATCATTGGGCCAATTCTAACTCATAGCAAATCCATTAGAACAAAAGGGGGTTTTCGGGTTTCCAAGGCTGTATATGTTTATGGCAGCAAAATGCTGCATCCTTCTCCCTTGTAGCAGTGGACAGGTCCAAATGAGCAAGGTTTAGGTTAGTAGCCCAACACTTAACATATGGAGCCACCAGGGTTCCTGGATAGTAATCACAGGGAGTAAGATTTCTATGAGAAGGAACAAAGCCCACCTGTTAGTATTGAGTTGAGTTGATTTATGGCATCTCTCCACGTTAGAGTAGAACCGTTCCGCATCTACTTGTCTTTATGGAAGAAGAACACCGGCACTTTCTTTTCTTTTCTTTTTTTTTAATTGTCATTATTATTAATTTTGATGAACATTTGCAGGGACTTTGGATTTCCATTCATTCGTTGTTATATTTTTCTTCCTGCCCACCTCTCCCTTCCAGTTCGCTCTTCTCTTTGAAAAGTAAAAGAAAAATTCTTTCATTATTATACAATCCCTCCCCGCCACCCCCCGGCACTTTCCTATGAGGTTCCCCTGTTGTTGTTGTTGATTGCTGTCGAGTCGAGCATGATTCATAACAATCCTATGAACAAAAGACCTGAAGCCTTTCTATAACTATTGTCATTTCTCAAAGTTCATAGAGTTTCCAGAGGCATATTGTTTAGGAAGTGGATGCCTCTCTTGCTATCAAAAGGTACCACTAGGTGGGCTTAGCATAAACCATCTGTACCACTTGGGATTCTAGAAATGTCATTATACAAGAAATGTGAATGGTCAAACCAGATTTCTCTAATCTGTTGAATATAAAATTAGAAAATAGAAGAGTGGGTTTCTGTGGAGAAGAAGTAAGTTGACAGCCACACCTCCTCAAGCAAATCAAATGACTATCCCAGAATCTGTCATTGGACCACTATGATAAGCAAGGAGACCCCTTCCAGAAGCAGAGGGCTCTGAGTGCTGTAAGCGTCCTCACCATCACGATGCAGGAACATGAAAAAGCACAGGAACCTTGCCTTCTGTGTGGAGAAAGCCTCGCCTCCAAATACCTCATCTGGGACTGTTGTCCCCTGTGGATACGCATCAAGACAGTACTGAGAACTGTGATGACTGATCCCTTTACCGAGCTGGCCATCCCGATCTGCATCATAGTCAACACTATCTTCTTGGCCATGGAGCATCACAACATGAACAGACTTCAAGAATATGGTGCTTATAGGCAATCAGGTTTTCAGTGGCATTTTTATAGCAGAAATGTGTTTAAAAATCATTGTACACAATCCCTACCACTATTTCCGCCGAGGCTGGAACATCTTTGACTGCATCGTTGGTTGCTCTTCTGAGCTTTACAGATGTGCTGGCGACTGAGGTCTGTGGAGGAAAGTCACGCTGGCCCTACTTCCAAGCTTCCAGAGTGCTAAGGGTCTTCAAGTTAGCTAAGTCCTGGCCAACGGTAAAACACACTGATTAAGATCATCAGTCACTCTGTTGGTACCCTTGGAAACATGACAGTGGTCCTGGCCATTGTTGTCTTCATTTTCTCAGTCTTTGGCATGCAGCTTTTTGGCTCCCACTTCAATTCTACCAAGACTAAAGACCCGTGTAACGCAGAGCTGTGTACCCTGCCCCAACACTGGCACATGGAGGATTTCCACCACTCCTTCCTCGTGGTATTCTGTTATCTTCTGTGGAGAATGGATAGAAAACATGTGGGAATGTATGCAATCCTCTTACAAAAAAAAGTTCCTTTTTTGCCACATCCTCTCCAACATTTATTACTTGCTGCCCTGTTAGACTGTGTCACTGTTTCTGGAGTGAGATAGTACCTCACTGTGGTTTTGATTTGCATCTCTCTTATTGCCAATGATTTGGAGCATTTCTTATGTGTCTATTTGCCATTTGAATATCTTCCTCTGTGAAAATTCTTTCCACGTCTTATCTATCTTTTTCTTATGGAGGCCCAGGATTATTCTGTAAACTTTTATTATAAGACTCTTGTCTGAGATGCTATTACCAAATGTTTGTTCCCAGTCTGTAGGTTTTCTTTTAACCCTGTTGGAAAATATTTTTGATGCACACATGGATTTAACCTTTAGAAGATCCTATGCATCAATTTTATCCTCTTCAGATTGTGCATTTCTGGCTGTATTTGGGTAGTCTCTTTATACCTTCAATTAGCACTTCTAATCTTGATCCCAGTTTGTCTCTTATGAATGTCATGGTATTAGACTTACTCCCAGGTCTCTGATCCACCTTGAGTGGATTTTTGTGCATGGTGTGAGATGTGGATCCTGTTTCAGCCTTCTGCAGGTGAAGTCCAGTTTTCCCAGCACCATTTGCTGAAGAGGTTATCATTTCCCCATTTGATAGCTTTGATTTCCTTGTTGAATATCAGTTGACCATAGATAGCTGGGTCTATTTCTGGGTTCTCAATACTGTTTCACTGGTCTGTGTGCCTGTCATTGTACCAGGACCATGCTATTTTGATTATTACTGCTGTGTCATAGCTTTTGAGGTCAGGGAGTGCTATGTCTCCAACTTCATTTTTGTTTCTCAGAAGTGTTTTGCTTATTCGGGGTCTCTTGCCTCCCTCCAAAAATTTGATAATTTCCTTTTCAATCTTGTTGAAAACGAATTTGGTTTCTGGATTGGGATTGCATTGAATGTGTAGATTGCTTTTGGGAGGATTGTCATTTTCATAATATTGAGTCTTCCTATCCATGAACAGAGCACATTTTTCCATTTCTTTAGGTCTTTTATTGTCTTGCAGAAATGCTCTGTAGTTTTCTTAGTGTGGGTCTTTTGTATCTCTAATTAGGTTCACTCCCAAGTATCTTAATTTGTGGTTGTCTATTGTAAATGGATTGAGATTGTTCACAGCTTTTGTTTGCTTAGCTCCACAGTCAACACTCTTAGCCTCAGCAGCCAGGAAATTAAGATATATTGTGATGGGAAAGTCTGCTGTTAGGGACCTCTCCAAAGTACTAAAGAGCAATGGTGTCACTCTGGAGACTAAGGTGCACCTGATACAGGCCATGGTCTTTGCAATTACTTACCGTACCTCAGAAAGCTGGACAATGACTAAAGATGACAGGAGAAGAATTGATGCCTTTGGGCTGTAGTACTGGAAAAGACTCTTGAACACATCACGGACTGTTAAGAGAACAACTGTCCTAGAGAATTTGAAACTGAATTGCTCCTTGGAGTCAAGGATTTTGAAGCTCCATCTTACATACTTTGGGCAAGTTGCCAGGATAGAGCAGTCCTTGGAAAACAACGTTATGCTTGGAAGGACAGAGGGACAGTGCAAGAGAGGAAGACTCTGGATGAGATGAAATGAGTCAGTAACTGGGAAAATGGGGATAGGTGTGTTGGAGACACTGAAATTGGCTCAGAGTAGGGTAGAATACAGAGCTATTGTACATAGGGTCATTAAGAGTTTCAAGCAACTCAACGGCACACCACAATAATAGCAACAGTAGTTGTTGTGAATGGAAGTTGACTTCATAGCACCTAAGAACAACATCCATAGTTTTGTAGTGATACATTTTTTGTAATTTTAATTTTCCTAATTAGGGAGCTCTGGCGGCCTAACGGTAAGAAACTGCATTCTAATCCCAAAGACACATGATTTGAATCCACCAGCTGCTCAGAAGGAGAAAGATTGGCAATCTTCCTGTGTAATTAATTACCTTTGAAAACCTGACTCAATGTTACTCAACAACAATAATTGCTAATTAAGTAAAAAGCTGAACAGAAAATTTCAAAGGAGAGCTCAAGAATGCAAAGCAAAATACTATAACAGAATGTACAGATAGCTGGAATTGGAGAATAAAATGGAAGAACTCGCATTTCTAAAGCAGAAACAACTGAAAAAACAAATCCAGTCTTTGAATTGCAATACTATGAGAAATACTTTGGGAAATATCTTGAATGAGCCAGGATGCATCAAAAGATGATGGAGGAAATATACAGAATTGCTGTAACAAAAAGAATTAGCTGACACTGAAATATTTCAGGAAGTACTGTATGACCAAGAACCAGTAATAATGAAGGAAGAAGTTCAAGTTGCTTTGAAGGCATTGGTAAAAAACAAAACTCCAGTAATCTATAGGATACTAATAGATATATTTCACCTAACAGATGCAGTCCTGGAAACGCTCATTAGTCTACGCCAGACAATTTGGAAAGCTGTCTGGTGGACTGATAGGAAGAGATCCATATTTATTCCCATTCCTGAAAAAAAAATTGATTCAACAGAAATTATCAAACACTATCAGGGTCGCTATGAGTCGCAGGCGACTCGATGGCACATAACAACAAACAACAACAATCATCAATATCACATGTAAGCAAAATACAGCTGAAGATCATTCAAAACCAGCTAGAACAGCACATAGAAAACTGTCAGAGTTCAGGCTGGATTTAGAAGAGGCCATGGCAATAGGAATATCATTGTTGATATCTGATGGATCCTGGCTGAAAGCAAAGAATACCAGAAAAACATCTATTTGGGTTTTATTGATTATACAAAAGTAGTTGACTGTGTAGATCATAACATATGTGACAAACACTAAGAAGAATGAGAATCTCTTAACACTTAGCTGTGCTTATGTGAAAGCTATATAAGACCAAGAAGTGTGCAGAGCAAGGGAATACTGCATGGGTAGTGCATAGCAAGGTAGATATAAGAGGGGAGAGGGAGGAAATTATACAACAATATATAATTTTTTTTAAAAAAAGAAGTGAACTGGGTGAAGTTTAGCAGCACATGTACTAAAATTGCATAATGCAGAGATTAGCATGGCCCCTGCACAAGGATGATATGCAAATTCATGAATCATTCCATATTTTTGAAGTAAAGACCCAAACCATAAAGTTCATAAAAGACAAACTGGGATCAAGCTTAGAAGGCTTACCTACTCTATGGTAAGAAGAGACTGCCAAATACAGCCAGAAATACACAATCTAAAGAGGATAAAATTGATGAATGAGACCTTCTAAACATTAGATGTCTGTACGCATCAAAAACTTTTCTCAACAGGGTGAAAAGAAAACCTACCAACTAGAAACAAACATTTGGCTGTACCATCTCAGAGAAGAGTCTCATAACAAAAGTTTACAGAATACTCCTGGGCCTCCATGAGTAAAAGACTGATATCCCAATTACAAAATGGGCAAGAGACAAGGAAAGAACTTTCATAGAGGAAGTTATTTGAAAGACCAAGGACACATGAAGAAAAGCTCCAAATCACAGACAATAAGAGAGCTGCAAATTCAAAGCACAATGAGATCCCATCTCACTCCACTAGCAGTGGCAAAGTTTAACAGGACAGCAAATAATAAACCTTGGAGAGGATGCGGTGAGATAGGAACTCTTACACATTGTTGATGGGATTGTAAAATAGTACAACCATTCTAGAAGACAATTTGGTGCATCCTCAAAAAGTTAAACATAGAAATTCCGTATGACCCAGCTATTCCACTGCTTGCAATATACCCCAAGAGAATGAGAACCTGAGGTACAAATGGAGACTTGTACACCAGTGTTCACAGCAGCATTATTCACCATTGCAAGAACATGGAAACAGCCCAAATGTACAACTTTAATCTTATAAATTGAGAAATTATGCTACATTCACACAATGGAATACTACATAGCACGCAGGAGCGATGATTTTGTCAATTACTACCTAACTTGGGAGAGACTGGAGAGCATTATGCTGAGTGAACTAACTCAGTTCCGTAAGGACAAATACTGTATAAAACCAATATTGTTGAAAAAGTATGAGGATCCAAGAGAGGAGAGGGTGGAAGCAGAGGGGTGAGGATGGGGGGGGGGGCGGTGCGGAAGTGTGTTAATTAATCATAGGGTCACACAATTTGATGGGTTGGGGTTGGGTTGAAGGAAATGGAAAAGTTCCTGTGTGAAAAGCAATGTAAATAAACAACAATAATAATAATAAATACTGCAAGCCTTTCCTAATGTTCACCATCATCCTCTGGTATATTTATGTTCCAAGTGTCCCAGCCTGCCACTATACTAGATTATCTATTGGAAAGCAAATGGGAAAAGTAATAAAAAGAAATATTTGTGTTAAAATAATACTTTGCGAAAGTCTCCACTAGTTTTCCTAGTAGGCAGACTTTGAGACACAAGTACATTTTAAGATGCTTCCAGGGCATAGTTACACTGGAAGAATGTAATCAGAAAGAATTAATCTAATATGATTTCTAGCTGAAAGGGCAAGTGGATGAAGGATGGGGAAGTAAAAGATTAATAGCCAATGAATACTCATTAATATGGATAAAAGGGAAAGACAGCATAGAATGCTTGTATTATAATTAATGTTATGTAATTAACATCCCTCAGGACAGGGAAAGATTCAAAGTTGCTGTACATAGGGTCGCGATACATTGCAGGCAACTCAATAGCACATAACAACGACATACTATGACAGATTTGGAAGCATGAGTGGCATCCACCTCCTAAATAACATGCCTCTAGAAACTCTATGAACTTTGATAAATGTCAATAGTTGTAGAGGGGCTTCAGACCTTTTGTTCATAGGGTCACTATGAGTTGTGCTTAACTTGAGGCAATCAATAACAACATCTCTCAGTACAGCTGGTGGATTAGAATCCATTGCCTTTGGTTTGGCAGTGCAACTCCTTACCTACTAGGCCACCTTGCAATACAAGAGATTAGTTTTGCTTGACTTACCATACAAGAGATTACTTTTGCCTATATTTTTATTCATATATTGGAATAATCTGATGTATATATACTCTTTTGGGTCTGGCTTCTTTCACAGATAAGATTGATCAACTATTCTCTCTGAACCATTTCTAAATATGACTGTCTGCCAATGGTGTTTGGAACCAACAATGGTACCAAACACCATTCTCTCCAAAGTGCATTGTTGGGGTAAATCTACAGCTATGCACTTTTTTGGTTCACTGCTCAATGACCAACCTATTGAACCTTGACAAAGACCACTGAGCAGTATCCCAGTTCTGAACTCTGACAAAGACCACTGACTAAATAATGTGGGATAATGACGACAAATGGTGTGAGTTAAGTAAAACTTGAAACCAACATCTCTTCTTTCTGTTTTGTGTGCTATTAAGTTGATTTTGACTTTTAGCAACCTTATAGGTTAGAGTTGAATTGTACCCAATAGGGTTTCCTAGTCTGTGATCTTCTTGGGAACGAATAGCAGCTCTTTTCTCTCACAGAACTATTGGTGGATTTCAAATGCCCAATCTTTCAGTTAGCAGTCAATCGCTTTAACCATTGCTCAACCTGGGTTCCTTCTACAGTCTCTCCCTTTACCTTAGGCCATTCTATGCAAAGAGTTACAGTTGATTTCACACTGGAGTCAGAGACACAGGTATTATCAGGAAGGAAGAGTCATAGCAGGGATAGTTATTTCATGATTCTCCGAGATATGATGAGGGACCACTAATACAAATTTCTGCCCCAAAATATCTCTTGGTACGTTAAGAAGTAGCACTTCTGAGATTATTGTGGGTAAGGGGGAGGCAAATTATATGAAGAATTATTATTTTCCCTCCAGTAGCATTGCACTTGCTAATAATAACCTAAAAACTCTTATGTCTGCTAAATAGTGATCAAGGGAAACTTTGATGTAAGTTCTCATAGAAGATAAACGTATTAGTTCTAGGAAAGAAGAAGTGGCACATGTGGGGTTGTTTCAGTGAAGATACTTGTTGCAGATATAGGATGTGTATCTCTGCAATCTGCTGTTTTCTTCTGATTTTTCTGTTCCATCTGCAAAAAACTTCACTGCTGTTGAGTTGGTTGGTTTCAACACATTGCTGACCCAGTATTTGATCTCCCGGGCTGTAAATTTCATTGGAGAAGACCACACATCTTTATTCTACATAGTCAATGATGGATTCAAACTGTCAGCAAAGTGTGGTCTCGGGCTAGGAGGGTGACTTCTCTATCCTCAGTATGACCATGAACTATTTATCATGTTCTGACATAAAGCAGTTAGATGTTTTGTGCTGCATTTCTCCGTTATGAAATATATATTGCTATTTCCTATTTTTCAGCCAATGTGGGGGGAAAAAAACTTTCCTAGTGAAACAACTGGTGATTAGCAAAATCAGAGCTTAAATCCAGAACTAATTCTGAGAGTCTTAATTTTTGTGTAGCCCTCTACGATTCCCACATTGCGTGGTTGTGGTATTCTGCTCTGTTTCTAGAAGTTCAGTTTAGACTATTCTTTTCAAAACATTGTTGTCATATTGAAACTCAATTAATAGCTGACCCTCAAGAGGGTTTTTGGAGGCTGTAAATCCATTACAGGAGACTACCCATCCTTCTCTGTTAGAGCCACTGATGAATTCAAACCATCTTTGAGTTTAACTTCATAACTCC
Source organism: Elephantulus edwardii (assembly GCF_000299155.1). Classification (NCBI taxonomy): domain Eukaryota; kingdom Metazoa; phylum Chordata; class Mammalia; order Macroscelidea; family Macroscelididae; genus Elephantulus; species Elephantulus edwardii. Next base: position 1,173,032 of record NW_006399796.1, read on the forward strand.
TGGTAGACTATGCCACTAGAATATTCTTAGATGTGGCATAAATTACCTAAATTTCCTTGGTCCTCTCCTTATTTATGTGAGTATTGCTCGTGCACATACTAAGTAGAAAGCTGACAATTATTATAAGTAATGACCAGTTTGTTTTTTGTTTTGTTTTTTTTATTATTAAATTTTATTAGTTTAAATGAACATTTACAGAGATTTTGGGTTTTCATTCATTCATTGTTGCACTGTTTTCTCCACCCTCCTCCCCAGTTCATTCTTCTTTCCCCCCATGTCTGTTTTAATTGTCCAATTGCCACAGTGCTTGTCAAAGCCAGTTCTGATTAATCTCCTTTGTCAGTGTGTCCTTTGCCATTCCCTATCACTCCTCCCTGAGAGAGACTTCACCCTGATTCATAAGGAAAAGGGGATGGCGTATTCTCTTAGCTACTTCCTGCTGAAAAGGGACTCTGTGGGTTTCAGGATGAATGTCTTCTCTCACTACTCTAAAGGGCCCCTTTGGCAGTAGGAAACACATAGACTATTATGGAGATTGATTTTGGAATTTAGATGCACTGTTATCAATTGTGCTTAACCGTACATGTTCATATCCTTGAAGATGTATCATGGAAGTGTTGCAGCCTAGAAGATAAAAATTTAACAAGTTAAAAGTGCATGAGTCAAAAATTGAAAAGCAATAATATTCTGAGTAGAGGTTCTAATAGTGGCACAAATCAAGTTACAGAGGTAAGGTGGTTCCATTGCCATCCTTACTCTAATAATTCTTTTTTTTTTAATTTAAATTTGTTATTAATTCCAGTGAAAATTTACAGAGGCTTTGGATTTCCATTCATTCATTGTTGTAGATTTGTCCCCTCCCAAGACTCCCCTCCACCAGACATTACCCTCTTGGAAAAGTAAAAGAAAAGATTCTTCCATTATTTTACAAACCCTCCCCCAGGTCCACTCCACCATGTAGCCATCGCTCTAGACTCCTGTCATGACAGAAGTAATGACCAGTTTGTTGAGAGCCCAGTAATTATTGTCCACAGATCAAATGTTCAAGATAAGCATGTGGATGAGAGAGTTAATTACTGCCTGTGCTCTTGTGTACGTTACTTAATTCACTTTAACTTTTGTTATTTTAATCTTTTAAATGGGAGTAACAATAGCATATAATTGTTATAAAGCCCTTGTATTTAAAAAAGTGTCTAGTGTATAGAAGTGCTAGACTAGTGTTAGCTGCTGCTCCTGCAGCTACCACCATCAGCACCATAAACACTTGGAGAAACAAGTGAAGAATGGGGTCGTCCTGAGTGTGGGTTAAGCCATGTCTTTAAATGGAATTGCTTCCTTAGTTAGCAGTTATTTTTCCTAATATTCTAGTTGAATTTTTCATTTTAAATATACTTTAGCTGTCATCCGGCTATTTTACGAAGGAGTCTGATGCACAGAAATCCTTGTAGTGGTTAAATCATTCTTGAATTTAGGTGCCATTGAGTTGAATAAGGCTCATAGTGAACCTCAGAACAACGGGGCCGAGCCTTTCCCCTACCTCATGCCATCCTCACAATCTCTGAATTGAACCACCAAGAGAACAATCATGTCTGTCCTGGAGAAAGTGAAACCAAATTGCTCTTTGGAAGCAAGGGTTTCGAAGTTCCATCTCACATACTTTGGACATGTTGCCAGGAGGGACCAGTCTTTGGAGGACATCATGATTGGAAGGGTGGAGGGCGCAGGAGAGGACATCCCTGGATGAGATGGATCGACACAGTAACTGGGGTTATAAGGGTAGATGTGTTGAAGACAGTGGGTGATACTGGCTCAGGATAGATAGAGCAAGATTCAGAGCTATTGGGTACAGGGTTGCTATGAGTCTCAGGTGGCTTGGTGACACTTAACAACAGCAGCATATATTTTTGTTAGGCACGGTTGTAGTTGCTGTTAGGTATTGTCAAGTTGAGTACAACTGATAGTGACACTGTAAACAATAGCTCTGAACCCTGTTCTAACTTTTGCCATCCTCACAATCCCTGCACACGATGCCATTGCTATAGTCACTGTGTCAATCCACCTGGTCGAGGTCTTCCTTTCTTTTGCTGTCTCTCCACCTTTCAAGCATGAGGTTTCTGTCCAGTGAGTAGCTTTTCCTAGAAACATGCTCGAAGTATATAAAATGAATCTATTATTCTTGTCTCCCAGTGGCACTCTGGCTACACCTTCTGCACCTTCTTTCTGTTAGGTGACCCTGATTTACACTTTCCCTGATTTTAAATGCTTGCTCAATCTGGACAACAGCTGCTTGGTCCCGGTGTAGATTTGGTATGAGAACAATTAAGTGTTCTGGGATTCCCATTTTTCTTAACGTCAGCTTTAATTTGTTATGATCCATGCAATCAAGTGTCTTTGCATAGTCAAATAGACTCTTCTTCTGACCCTGATTTACACTTTCCCTGATTTTAAATGCTTACTTGATCTGGACAACAGCTGCTTGGTCCAGGTATAGATTTGGTATGAGAATAATTAAGTGTTCTGGGATTCCCATTCTTTTTAACGTCAGCCTTAATTTGTTATGATCCATACAATCAAGTGTCTTTGCATAGTCAAATAGACTCTTCTCCTAGTATTCTATGCTTTCAGCTAGTATCCATCTGACATCAGCAATGATATTCTTAATGCCACGACTCTTAAACCAAACTGAATTTCTGGTAGTTCCCTGTCAATATACTATTCTAGCCATTTTTGAATGATCTTCAACATTATGTTGCTTGTTGTTGTTATATGCCATCAAGTTGCCTGCGACTCATAGCATCTCTATGTACGATAGCCCTAAACCCTGCTATGTCCTGTGCCAAATTTATTGTCTCTGACACACCTACTTCCATTAACCCAGTCACTGAATCAATCCATCTCATTGAGGATCTTCCTCACCTGTGCTGACCCTCCACCCTCTCAAGCATGATGTCCCTCTCCAAGGACTGGTTCCTCCTGACAACATGTCCAAAGTATGTCAGACGAAGCTTCAGAATCCTTGCCTCCAAGGATCAGCCTGGTTTAACCCTCGCCAGGAGGAACCTGTTTATTCTCTTAGCAGTCCTTTGTATATTCAATACTCTTCTCCAACACCACAGCTCGAAGGCATCAATTCTCCTTCTATCATCTCTAGTCATTGTCCAGATCTCTGAAGCATAGAAAATTATTGCAAAAACATGGCCTGAATCAGGCACACCTTAATCTCCTGACTGATATCATTGCTCTTCAATACTTTGTAGAAGTCTCTAACAGCAGACTTTCCCCTCTGCCTTGGTTCTCGGTGCTCTAGTGCAATATTCAGAGTTTCTTCTGACATCCATTTTGGTCTTTTCTTCCTCATCTTTCTTTTAATGACCTTTTGCACTCTTCCTGGATGATATTCTTGATATCCTCCCATAACTCATCTGGTCTTTGCTTATTAATGTACAAGGGCTCAAGCCTGTTCCTGAGATGGTTTTGAAATTCAGGTGGGATAGATAGTAATGATATTGTTCAGTAATTTCCACATCCTGTTGGAATTTTCTTGGGAATGGGGACAAATACAGATCTCTTTCAGTCAGCTAGGTGATTATCCTCCAAATTTCCTGGCATAAATTAGTGAATATATCTATAGTTTTATATGTTAGTTGAAAGTTGCCGATTGAAATTCCATAGATTCCTGCCCCCCCCACCTTTTTTTGCCAATGTCTTTGGTGCAGCTTAAGCTTCATCCTTCATCACTCTTGCTCTTGTTTGTCTCTATGAAAAAGAATGTGGCATCAGAATTGGAGCAAGACTCATCAACAACCTGCATTATACTGATGACACAACTTGTCTTGCTAAAAATCAGGAGACTATGAAAAATTTGCTGCAAAAGATCAAGGTATGTATTACATCTCAACATCAAGAAAACAAGGGTCAACACAATAGGACCAATAGTCAACATTATGATAGCTGGAGAAAGAATTGAAGTTGTCAGTGACTTCATCTTGCTTGAAATTACAATCAACACCCTTGGTACTAGCAGTCAGAACATCAGGAAACCTAATTGCATTGAGCAAGTCCACTGTCAGGGACATCACCAAAATACTAAGGGCAATGATCTCAGTTTGAAAACTAAGGTGCAACTCTTCTCATACACCTGCTACACATCAGAGAGCTGGACAGTGAATAAGGTTGACAGATGAAAAATTGATGCCTTAGAGCTGTGGCGCTGGAGAATACTGAGTATCTCCTGGAATACCAAAAGAACAAACATATATCTTGGAAAAGTGCAATCAGACTTCCCTTTGGAGGGAAGGATGACAAACATTCTTTTTTCATATTTTGGACAAGTAGTTAGGTGAGTCTATTCCTTGGAAAGGGACATCATGCTTGGGAGGATAGGTCAGTGAAGGAGAGGAAGACCTCCAATAAGATGGATTGACACAGTGTCTTCAGCGATAGTTTGTAGTGTGTCAGAGATGATGTTGATGGCACAGGATAGAGCAGGGTTCAGGTTGTATTTGACAGTACCTAACAACAACAAAAATATATTTTGTTTTGTAATAACATATTCAACAAGTGTATCAAAGGCAATTATAACAGTTTTATCCAACCAAAGGCAACGTCTATCTTATCAAACTACTGGCTTCCTCCAACAGTGGCACCTCTCTTTCTTCCCTACTGGGCTGAGATCATGCTCATGGTCGATTCTGTCTCTGAGAAAGGTGATTGGCTGATTCCTTTTGGAGCATCCTTTTCGTCAGCTACAGATTTTACATAAATTCCAATTACACAATATATAAAGTAATGGACACTATTTGAGGAGATTTTTCTTCTTTTTAGAAGATTGTTGTGTACTGTTGAGTTGGAACTGACCCATAGCTGACCCTCTGGAGAATTTTCAGAGACAGTTAATTGCATGGGAGGAGATGGCCCATCCTTCTCCCGCTTAAGCAGATTGTTGTTGTTATGTGCCGTCGAGTCACTTGCGACTCATAGCGACCCTATATACAACAGCTCTAAACTCTGCTTTGTCCTGTGCCAATCTCACTATCTCCGACACACTCATTCTGATTGCCCCAGTCACCAAATCTAAGCAGATTAGATTTTTTAAAATAATATTTTTTCTATTGTTGTTATGTGCCATCAAGTTGCTTGTGACTCATAGCGACCCTATGTACAACAGCCGTAAACTCTATTCTGTGTCAACCTTATTGCCTCTAACACCCCACCACCACCCCAGTGACTGAATCAATCCATCTCATCGAGGGTCTTCCTCTCTTGTGCTCTTCCTCCAGCCTCCCAAGCATGATGTCCTTCTGTAAGGACTTGTCCCTTCTTTCAACATGCCCAAGTTTTGTCAGACGAAACTTCAGAATCCTTGCCTCCAAGGAGCAGCCTGATTTCATCCTCTCTAGGATGAACCTGCTTGTTCTCCTAGTAGTCCATGGTATGTTCAATACTCTTTTCCAGAACCGCAGCTCAAAGGCATCAATTTTCCTATCATTCCTCATCATTGTCCAATATCAACTGTCTCTTCATTTCTACACTGTTTCCCCAACTATCCCATTTCTTTGCTCCTCTTTGGGTTCTTATTTTGCTTTTGTGTAAATATTCACTATTTGGTATTAAAAACCTAATTGTTAAAAAAACCCTCCACATTCTTTACAGGTATTACTGTTTATTTCCTAGGCCAATCTGTTATTTGGCTGAAAGGTGACCTCTGGAATGGCTTTGGTTCCAGGTTATACAAGTGATAGCCTGGAGTGATAGTCTCATGTGTTTCTCTAGACTCTATGAATCCATTAAATCTGTGTTTATGAATTTGAGTTTTGTTGTACACTTTCCTGTCTTTCTAACCAGGGCATTCTAGTCTCAGGCGGAACAAGGTGCAGTTAGTTCATGGACAGTTAGTTCTGTGGACTGATTTCTTCCTTGAATATTTTATTTCTTTCACTCTTTTTTATTCCAGATGGCAAAAGACCAATAATTGTATCTTAGGTGACTGATGGTAAGTATTTATGATCCTAGACATTCCTCATGGAACTAGGATGTAGAATGTTATCTTTACAAACTCAGTTAAACCAAATTGATATAATTGTCCCCCAAAACTGTGGTTCTGTGCTTTCAAACCAGAAAATCAATCTTGTGAGGTGTTTGGATATGTCTGGAAAGTATTTATTCCTGTGCCACCTATGTACTTTCTTATATATATGCAAACACATGATCTGTATATATACACATGCACCCCTATGCACCTTACATATGCATAGAGAATACATATTGACTTCCATAAACATGTTCCATTTGCTGGCCATCCTGGTACTGTAAAATTGTATGCATTATATAGCATTACTCAAAGATGTTCTTTATTCTTGTGTACCTCCTTGTGTCTAACTTTATCTTAGTCAAATTGTGTTAATTTACCAGTATTATGTATTACCTTTCCCATTACAAGAATTAACACGTATTTACTATCCAGCTAATTATGTTCCATCGGCCTATCCGTCTGTTATTTTACCAGGATCAAGGAGTTTTAATTAATGTCACTGTGCTGTGATAATTATTCAATATGGCTTTTATAGCCAGTGATTTTGACTTTCACCACACGGCTAGGTAGGACTATGTGTCCCAAAGGGACTGGATAGCTCGCTAATAAACAGATAAGGTAAAGCCTACCTTTGGTGTTCAAGCATGCAAATAAGATATGTAGACTACTAACATGGGGATTTATCAGGTTTATCATCTCATCAATTCTAAATTGATCAGGTTCAGAGACAGAAAACCACAATCTCCCTTCCACTAAGAAAGAAGAAGCAGAGTACAGTGTGTTCTTTTGTGTCAGACATTCCTGTGCTAAATGGAGTCCCAGATAAGCCCAACAGCAGCAGTGGTATTGCCAGAAGTAGCAGGTAGAGAACCAGAGATTGAGTGAGTCAGAGCTGCTACCTCACAGAGCCAGAGCCAGAGCCAGAGCCTTCACCTAGGCAGAGTGGGGGGCATCGAGGGAATGCTATAATTGGCAGAACTGAAAGAGTTTTTGAGCTGAAGTGGTGGTAGAGTGCGATGATGGGTCCATGGCTTTGGGTCTCAGCATGGCTTGCCTAGTACTCAGTTTAGTGAGCCCTGTATCTTCTGTTTAGCAGTGAATGGTCTATATTCCTGATGATGTGATTGAATTATCTCCATCAAATTTTAACTGAGAAGTTACTCAGAGTGACAGTTGTGGCTTGTATAATTCTATGCTCCATGGTATGTCCACTGCCTAATATTAATATCAAATGGACACCAGAATAAAGCAGCAACATTAGTCCCTTGGAGTTCAGGATGGTGTTCAGGGATTTCCTACAATCAAGATTTCTGGGTCCAACAAAATCAGACCTGAAGATTATCAGGACAGCAGAATTGCTAAAGCCATTGTACACTCTGCTGTTGTAGTTCTGGAAAACAAGGCAGAAGTGGAAGTTCAAGTAGGAAAGATGTGAGTGAACTGACAGATGATACCTTTGGTAAGAATGCCCTGGATATTGAAGATGTTTGGGTGGTTGAGTTTTAGGCTTCTTGGTGTGGACATTGCAAAAACCTAGAACCTGAACGGGCTGCTGCAGTTGCAGAAGTAAAAGAGTAAACAAAAAGAAAAAAGTGAAACTAGCTGTAGACACTACCACACCAATCAGCTTCTATCCCAATGATAGGGAATTAGAGGATTTCCTACAATCAAGATTTTTCAGAAAGGTTAGTCTCCTGTGGATCATAATGGTGGTCAAACGAAAATCCAACAAGTTTCATGAGCCTTGGATCTCTGATAATGCCCCATCTCCTGAGTTGCTTGAGATAATTAATGAAGGCATTGCCAAGAAGATTTGTTAAGGTCATCAGCTCTGTGTGTGGCTGTGTTAACTCGTATTCTTGACACTAGAGCTGCAGGCCAAAATTCTGATTTGGGAGTTCTTCTGAAGTTGGCAGAGAAGTATAAAAAGAAAATATGGGGTGTCTGTGGGCAGAAGCTGGAGCCCAGTATGAACTTGAGAAGGTGCTTGAGATTCGGGGATTTGGTTATTCTGCCATGACATCCATTAATGCGTGCAAGATGAAATTTGCTCTTCTCAAAGGGTCTTTCAGTGAGCAAGGCATTGATGAGTTTGTCTCTTTGGGGTAGGAATCTACAGCATCTGTATGAGGTGGAACTTTCCCTAAAATAAGTACTATAAAACCATGGGATGGCAAAGATGGTGAGCTTCCCATGGAAGACGATAGAGAGTTCAGTGATGTGGAGGTTGATAACTTATGAAAAGATACGTTGTGAGGTCTGCAGCATAAAATTAATTTTTTTTTTCCATTGGGAGTAGATTTTTTCCACAGTGAAAGAGTTTCTTATCAGATGGATCTACCAGTGGCCTTTTACCAGGAAGTAGCTCTTGGTCATTTGAAAACACTGTAGCAAAGAACTTCTTTATCTCAAGAAAACATTGACAGATTCTATGAATTATTATAGCTAATGAATTGGATTGTATTATAATAATATTTTAAGAAAACCTGATGATTTTGTTGAAACATAGAGCATTGAACATCCTATGGATGACCAAGAGAGAACAAATATGTCTTGGGGAGGGTGCACTGAAGTGCTCTTTGGAGACAAGAATGATCAGACTTTGTCTCACATACTTTGGCTATGTTGCTAGGAGGGGCTATTCCTTGGATAGGGCCATGATGCTGGAAAGGGAGGAGGGTCGGTGAGGGAGAGGAAGACCCTCAACCAGGTGGACTGACATAGTGACTACTGCAGTGGGCTCTTGTATGTCAGGAAGTGTGAGGATAGCACAGAACAGAACAGGGTTTAGATCTTTTGTTCTTAGCATCTCTATGAGTCGTACTCAACACAACACCTAAAAACAACATCCTTCTTACTGCTGTTTGAATATTCTTTGAGGCTGTTTCTGTTTCTGAATTGTGGTTTTTAATGTAACTCTTTCATTTGAATATTAATGATTTTTTGCATTAAGTAATAAAACAAAATTTATTTTAAGTGTATGGAATTTGTGTCCATATCAGAAACTCAAAGCTAGATATTTACATAGTAAATTCATATTATAAAGTGAAAAAAATGAACCAGTTTGGAAATCTGATAGAGGATCACTAGGAATTGGAATTGACCCAATAGCAGTGGGTTTGGTTTTTGGTGGGTTTTTCTTTCCATATAAAGTTGAAGATTAGTTTTTTCACTTCATTAGAGGATACTATACGAAATAGCATTGTATTCTATTTATAGATTACTTTTAGTAGTATTGATACTTTCACAGTTAAATTTTCCAGTTAATGTACATGGAATATTTTTTAACTCATATAGGTCTCTCTTAGTTCCTTATAGGATTTTTTTTGTAGTTTTTCTTAGATAAGTCTTATTCATTCTATGTTAGATTAATTCCTAGATATTTTATCTTTTGCAGATGCTTTTGTAAATGGATTTTGCAAGTATTTATTTTTTTTAATTTATTTTCAAAGTTCTCCTTGTTAGTGTAAAGGAACTCAGCTAATTTTTGTATGTTGCTCTTGCACCCTGCCACTTAGCTGAACCCTTCTATTATTCTTAGTAACTTTCTTGTGGAATCTCTGGGATTTTCTATGTATAGAATCTTGTCAGCTGTGAATAGGGATAGTTTTACTTCTTTGTTTCCAATTTAGATGCCTTTTATCCTCGAGCCCCATTTTTCCATATTACTCTGGCTAGGATTTCCAAAGGGAGTTTTGAGGGGCAGTCCATAGCAGATTGTGCTGCAACCCAAAGGTCAGGAGTTTCCTATAGCCCCGCCAGAAAAAGATAGACTCTGGTGGAGGGTTCCTCTGAGTTGGAACAGACTTGACAGCAATGAGTTTGAGGCTTTTTTGAAGACTTGGTAGAAATTAAGTAAGAATGGCTATCATGGTCATTTCTGTATCATTTTCATTCTTAAGGAGAATGCTCTTAACCTCTTTCCATTGAGAATAGTGTTGACTGTTGGTTTGCATATATGTCCTTAATTATGTTGAAGAATGTCTCCACTATTCCTATTTTGCTGATAATTTTATCAGTGAAGGGTATTAGCCTTCATCAAATGTCTTTTCTATATCACTTGAGATAAACATGTGATTTTTTCCCCCATTCTAATATTTAAACCACCTAGCACCTCTGATATGAATCTCATATGATAATGATGTTTTGATATTTTTTATATTCTGCAGCTAGAATTTCACTGTGAATTCTTGTGATTTATATTTATGAGTGATTTTAGTGTGCATTTTAATTTTTGTGTGGTATTTTTGCCAGCTTCCGTGTCAGACTTATGTTGATTTCACAGAATAACATAGGGAATATTCCTTCCTTTAATATAGACTGGAAGCATGGAATTGAGGTGAACTTGGAGCTCTGGTGACCCAGTGGATAAGGAGTTGTGCTACCAACTCAAAGACATGCAGTTCAAATCCACCAGCTGCTTCTTGGGAGAAAGAAAGATAATCTCCTTCCAGGTAATTTATAACCTCTGAAAACCCCACTGGAAGATAAGCTATGAGTTGGTTACAACCTGACACGATAAGCGAGTGAATGAGTAAGTGGTATCAACATTTCTTTGAATGGTAGAATTCTCTAATAAAACCATTTGAGTTGAGGCTTTTTTTGTTGTTGGGAAGTTTGGGGGGGTCCCCCCCTCTTTTACATGACATCTTCAATTTCTTCTTCTTTTCTTTTACTATTGCAACAAAAACGTAACATTTTGAACAGATTCAGGTATTACTGAAACTGGTAATTTCTAAACTTAAGTTCAAAGAAAAGGCTATTGTACAAAGTAATGCCATCCTTGGTCACTTCGAATGCAAGACTGAAGAATAATTAACAGCAACCCCTCAGATGAAGGACGCAGTGCAGAGCTGACTCTGGATGTTGTCATCAGAAAGAGTGCAGCCATCTTCCAGCTGCTTGCTTGCAAGGATGAGCCTCTGCTGGTCGGGTGGGATGCCATCCTTATCCTGGATGTTGGCCTTCCTGTTCTTGATGGTATTGCTGGCCTCCACATCCAGAGCGATGGTCTTGCCAGTTGGGGTCTTTACAAAGATTTTCATTTTGACCTGCTGGTGATGTGGGAAATAATGCTAACCACATAGAACAGCCCCTCACAAGGAAGAACACTCAGCAGTGCTAGTTGCTTCTCATATCTCTTCTTCTGTTGTAGATCTAGTTAAGTTTCTACCTCTAGTTGTGTTAGTTTAAGCAGGTAATATGTTTTTAGAAATTTATCCACTTCTAGGATTTTGAATTTGTTGGAGTAAAATTTTTTTAATTAAATTTTATTAGTTTTAATGAACATTTACAGAGATTTGGGGTTTTCATTCATTCATTGTTGCATTGTTTTCTCCACCCTCCTCCCCAGTTC
>NW_006399796.1:1191708-1192739 GCF_000299155.1 Elephantulus edwardii
TATTTTGACTGGGGTGAGATGATATCTCATAGTTGTTTTAATTTGCATCTCTCTTAGGGCTAGGGATTTTGAGCATTTCTTCATGTGCTTGTTATATTTGGTTAAAATCCTTTTTTGTCTCAGTTGCTTCTGTTGCACTGCTGCCCATTTAATTATGTAGTTGCATCTTCTCTTTTTAAATTTTCTCCCCTTTGTCAATTTCACAAGTGGTTTGCCAATTTTATTGATCCACTCAAAACACTTACTTCTGGTTTTGTTTATTCTTTCACTGTCTTTCTATTTCATCTATTTATACTAGTATCTTTTTTTAATTCCTCTATTATTCTGTCAGCTTTTTTAGGATAAGAGGAGAATTTCTGGGCCTGTTTTCTATACCCTCTTACCCCTTCACCTATGGCTCTATATGACTCCTTTGTTTTTAATCCTAGAATTTCCGAGTTCATGACAAAGTGAGGGAAGAGAGATGATTGCTACATACTACATTGCTCTGGATTTATAGGTATTAACCTTGGCACAACTTAGTTGAATGAGAGCTACTTTATATAAATAATTAAATCCATACTTGGCCAGAATCTATCTTATATTTTGGCTGTGGTTACTTGGCCTGAATTTTAGGGATTGTTCTGCTTTGTAATGTGATAGTGCCACTCAATGTGCATGCAGTGTAGTTAAGAATACACCTAGTCCTCACCTAGTGACTCTTTCATTCTCCAACATTTTACATTTTTGACAATAGTAAAAGTCTACCAATCTGATATTTTGCATTATAATAACATACATGTGGCAGTAATGAGTGCCAAGATACAAAGTGGCTGTGATAGTTAAAAGTATGTGCCAACTTGGCTGAACAATGATTCTTAGTGTTTTGGCAATTCTGGCATAATAAAATTTGATGTTTCGGAAAGGACATATATATAGTTTGTTGTTGTTATTTGCTGTCGAGTTGTTTGCGACTCATAGCGACACTATGCACAACAGAATCTTGCTTGCATGTGAAATCAATGACACTGTTCTGTAGTTTCCACACTCAG
>NW_006399796.1:1193893-1194966 GCF_000299155.1 Elephantulus edwardii
TTATTATCAATGCATCTTGATTGCATGTTCTATGTATCTCCGACTGTAAAAGTTGGTATATAATGCTATCAGAGGGCATGTTATCAGGAAGGTATAGTCCCTGGAGGAGGATATCATCTTGGAAAAGTAAATGGTCAGCGAAAGACAGGAAAACCCTCAAGAAAATATATTTATGGGATAGATTTACACAGTGACTGCAACAATGGGCTGAAGCACAGCAGAGATTGTGAGGATGGTGTGTAATGGGGCAAAGGTTTTCCTATTGTGTGAAGTATGGTTTCTAGGAAATAGAGAGAATTTGACAGCACTCAACAACAGTGTAATGATGTAATTTGTCAGTTATATAATAATGTAGTGATGCTCCATTTTGCATTATGTGATCATCCTTCTTTTTCAGAAGACACCAATTTTCCCATAACCATTTGGCCTTTGTTACCTGATCATGTTGATAAGTAAAAAGTGAGTGTACCTAGGATCTTGTTCAAGATTTATTACACATTTGGCCTTACCATTTTTATTTGCTTTTATTGCCCAACATGGATTCTTCAATCCACTGTTAATAATACCTTGACTTTATTTTAAGGATACCACCTGTCTGCAGCTCTCGATTCATGTCATGATAATACCTCTGATAAAGGATGGGTAGTTGACCTATTTCAGTACTAGAAAAGCATTTCACCTTCTTGGCCATAGCTATATTACAGGTTAATATTTAGTGCAAGCCATACAAATAGTCTCAACTGCAGATAATTCTGGAACTTCACTTTGAGATATATAGTCTTTCTCTCCACTGGGCTTGAAATTGTGAGGATGTGAGTCTGATACTTTTGACAGCTACTGTACTTTTTTTTCTATTTACAGAGATTGTTTTATTTTCAAGATATGAAGTTTTAAAAAGCAGCTTATGAAACATAAAGATGACATTTAAAAACCAATAATTCATAAAAATAAAAAGGAATATGAAATCCATCAAATAAAAAAGAATGTGCAATCATATTCCAATTATTTTTAATGTCAGCAAATTTGTCTACATACTATTAGATATTTAAATATTTTATCCAAAAGTATGTAAA
>NW_006399796.1:1195117-1196727 GCF_000299155.1 Elephantulus edwardii
TGCTTATATCACCTCTTAATACTATTGTCCATCACTGCAAACTGCTATCCAACTGGCACAAATAAACATATTTCTCCAGATTTTCTCATTAATATGAAGAATTTCAGTTGAATGGATAATAAAATCCAAGACGTTTTTAAAATTTTTAAAAATTTTTTATATTGTTATTGTTGTTGTTGATTGCCTTCAAGTCAAGCATGACTCATAGCAACCTTATGAACAAAAGGCCTGAAGCCCTTCTACAACTATTGACATTTATCAAAGTTCATAGTGTTTCCAGAGGTATTTTGTTTAGGAAGAGGATACCATTCCTGCTTCCGAATCCATCATAGTATGTTATTGTTGTAATGAGCTGTTGAATTGCCTGTGATGCATAGCGATCCTATGTACAGCAGCTCTGAATCCTTCCCTGTCCTGAGCCCATCTCACTAACTCTGACACACCAATTCTCATCACCCCAGTTACTGTATCAATTTATCTCATCCCAAGGTCTCCCTTCTCCTGCGTTGTCTGTCCACCTTTCCAAGCATGATGTTCTTCCCCAAAGACCAATCTCTCCTGGCCACATGCCCAAAGTAAGTGAGGTGAAACTTCAAAATCTTATCCTCCAAGGAGAGACTTGGTTTCACCCTCTCCAAGACAGACCTGTTTGCCTTCTTGGCAGTCCATGGGATGTTCAAGACTTCTCCAGCACCACAATCTATTCTTCTTCTGTCATCCTTAGTCATTGTCCTGCTTTATTTACAAAGTTGGAATACATTATTTTTCACAAAAGATCCTTCCCATTTCCTTCACTCCACCCAGCTACTGTACTTTTGAGAAGAAAGGATCAGCCTGAGAAAATGTTAATTTTGAAAACAGGACAAGAGATGGAGAGAAGGTGAGTCCTGGTGTTAGTTAACATATGAGGCTGTAGATTCTGCCATGGCTGTAGCTAGCCTTCTGGACTTCTTTAACTTCAAGAGCTAATACATCCCTACCTCCTTTAATCCAGCCTGAGTAAAATGAACATTTTCTTGTAACTGATAACTGCTAAAAAAATTGTCCAAAAAGACAATGTAATAGATCCTAATTTGTTGAGTAGCAACTTGGGTCTTAAAAGTTTATAAGCATCAATCTATTGGTCTTTCCCTGTTTAGAGCAAAGAAGAGGGGAGAAAAATAACTGATGGAAACAACCAGCCCAGGCAGTAATGGACCATGGGAACTTCCACAACCTTGAGACCAGAAGAACAAGATGGTGCCTGGCAACTACTGCTGACTACTCTAAAATGATCACAGTAGAAGATGTTGGATACAGTATGGGGAGATGTGAAACAAAATTAAGATGCATAAAAAAGGCTTATTGGTCCAATACAAATTAGTGAAAACCCAGGGACTACGAATCTTAGTCACCTTTTGAACCTAAAACAAAACTGACCCACACGGTTCCACTTTCAGGCAAACAATAGAAGGCCTATTAGGGGACCAATAATACCAGTGAAACATTCACTCCTTAGAATAACCAGTTGTCTGCATTAAAAAACAAGGAACTCATGCAATATTATTCAAAATGGTTGACTCTGGAGAACATTATGCTGAGTGAAATATCCCAGTCACAAAAGGACAAAT
>NW_006399796.1:1197782-1200764 GCF_000299155.1 Elephantulus edwardii
ACAGCACTAATTTTTCCATTTGCTGCACAGAGGTAACTCATAGTTGCTGTGATACTGAACACTGTGACACTGATGTGTCAAGTGTGATAATGGTTATCCATTATATGGTGGACAGTGTTTGGCGAAGCACCCCCATTAAAACAAGCTTGGAAGCAAGAGTGCCATCCATTTCCCAGAAAGCTTGCCTCCAGAAACTCTATGAATGTGGAGAAACTACGGAAGTTATACAAGCATTCAGGTCCTTCATTCATAGGGTCGCTATAAGTCATCTATGACTCGACAGCACTTAACAACAACAACAATAGGAAAACTAATTTCTTTATAAGCACTCAAAACAGAATAAAAAATATTAGAAAGAAGATGACTGCTGGATTTCTTTTGCATTCCCTGTGGGGAGTTCTTGCTCTTTTAGAGAAAGGAGAAAGTAACTCTTGTCTAAGAAACCTCTCATCCCTGGAAACTATCCTCAAGGCAGCCAGTATGCTCAGCAGAGGCAGACAACAGCTGACCTCTGAACTAAAATCTAAGCTGAAGTATTACGAAAATGCATTGACTCAAATGAAGATGCATTATTTTTTAAAAAAACCAAACCCCAAACCCATTTCTGGTGAATCAGTCCTGAATCATAATGACCCTACGGGGCAGGGGAACTTCCATGTAGGATTCCTGTGGCTGTAAAACTTGAGAGAAGCAGACTGCCACTTCCTTCTTCCACAGAGCAGCTGGTGGGCTTGAACTGCTGGTTAGTAGTCAAATGCTTTAACCACAGTTACATCGATGTTTCTTTAAGCAAGTAACCATTTAAAGTATTTTAAAAGGCAGTACAGTATCATGAGGTTACAAGTTAATGGATACTCTTTGTAGAATATCTTGCCTCACAGCAACTACAGAAAGTACAAATTAATAACCCCCACTTTGGCAAGAAGCTGCACTGCAATCCCAGAGGAACACGGTTCGAATCCACCAGATGCTCTGCCGGAGAAGGAGGCGCAATATCCTCCTGTACCAGTCAGATCTGATTTGACGGTACACGCACACAAAATGATAAAAAATAATAATGATAAAAATAACCTCCACTTTACAGATCAAGAAAAGCAGGCTCTAAAAGAAAAGACTTGTTGAAGGATAGACAGCAAGTAAGTTGTGAAGCTGAGGGTAAAACAAAACAATCTCCATCATGCTCAAGCCAATCGTTGTGGTCACTGTCAATCAATTTTGTTGAGGGTTATCTCTTTGCTGGCCCTCTACTTTTCCAAGCAAGGGTTCTTTTTCCAAGTACTGGTACCTTCTGACAATATACCTAAAAGATTGTTGTTGCATGCTGCCAAGTTGGAGCTGACCCATAGCTGACCCTCTAGCAAGTTTTCAGAGGCAGTAAATCACTCAGGAAGACTGGCTTCGTTCTTCTATGGAGCAGCTCGTGGATTTGAACTGTGTGCCTTTGAGATTGCAGCACAGCTTCTTTCTACTACGTCACCAGAGTTCTATACAAATACTCCTGATGGCCAAGTCCTTTCATGTGCGATAACCATGTGAAAGTTAAGCAAATGGAAATTTAATGTCCTTTGAGTGCATTACACCTTTAAGTCATGAAGTATAATTATTCATAATAAATTATCATTATGTGCTAGTGACCAGGAATTGGATTATGTGATCTTCTGGATCGGATATCTACTAAAAGATTCTAAGATTCAAGATATGATAAGTCTGTTAAGGTAAGCGCCTAGGCTTTATTCTTTTTTTTCCCCCCTTTTTAGATATTTGAAATACACCTTTATTTTGGTTCTAAACTAACAGAATGGGAATGACAGTAACAAGATTTTACCGCGGAATATTGTGATTTGACTGTAGCAGTCTTGTATTTGAAACTCAAGAAAGAAACTGCCCTCCAAAACAGCTAAATATGCAGGTCCAAAAAATAAAGGGTTTTTTTAAACTGCCACACTCACTCCGAAGCCCACTCATCTCTCCTTCAGCATCCCAAAGTTTGGCACATGTTCTGCTTAGCTAGATAATAAGGTGGCAAACACGCGGCACCACTGACATCACAGGACAGTTGCCTATAAAATTAGACTTCTGACGCTGGGCTCCAGCTTCGTTCTCTCACAGATCGTCATCCTTGTTCCGGAGAGTAGTTGTCTGCGCAACCTCTAAATCATGTTCATATTGTGCTGCCAAAGCTGGGTCTATGACAACTTCTGGCGGGGCAAGAGCAGACATGGCAACAAACTCCAAGTTAGGGTCTCCAATAAGTTTTCTAGCAAACCAAAGGAAAGGCTTTTCCAAGTAGTAGTTACTTTTGGCAGAAATATCATAGTACTGAAGATTTTTCTTTCGGTGGAAAATGATGGATTTTGCCTTAACTTTCCTGTCCTTAATGTCCACTTTGTTCCCACACAACACAATGGGGATGTTTTCACATACTCAGACCAGATCTCTATGCCAGTTAGGCACGTTCTTGTATTAACTCTCGATGTTACATCACACATTATAATGGCACACTGGGCTTGGATATAATAGCCATCCCTCAGTCCCCTAAATTTTTTCCTGGCCAGCTATAACCACACATTGAATGTAATTGGTCCTCTGTTAGTGTGGAAGACGAGGGGATGGACCTCCACACCCAAGGTGGCTCCATACTTCTCAAATTCACCAGTCAGATGACGTTTCACAAACATCATTTTTCCAGTACCAACATCATCCGCCAACACGAGTTTGAATCTTGGGCGGCCATTGTGATAGTTCTTCCAGAAGCGTCTCTGGGCCCCATCTGACTGAGCCTAGGTTTTATTCTTTTTTTTTAATTATTAAATTTTATTAGTATTAATGAACATTTACAGGGATTTTGGGTTTTCATTCCTTCATTGCTGTACCATTCTCTCTACCCTCTTCCCCAGTTTGTTCTTCTTCCCCCGCCATCCGAATGTCTGTTTTAATTGTCCAGTTGCCACAGTGCTTGTCAAAGCCAGTTCTGTTTAATCT
>NW_006399796.1:1201039-1206799 GCF_000299155.1 Elephantulus edwardii
TAGAAGACACAAATTTAACTAACAAGTTATAAGTACATGAATAAAAAATTATGGAAAAGTAAAAGAAAAGATTCTTTCATTGTTTTACATACCCTCCCCCAGGTCCCCTCCACCATGTAGCCATCGCTCTAGACTCCTGTGATGACAGAAATACCTAGTCACATATCTCTTTTAAACAGTTTTCTCCCTCCTCTGCTTCAGTACAGTATACATTATTGAACCCTTGTTGTTGTGTTGCATGCTGTTGCTGTTGAGTTATAATTGACCTATAACTAACCCTCCAGCAAGTTTTCAGAGGCAATTTAATTGTACAGAAGATATGCCACCTTTCTCTCGCAGAGCAGATGGTGGATTTGAACTATGCCTTTGAGATTGCAGTGGAGCTTGCAGATCGCCTGTGACACATGACAACCCTATATATAGCAGCTCTGAAGCCAGCCCTGTACTGAACTTGTCTCACTGATTCCAAAACACTAACCCCTACTGCCCCAGTTACTGTATTGTTGTTGTTATGTACTGTCAAGTCACCTGTGACTCACAGTGACCCTCTGTACAACAGCCCTAAAACCTGCACTATCCTGTGCCAATCTTATTGTCTTCAGCACACCTATCCTCAGTTACTGAATCAATCCATCTCATTGAGGGTCTTCCTTTCCTACTCTGTCCCTCCACCCTCCCAAGCATGATGTCCCTCTCCAAGGACTGGTCCCACCTTGTAACATGTCCAAAGTGTGTCAGACGAAGCTTCAGAATCCCTACCTCCAAGGAGCAGCCTGGTCTCACCCTCTCTAGGATGAACTTGTTTGTTCTCCTGGCAGTCCATGGTATATTCAATACTCTTCTCCAGCACCACAGCTCAAAGGAATCAGTTCTCCTTCTATCATCCCTAGTCATTGTCCGGCTTTCCAATGCATAGCAAGTAATTACAAAGATCATTAGTGTAATCAAATTGAGTACAACTCATAGCAGCCCTATGAACAACCAGTCTGAAACTATCCTATCCCGTGCCATCCTCACAGTCTCTGACATATTTAAGCGCATTGCTGGAATTACCATGTCAACCCACCTTGTTAAGGAGTTTCCTCTCTTTTCAACCCTTCCACCTTTCCAAGCATGCTATTCCTTAACCTTTAGTCAGCTAAATATTCCCAAGGACTAAAGATTTCCAGATTGCTGTTTCTCCATCCCTTTTGACCTTCACACACACACACACACACACACACACACACACACACACACACTGCCATGCAGTCAGTTCTAACAGCAATTTTGTAAGTAATCTTAGCAATTGTTTTATTTTCTCCCATCTTTTCTCCATGATGGCTAGACTACTGCTTGGCTTCTGACAGCATTTAAAAGTTGACTTTTTCAGTCAGCATAGCACTTTGAACTCCATGGAGAAGAATTATCACAGAAATCTAGTAAAAGAATGAATTCTGACAAACATTTGGTAATTTATTTTGTTATTTTCTTCCATTGTAATTTTAAAACCTGTCTCGTTGGATCCTTGTTTTCTAGTATTTACCAGAACCCAAAAGAACCATATTTCTATCATTTTAGCCATAACTCCCCTTCCACTGTATTTACTCCTCTGGGTACTATTTTACTTGACTGTCTGCCTGCAGGGTCTGACCAGCTCTGCTCAGGGAAAACTATCTTACTCAATCGTATTCATTACTCTTTTTCAAGGCTGAGCTAAACTGAAGAGGGAAAAAACCTATTTGCATGGTAATTGGATATATATAATATACCACCATTTACAGAGCTCATCATCCTCAAACAATGAAGCACAGAGTGATTGCAGATTCTCATTGGGGATTTCTCTTTACGTCTTTTTCCCGGGCTCCAAATGTAACCTTTGTTTTCACACCGAATGGGATGTTGAAAGTTACTCATTGGTATCCATATCAACTAGTTGCCTCAGTGTGATGATAAATTAATGCAGGAAGTATTTAAATCACTGAGCATAACAAGTAAAACCTATAAGCCAGACATAGGGGGCTCTGTAGCGAAATCAGAGTGCCAAATTCACCATCGAGACAGGAACTCACTGTGTGCATAGTCATGATGGGAACTTTCCTTGGGGAAGTTAGTCTGGGGTAGCATAGGAGAAATAAGCCGTTGCAATGGTCTTGGCTCCATTTGATCGGCAGATCTATAGTATTACTTCTGCCTTTGAAGATTCTAGGAAGGAGTGCAGGGCCTGGGAAGACCTCAGAAGTTTTCTACTTGTGAAGCCTAAAAAGCGTTAAAAGAGATGAGCAATCTCTTCCCATGTGATACACAGCCTCCTAACCTCACTAGAGGCACTACTGTGATTTCTGATTTGCCTACAATGAGTTTGAGTTTTGAGCCTTAAAAACAACCAATGAAATGTTTCTGTGGCTCAGTACTCCCTCCTGTGGTAATTTGGTGACACTGTTTTCTAAATAGCCCAGATCATAGCTGCCTAAAGCAGAAATTATCCAGTTGTATCATATTTAGATTGAGTGTAACAATCTAAAAAAACCAAGAGCGGAAGATCCACCCTGCATTTAGACACACATCTCAAAGACTTGAAGAAATTATTTAGAAGCTGTTAAAAATGAGCCTATGGAGCCACTGTTGCTACTAATAGACTGCTTCACAAACACTTCTCTGACAAATGTTGGGCTAATTACGGGTTTACTAAGATAGTAAGGGGAAGGGGTTGGAAATTACCACATTTTTACTCTTCATTCCAGATGAAGGGAAATAACCTAGGTTTTTATTACTAGAAATAAAACTAGGGTCTGACTTTACATATATTGCCATTTTAAAATACATATGTAATGTTAGTGAAATTAGATATTTTATGCTTTATTATGTACTTCACTCTCTAGCACAAAGAAGAATGGAACAAATGATCATCTAACTGTGAGTTGCCTTCTCTCCCCTCCCCTCCCCTCCCCTCCTTTTTCCCCCCGTAGTAGTTTAATGGGATAAGCAGCTGTCCAAGGAAAAGCTCCAGAATTACTTTCTAGTTTTTAAGGAAAATGAGCTGGCAGATATTTTCAAGTGCTTTGCAGTGCTTTAGAATCAGTTTCAATAGGGCCAAGAGTGTTTATTGAAATGACTGCAGTAAATTATCAGCAAGAGAGGTTTTGTCATCTGCATAACACAAATTATTGATGAGTCTTCCTCCAATCCTGATGCCACACTTCTCCACATAGAGTCCAACTTCTTGGAGAATCTGTCAGCAACAGATTAAATAGGTATGGAGAGAGAATGCAATCCTGGCAAACTCCCTTCCCAATTCTAAACCATGAAGTGCTCTCCAGCTCCATTCACACAAAAGCCTCCTTGTCTAGGTAGAGGTTCCTTGAGGGCACAAGCAGGGATCCCCATTCTTCTCAATGTCAGACACAACTTGTCATGATCCACACAGTCAAATGCCTTTGCAAAGGCAACAAAGCACAAATAGATGTCCTTCTGATACTCCTTACTTTCAGCCAGGATCCATCTGACATCAGTAATGCCCTGGTACCAAAGCCTCTTCTAAATCCTGCTTGAACTTCTAGAAGTTCCCTGTCAATGTACTGTTCTATCCATTTTTAAATGATCTTCAGCAGTATTTTGGCCATAGTCTTTCCAATTGATTGCTATGCATCTGTGGACTGGACAACGAAGAAGGGTGACAGGAAAAGAATTGATACCTTTGAGCTGTGGTGTTGGAGAAGAGCACTGAACATTCGATGGATGGCGAAGAGAACAAACAGATATGTTTTGGAGAGGGTGCAGCCAGAGTGCTCATTGGAGGCAAGAATGATGAAGCTTTTCCTCACATACTTTGGGCATGTTGCTGAGAGAAGGACATGATTTTGGGAAGGGTGGAGGGTTGGTGAAGAAGAGGAAGACCCTTAACCAGGTGGATTGTTATGGTGACAGCTGCAATGGGCTCTTATGTATCAGGAACTGTGAGGATGACATAGGATAAAACAGGGTTCAGATATTTCTTTCATAAGATTGCTATGAACCATACTTGATTTGATGGCACATAACAACAATGACAACAACCAATTCAAAGGCAGACCATTAGATTTCACTAGCACCTTCAGTAGAGAAAGATGAGACTCTCCTTCCATGAGTTTTACAGCTAGTTCTGACTTGATGGCAATGAGTTTGGGTTCTAATAAAGAAATTTTACAATAGTAAGTGATGTCTTCAACGAGATGGAAAACGTAATCTCCAGTTTTATTTGGAAAGGAAAGAAGCCCTGAAAAAGCAAAGAATGCCTTAAAAAGAGAAACAATGTAGGAGGCATCTCACTCCCTGATTTCAAATCCTACCACACTGCCATGGTGGTTAAGATAGCGTGGTACTGGTACAATGACAGACACATGGATTAATGGAATAGAATTGAGAACCCAGAAACCAGCCCATCTACCTATGGTCAACTGATTTTTGACAAGGAGATGAAATCAGTTAAGTGGGGAAATGGCAGCCTTTTTAACAAATGGTGTTGGCAAAATTGGAAAACTATCTGCAGAAGAATTAAACAAGATCCCCACCTCACTCCATATACAAAAACCAACTCAAGGTGGATCATGGACCTAGGACTAAAACCAAGGACTATAAACTTCATTCAAGAAAAGCTTGGAAGAACGTTAGTAGTCCTAATCCACAACGTAAAGAGTCTTCCAAGCATCCTGAAAAATTTACAACCAGGAGAAGATAAAATAGATTAATGGGACCTTCTAAGAATCAAATCCCTATGCGCATCCAAAAACTTCTCCAACAGGGTAAAAAGGAAAACCACAGACCAGGAAAAAGTATTTAGTAATGACATGTCAGATAAGGAATTTATATCTAGAATTTATAAAATACTTGAGCACCACAACAAGATAAAGGTGAACAATTGAAAAAAGGGCACAGGATATTAACAGACACTTCACCAAAAAAAGACATTCAGATGGCCAACAAACACATGAAGAAATGTAAAAAATCCCTAGCTCTAATAGAAATGCAAATCAAAACAACTATGAGATATCATCTCACCCCAGTAAGAATAGAAAAATTTAACAGAACAGCAAGCAACAAATGCTGGTGAGGTTATGGAGAAACTGGAACCCTCATTCATTGTTGGTGGGAGTGTAAAAATGATACAGCCACTATGGAAGGCAGTATGGCATTTTCTCAAAAATTTGCAAATAGAAATACCATTTGACCCAGCAGTTCCGCTACTGGGAATATACCCCAAAGAAACCATAACTGCCACCCAAGCAGATAAATGCAAACCCATGTTTATCGTGGCTTTGTTCACAATAGCAAGGAGTTGGAAACAACCTAAGTGCCCATAGACAAACGAATAGAGAAGCTGTGGTATACAATGGAATACTATGCTGCATTGGAAAACAAGGAACTTATGAAGTATTATTCGAAATGGGTTACCCTGGAGGACATTATGCTAAGTGAACTATCTCAGTCACAAAAGGACAAATCCTGCATAGTGCCACTGTTGTAAAACAGGACTGACATACAGGTTGGGTGGAGACTGAGAAAGATGGGCTAAATTATGTATAATGCATTCAAACAGGTGAGAGAACTATTTAAAAGGGATATATGATTAGGTCTTATTGTCATGACATGAGTCCAGAATGAAGGCTGCATAGTGGAGTAGACTTGAGGGGAGGGATTGTATAACAATGAAAGTAGCTAAGAGAATACGCCATCCCCTTTTCCTTATTACTCAGGGTGAAGTCTCTCTCAGGGAGGAGTGATAGGGAATGGCAAAGGACACAC
>NW_006399796.1:1207110-1210202 GCF_000299155.1 Elephantulus edwardii
AATGAATGGAAATCCAAAATCTTTGTAAATTTTCATTAAAATTAATAATAATAGTAAGTAATAATAAAAATAGACCAAAATAATAGTAAGTGATGCTAAGGGCATGGAGAAATGAGAATGTTCATAAATTTCTAGGTGATACATAAAATGATAAGGCTGTAACAATCCAACAGTTCCTAAAAAAATTAAAGAGTTCATAACTTAAAATTAAGAAACAATGAACAAGAATTTAACAAAAACAAATGATTATTGAGCAGGAAAGACTTCACATATTGAAATAATCAGATATGGATTATAAACAGATTAGGATTGTTATTTTATTAAGCAAAAGACAAACATGACTCATACAACTAATTTTAATATATTTAAAGAGATTGAAACCAGAGCATTTTTTCAGAAATCAAGACATTCAATTTTAAAAATGAAAAAGATAATTAGAAAATTTACGTTCAATATTAAGAAACAAACTTGTAACTAATTCATACATCAAGAAAGAAATTATAAGAGAAATTAGAACATATTTGAACTGGAAACCCCATATTCTCTAGGACAGAGAGATAAGAAGAAAAGTAAAGCAAATTCACTCACTGTAACAATCAATAATGGAGGCTAAGGAAGACAGGAAGGGACTTCAGGTAAAGGGAGAAAGAGAGCCATGCTAGGCAGTGTACTGGAGTTCACAATGATGGGAAATAATTTTGCAGTGGGAGTATTTGTTCTGGAAAGGAGGATGCTTGGAAATGAGGTTTTGGAAATAGTGAAATGTTTGGAAATGAACATGTGCAGGGTGTAACTAACTATGAGAGGAAAACTACCAACAGATTAATTTTTTTAAAAAATCACTAGAAGGAAAGCATTAAGTATCCAAGAGGCAGAGCATTGGCTAGCTACCTCATGCATATGAATTCTAAAGTGTCCTAGAAGAACTGAAAATGTTATGGTGGAGTGCCAGATAACAGAAAATAAACTGTGATGAGCGAAGGATTGTGAACAGGAAGTTAGAAGATAAAAGCAAAGAGATGAGAAAATGGGTAGTAAATCTCAATGGTATAAGCCTTAAAGGAGCTGAACCAGTTTTATACCCAATGCTCATTTCACCAGCCATATTTTGTAAAGATAGGTAAGTGCTGGCAGAAATATGTTAGCATTCCACTGAGAATGGTTTTCACAGATTCTGCAATGCTAAAGATTTTTAATTACTTCCTGCTACCAAATTCTTCCTCCTAAAGTAGATTTCCCCAGTCTCCTAACGTAGCTCTAGTTAGCCTATCTTCTGAGTATTCCCAACTTCTTTTCTCCCTATGTTGATTTGCTCAGTATTAAATACACATGACTGCTGGTGGTTTCTCTGAGGGAAACACACATTCTATAGAACTCAAGTTTATAGCAATTTTCAGGAGCTGCACAATGTTATATTTTCTTTCCCATAGTACATCTACTTATAACTGAATGGGTCTCAAGCTACACTTCATGTGAGATTTTTATGGAACTAAGATTGTTTTTAGGTTACTATTTTTTTTATAATTTTACCAGTACATTTTGATGTTGTTTTTGTTGTTATGTGCCGTTGCTTGCGACTCATAGCGGCCCTGTATGTACAAGAGCCCTAAACCCTGCTCTATCTCATGCCAACCTCATTGTCTCTGACACACCTACTCCCACTACCGCAATCACTTAATTGATCTATCTCATCAAGGGTCTTCCTCCCCTGTGCCGTCCCTCCATTCTTCCAAAAATTATGTCCCTCTCCAAGGACCGGTCCCATCTTGCAACATGCCCAAAGTATGTCAGACGAAGCTTCAAAATCCTTGACTCCAAAGAGCAGCCCGGCTTCACCCTTTCCAGGACTCACCCACCTGAATCTGCCCACTAATCTCTGCTATCCTAGTGATTTCCACTCTTCTCCTTTTTCTGTCTCCTTTGCCCTTTTCATTTTGAATATAGACATCCCATGACCCAGCTATTCTACTGCTAGGAATATACTCCAAGGAAATTAGAATTGAGACATAAATAGAGATAAGTACACCACTGTTCACAGAAGTGTTATTCACAATAGCAAGAAAATGGAAATAGTCCAAATAGTCAGCAAATGAATGACTTGAGAAGTTGTGGTATATTTACACAGTGAAATACTATCCTGTCTTAAGAAACAACAATTTTGTAAAATACTATGTAACATGGAAAGGTCTAGAGACTTTTACACCAAGTAAAATGACTCAGTCTCCTAAGGACAAATACTACATAAGACCATTATTATAAAAATGGAATAATTATTATTGGTTGGTCTGCCTCCCCTTGAGTTTTTATCTGTGCATTTATTATAAATTAGAGAACTACTATGTAGTTGAACGTATCAGGTCATTTTACTCACCTGCTTTTTTAAGCATTTCCCATTTAAATTATATAATACCAGACTCCTAACTTGACTCCTCCTTGACTTGACTACCAACTTGATCTGCAGATTACATCTGCAGAAGGAACCGCTGGAGAAGCTCAATATCAGCTGGAAAACTAGGCCAGGAGCTGATTGTGGAACAGACCACCAACTACTCATATGCAAGTTCAAGCTGAAGCTGAGGAAAATTAAACCGGATCCACGGGAACCAAAATATGACTTTGAGTTCATCCCACCTGAATTTCAGAATCATCTCACGAACAGGTTTGAGGCCTTGAACATGAATGAGCGAAGACCAGATGAGTTGTGGGAGGATATCAAGGGTATCATCCAAGAAGATTGCAAACGTTCGTTACAAAGACAGAGGAGGGAGAAAAGACCAAAATGGATGTCAGAAGAGACTCTGAATATTGCACTGGAGAGCAGAGAAACAAAACCACAAGGGAAAATTCAAGACATTAAAGAGCTGAACAGATTTCAAAAGGCAGCGTGGGATGACAAAGTAAAATATTACAATGAAATGTGTAAGGAATTGGAGTCAGAAAACCAAAAGGGTCGAATTCGCTCAGCATTTCTTAAGCTCAAGGAACTAAAGAACAAATTCTAACCTCGAGTTGCTATAATCAAGGATGCTTTAGGCAGAGTATTAAATGATCCAGGAGGTATCAAAAGAAGATGGAAAGAATATACTGAGTCA
>NW_006399796.1:1213242-1214341 GCF_000299155.1 Elephantulus edwardii
AAAAAAAAAGAAACACATCAATTGGTATCACATCAATCCCTGGGGCCTTATTTTTTTTTGCCAGTGCCTTAAAGGCAGCTTCCACATCCTCTTTCATTACCATTGGCTCCTGTTCATATGGTATTTTTTGAAATTTTTCAGTGTCAACCTATTCTTTCTGGTACAGTGACTCTGTGTATTCTCTCTGTCTTCTTTTGATGTTTTCTGGGTCATTCAATACATTGCACGTAGGATCTTTCAACATAGTGACATGAGGCCTAAATTTGTTTTCAGTTCTTTCAGCTTGAGAAATGCAGAGTGAGTTCTTCTCTTTTTATTCTCCAATTCCAGCTCTCTGCACATTCCATTGTCCTCCCGAACTGGCCTTTGAAACCGTCTGTTAATTCGACATATTTTCCTTTAGATATTTCTGATGCTTCAGTGCAATCTTTGGAGTTTCTTCTGACATCCATTTTGGTTTTTTCTTTCTCCTCTGTTTTTGTAATGACTTTTTGCTTTTTCATGGATGATATCCTTGATATCATCCCACCCCTCATCTGGTCTTCAGTCTTTGGTGTTGAATGCCTCAAACCTATTCTTCTTTTATTATTATTTTGTGTGTGTGTCTGTGTACCATCAGATCAGATCTCACTGGTACAGGAGGAGATTGTCCCTCCTTTCCTGGCAGAGCATCTGGTGGATTTGAACCATGTGCCTCTGGGATTTCAGTGTAGCTTCTTGTCACTAGGCCACCAGCGCTCCTCCTCCCCCCTTTTTTTTTAAATTTTTTATTTTATTATTTTCTGTACTGTCAAATCGGATCTAACTGGTAAAGGAGGAGATGGCCCCTCCTTCTCCGGCAGAGCATCTGGTGGATTCGAACCACTTATCTCTGGGATTGCAGTGCAACTTCTTGCCACTAGGCCACCAGAGCTCCCCTTTCAAACCTATTAAGATAAACATGAAATTCTGATGCAATTGATTCAAGGTCATATCTTGTCTTGGGTTCCTGTGGACTTATTTTAATTTTCTTGGGCCTTAATTTGAACTTGCATGCGAGTAAACTGACCCACAGTCTGTGCCTGGCCTAGTTTTGACTGCTGATATTGAGCTTCTCCAA
>NW_006399796.1:1215891-1217382 GCF_000299155.1 Elephantulus edwardii
GGACTGGTTTCAGATCTTTTGTTCATAGGACTGCTGTGAGTCATACTCAACTTGATGGCATCTAGTAACAATAGTTAGTCTCAGTACTCACACAGAAAGTGGCTGATTGACTTGACTCTGCTGCACGG
This sequence comes from Elephantulus edwardii, assembly GCF_000299155.1. Classification (NCBI taxonomy): domain Eukaryota; kingdom Metazoa; phylum Chordata; class Mammalia; order Macroscelidea; family Macroscelididae; genus Elephantulus; species Elephantulus edwardii. Next base: position 1,216,020 of record NW_006399796.1, read on the forward strand.
CTGTGCATGAGCTAGGGGAGGGCAGCACATCAGATCTCAGTGCGCCTGGGTATTTCTCCCAAAGCACAATTGAGGGGAGGAGAATACACAGGAGGAGCAATGAGAGCTAGCTGATAAAAACCAGAAAACAGTGTAAATGCTACCTGGTTTAGCAAAAAAAGAAAAAACAAACAAACCACAAACCAAAAATCAAAACATCTACGGTCAACTGACTTTGGGCTATAAACAAGAACATATACAGTTCATCCACAAGATCTCATCTTTGCATTTTAACCTAACTTTTATTTTATTTTCCTATTAGATGATAACAAGTTTTTAGCTGGCTCAGAGTTTAAGTCTCATTGTGTCTCATTAAGTTAACATTCAGAAATATTTTAAGCTATCTCAGTTTTCTAAACTGTAACGTAGCCAATCCAAGAGTAGCAATGTTCTACCTTCTATTCCTTTGCATTACATTTTTGCTTTCTCTAGAGAGGTTTGAACGTGGTTGAAAGTGTTATTTACAATATCCACTTATTGAATCACTTTATTGGAACATACTTCAGGCTTTTAATTTGCACTTAACAGAGCTACTCCTGTTGCTCATAGATATACTTTCTAATGAGCCTCTGGGTGGGTTTAAACAGTCAAACTTTCAGTTAGTAGTTGAGTATTTAATCAATTGTGCCATCCATGGAATTTTCCCTACCTAGATGCCTTTATGTTGTTGGTGCCAGTAAGTGGAATATTGCCCTATCTTGTGCCATTCTCATGTTCTCCACTTTTCTCAAGCCCCTTGTTGTACCAACTGTGTCATTCCAACTTGTTGAAGGTTTCTCTCTCTTTTTCTTACCTCCAATTTTCTCAGCATGAGGTCTTTTTCCAAGGACTGGCCCAAAGTATGTGAAATAGTTTCGCCATCCTTGCCTTTAATGACTGCCTTTGTTGAATTTCCTCCAAGACAAATTTATTATTTTGATAATCTGTGGTATATTCAATACTTTTAGTGAATATCACAACTCAATGACACCAAATCGCTTCATCAGGCTTTCATACTTACTGTTCAGTTTTCATATACATGTGAAGCAATTGAAAATACTATATGTGGCTTGATCAGGTAGACCTTAGTCTTTAAACTAGTTTTCTTACATGTTAGCACTTTCAAAAGGTCCTTGACATAGATTCAACCAGTGCAATGTTTTCCTTTTTCTGACTGCTGCTATCATGAGTGTTGACTGTAGATCCAAGGAAAAGGAAACATTGATTTCAATCTTTCTCCAACTCTTATGAAGTTGGTCCATTGGTAAGGATTTTTGTTTCTTGATGTTGGGAATATAATCCATATTGAAGACTTTGATCTTCTGCAGTAAGTGCTTCAAGGCTT
>NW_006399796.1:1223642-1226970 GCF_000299155.1 Elephantulus edwardii
CAAACTGCCCAAGTACCTCAAGGCCAATATCTGTCCATAGAAACTCTCACACTCCAGTACGGCAGAACAAGCTGTTAGAATTTAAAAGAAATAATTATTTAAAAAAGGACCAGGGTATTTTCTAGATGGTAAATTCATACTTCCTGACCAAAAAAACTGAATTCATTCTATATAAACCACATAAAAATGTGCTTTACTTAGGCTTCTTTTACCTATAATCGAATGCAAGTTTTTTTTTTCAGATTGACTATAAAAAATAGCCAGAAATTGCTGTATTTGCTTTTCAGTCTCGCCACAAGGTACTCTTAAACACCCACCATACCCAACTCACCAGGCTAGAGGGTTAATCCCAGGCCAAGGCGGGTGAATAGACTTCACTCATATGCCACCAGTAAGAAACTTGAAAATGCTTATTAGTATTTGTAGACACTTTTCCTGAATGTTTGGAAGCCTTCCTGACAATCACTGAAGGAGCTCATATGGCCACATCTACTTAAAACAAACTGTTTCCCTACATACCGCCATCCAGATGATGGCCCTCCCTTCATTGGCCAGGTTATCAAGCTGTCTCCAAAGCTCTTAACATCAAGAGGCACTTACACACCCACTACCATCCCCAGTGCTCTGGAAAAGTAGAAAAAACAACTCCATTAAAACACAACTTACTAAATTATCAGTAGAAGCAAAACTATCATGGCCATTCCTCCTTCCAATAGCCTTGATGTGTATTGAGCAACCCCCAAATCACCCACCCAATCTAGTCCCTTCAAAATAAGTCTGAAAGATCTTTTCTTTTAGGGCTGTCTCAAGACACTACTGAAGACCCCATTAAGGATTGTATCCATGTTCTACAGCAGTCCAGAAATTTCTTCAGGCCATCAACAAATTATCTCTTACCATACTCAGTTTGGGATCCCTGGGACTCTGATGACATGCTAACAAGGAGACAAGTCCTCATAAAATAGCCATCAAACAAATTACAGCCTCGGTGGACTGGCCCTCACGACAGTATTAAGCACCCCCACAAATGTATGCATACATGGTTCCCCCACTGGAGACAGCTGTCAAGAGTAAAACTGTTGTTGTTATTGTGTATGGTGGAGTCGGAACCAACCCATAGTTGACCCTCTGGAGGGATTTCAGAGGCAATTAATCTCAGGGGAGGAGATTGTCCATCCTTGTACCATGGAGCAGCTGGTGGCCTTGAACTGCATGCCTTTGAGATTGCAGTACAGCTTCTTGCCACTAGGCCACCAGAGCTCCCTAAGGTAAAACTATTCCCTGGCCCCAAACACTGGAATTCGTCTTCCAACAGAGAAGCGAGGACTTAGAAAATAACTAGAAGACCCAAGGTTTGGCTTTTTGGGTTTTTTCCCCCTCTTCTTCTTTTAGCCCTGTGTATTACACAAGGCCTCAAAAAAATTGAGTGAGAACTCAAGATTGTTCCTCTCCATGGAAATCGTTAGTAAAAGGTGAAAGATTTATACAATCTGAGGAGAAACCCGAGTATAGAAGACCCAAGTTTTATCTTTCACCCCTCTTTGACTATCCAGGATAGCCAAAGAACTAGAAACTAATTAGTAGAAACTTGCACTTGTCTTCATGCTAATCTTGGGCCTCACAATCCTTATTGTTTTTATCCTCGTTTTAGCCTGTTTTCTTCCTTTGAGTAAACAGAGTTATCTGCCTTATTGTTTAAATCCTTAGCAATATCACATGTCACTGAATCTTGACCAACGCAGAGGTTTCTTTGAAAATTTGCTAGACATAAAGTGAGTGGTACCTTTCTATTCCCTCTGATAAACCTTCCTCCTTTTTTTCACTTCTTGTGAGATTTACACCTCCAAGGAAACTTCCAGGATTATTCTCCAGTCCAATTTGCTTTCTTCTCACTAATCTTATCCCAGTTTCTTAAACATCCTAAAACCTTTGTTTTCACAATGAATCTCTTTTGTCTTCCCTTTATCATACCCTTACTCTTAATCTCTGTAACCCTTACCCGATGTACATTAGGATGTATAAACCAAATGCAGACATATATACATTTGTCTTGTTGGGTGAGCAACAACCCCACCATCTGTAAGATGGAAACACAGCCTGGACCTCTAAACTTAGCCCTCAAGTATGCTGCTCCCTCTCTAGTTCTATCTGCAGCAAGTGGTGCAACAATGATGTTTGTTGAACATCTAACTCAGACAGGCCTTTCTGTTGATGGTAGTTTAGTAGACTGGGCACAAAACAGTAAACAAAACAGTAAGCACAACAAATCCTACCCACATTAACTAACCACTCCACAATTACCTATAAATGCTCAGATCCCTCTTGCCTCAGAAAGTTACTCTAATTGGTAGATACATCTCACAAACTCATCACCATCCTTAATACCACCTACTGGGCCCTAAACAGCACAAAAAAGTACCCATCATGTTTGCCATGTCTTTCCCTTACTCACAAATCTTACACAATGTCCCAACACCAGAAGACTTTAGATACACAACCTCAAGTAACCAAACTCAGTATTTTGTCCCAGTCCTTTTAAATGTGTACATACAACAAGAAGCTAACCTCACCTGCATTAATACCACTCAAGGAAACCTTACCTTAGAACAGATACCTTCAAGTTGGTGCACTAATATTACCCAGCACTAAAGAACTCCTGAGTGTGCCCCACCTGGAATCTTCTATATGAATCTGCTGCCTATCGATGTCTTGAAAACAATTGGACAGGAAACTGCATCTGAGCTTTAGAGTCCTTAACTCAGGCAGGGATCAGGCCATAATCCCTGAATCCCAAAACCAAAGGGAAAAATAAGAGCAGTCACAACACCATTCCTAATAGGGACTGGCATTGTGGCTACTCTAGGGGTGAGAATAGGCAGTATCAGTCCCTCTGTTCACCGTTATCATAAGCTATCCCAGGAATTAAATAGCAACATGGATCAGGTAGCTAATATTCTAATAACCTTGCAGACTCAGTTGAATTCCCTTGCCTCAATGATGCTTCAAACATGCTGTCCCCTAGACCTTCACACAGCTGAGAAAGGAAGAATCGGCCTGTTTCTAGAAGAATGCAGTTATTTATAGAAACCAATCTGGTGTAGTCTTTGATGAAGTTAAAAAACTCAAGAATGAATAAATAAGCAAAAATTAGAACTTCAAAACCTAGGAAATCGGGCCACCCTCTCTTTTTGGAACTGGCTCTTGCCCCTTTTAGGATGACTTTCTATCTCCTTTTAGCACTTGTATTCAGTCGTTTGCTACTTTGGCTAACGTCTCAATTTATGCAGAATAGAGTCCATGCCCTACCAACTCTCTAGTTGGCCAATAT
>NW_006399796.1:1227070-1229229 GCF_000299155.1 Elephantulus edwardii
AATTAAGTGTTCTAAAATTCCCATACTTCTCAATGTTATCCATAATTTATTATCATCCACACAGTCAAATGCCTTTCATACTCAATAAAATCCAAATAAACATCTTTCTGGTATTCTATGCTTTTAGCCAGGGTCCACCTGAGCACTGAACACCAACAATGATATCCCTTGTTCCAAAGCCAATTTTCAATCCAGCTTGAATTTCTGACAATTCTTTGTTGATGTAGTGTTATAGCCATTTAAAAATAATTTTAAACAAGATTATATTTGGTTGCGATATTAATGATATTATTCAAGAACTTCTGCACTTCTACTGGATCACTTTTTTAAAAAATGACAATAAGTGTGGATCTCTTCCAGTTGGTTGGCCAGGTAACTTCCTTCCAAACCATTTGGAATAATAGACTTGTTAGTATATCCAGGAACACAGCTGTTTGTTGAAACACCTCAATTGAGATTCTTTTCATTCTTGGAGCCTTATTTTTGCTAATATTTTCAGAGAAGCTTGAATTTTCCCTTCAATATCATTGGTTTGATCATCTGCTCCTTCCTGAGATGGTTCATTTTTGACTATTTTTGGCACAGTAGCTGTGAATTCCTTCAATCTTTTTTTATACTTCCTGCAACATCCAATATTTTGCATGGATTTTAGAAACTTTCAATATTGCAACTCAAGATTATATTTCTCCCTTCAGTTCTTTCAGCTTGATAAAGCTGAGCTTGCTCTTCTCTTTTGGTTTTGGAAATAGACAAAGACCTGGAATAACAAAACCATTAGGCAACATAATGGTAGATGGAGAAAGGGTTGGAACTACAATGATTTAGTCATAATTTGGTTTCACAATCAGTACCAATGCTATCAGCATTGGGTAGATCAGGAGCTGTATTGCTTTGGGAAAATCCACTGTCAGAGATGAAGGCTAAGGCTCACCTGATTCAGGTTATGGTCCCTTCAATCACTTGCTATGCATCTGAGAGCCAGACAATGAAGATGACAGAGGAAGAATTAATTTTGACTTGTGCTGTTGGGTAAGTGCTAGGCAAATAAAACACCTTCATTGTCACTAGGATTTCTACTTTTCAGACAAAGCCCTTTCCATAGTTCCAGTCAGCTCAACTATAAGCTGAATCGGAGGGGGGGTGGGGGAATAGGACATTCCAGGAATACCATAGAAACATACGGAAGACTACACCTGCAAAGTAAGAAAAAAGATGCCAACAGAATATTTCATAACCAAGACTTCTTCATGTAATCTGCTGAAACCACCAACAAACTTTTTCTAACACCCCTCCCAACAGCAAGGGTTATGACTTCTAATTTGAGAGCTCACCCACCTATATCCAGGTGAAAATAAACCAGTATATTGTTTCACATAGAACCTGGTATGGTTGGTTTGAGTACTCCAGGTCTGACTCCAGACTAACCACCTCTTCTCCAAACTTTTTATCTGACTCTAAATATGCATTCCAAATTTTGCATTCCCACTCTGCTATATGGGCAGAACTAGGCTTCCCCCTATATTTCTCTCTCTCTCTCTCTCCCCCTCTCCCTCTCTCTCTCTTCCTCTCCCTCTCTCCCCATAATCAATGAAAGGCTCATTGCTAAACTTCTTGAAGCAGCAAAATTCCCAGCACTCACTGCAATCTACACTGCAAAGGACACCAAACACTGGACACTGTAGTTGCTCACAGGAATAGTTTTGTTGATAAAAATACCAAACAGGAGATCCAAGATGGCGGCAGAGGCAGAGACAGTGTGGTGAGCTGCGGGAGCAGCGAACTTAAAGCAGGGCCATTATGGCCTTCCACAGACTTCGTTTTATTGATAATTGAACACTTACACAGTTGATGACTGGCCCTCAGTGAAGATCAAGGCTCAACAATAGGAATTCAAGGATTCCCAAGGAGAAATGGGTGAGTCTCATGGCTCCCAAACCCCCCCTGCAGAGCCCGCACCGTGCCGCACAGCCGCTGCAGCTCCATGAGGCTTCCACAGCCGGAAGGAATGGATTCCCTAACCCAGGATGGATGCTGGGCACCGGTCCTCCTCAAGACTGGTACAGCGAAGCCACCACACTGCCGCAAGGTGGTCTTGTTCTGGAGAGAATTCTTGGAGCCAGGATGGCGGCTGTGGGGGAAGCCGGCAACCGCTGGCTGCC
>NW_006399796.1:1229596-1230160 GCF_000299155.1 Elephantulus edwardii
CATTCATTCATTGTTGCACTTTTCTCCCCTCCCAACCCTTCCCCCTAGTACACTACCCTCTTGGAAAAGTAAAAGACAAATTCTTTCATTGTTTTGCAAACCCTCCCCAGGTCCGCTCCTGTCATGACAAAAATACCTAAACACATGTCCCTTTAAAACAGTTTTCTCCCTCATCTCTTTCAATGCAGTATAAATTATTGAACCCATCTTCCTCAGTCTCTCCCCAACACTCAGCATAATGTCCTTCAGAATCATCCATTTTGAATAATATTGCATGAGTTCCTTGTTTTTCAATGCAGCATAGTATGCCATTGTGTGAATATACCACAGCTTCTCTATACATTCATTTTTTGTTGGGTAATTAGGTTGTTTCCAACTCCTTGCTATTGTGAACAAAGCTGCAGTAAACATGGGTGTGCATATATGTGCTTGGATGACAGTTGTGGTCTCTTCGGGGTATATTCCCAGCAGTGGAATTGCTGGGTCAAATGGTATCTCTATTTGTAACTTTTTGAGAAAGCGCCATACCGCCTTCCACAGTGGTTGCACCATTTTACACTCCCA
>NW_006399796.1:1230576-1241376 GCF_000299155.1 Elephantulus edwardii
ATTTTTTTTCTTCTTAAAGTTTGACAGCATAACCCCAGGTCATGCTTGGAAAAAACCTAAGAGAAATAAGTCCCACCTTCCCTCACTTCTGCTAGGTTAAAGAACATGGTCTCTTTGTTGTTAGGATGTCTACTTCTCAGATAAAGCCCTTCCCCCAGGTTCAGCCTGGTCAACTCCTAATGGAAAGCTGAGTGGGCAAAAAATAGGACATTCCAAGAATACTGCAGAAACTGACCTGACCTGACACTACACCTGCAAGGTGAGAAAAAGGTGCCAGCAGAATACTTCACAACCAAGATTTCTTTTTGTGATTTACTGAACCCATCAATAACCTCTCTATATAAATCTCCCACTAACAGCAAGAGTTATGACTTCTAATTTGAGAGCTCAGCCCACCTATGCTCAAGTAAAAAGAAACTAGCTTTTTGTTTCACATGGAAGCCTTGTCTGGTTGATTTGAGTACTCTGGGTTTAATCCAGACTCACCCCTTTTTGTCTGAAGAATACTGAATATCCCATGGACAGATCTGTCTTGGGAAAAGTACAGCCAGATGACTTCTTGGAGGCAAGGATGGCAAAGTTGCATCTATCATACTTTGGACATTTTGCCAGGAAGGCTATTCCTTGCAAAGGGATGTTATGCTTAGAAACATGGGAGATCAGCAAAAGAGAGGAAGACCCTCAACGAAATGGCTTGACAAGATGACTATAGCAATGAGATCAAGTGTATCAGAGATGATGAACATGGCACAGGATAGGGCAGGATTCCAATCTATTGCTCAATGGGTCACTATGAGTTATACTCGACTCAGTGGTACCTAACAACAATAACGTACACATGGGCTTTGACTAATAGAATACACAGAATTCAGATTGACTATTTCTGTGGCAAGAGATGGTGGAGAAAGGCAATATCAACAGTCAAACCAAGGCCTTTCCTATATCCCCACTGTAAATTTTTACCTCCTCCTCTGATCTACATTCCCAATATGATTTGAATCCTGTTAGTTAACAGATACATGCTATTAGGACAGAAACCTCTCCTCATTATATATCACTTATTTAGTTTATGTTGCAATGAAGGCATTGACAAAAAAAAAATAAGGTCCCAAGAATCGATAGAATATCAATTGACGTGTTTCAAATGACAGATTCAGCTCACCAGTCTACACCAGGAAGTTTGGAGGACAGCTGCTTAACCTCCTAATTGAAAGAGATTCATATTTGTTCCCATTCTCAAGAAAAGTAATGCATCAGAATGTGCAAATTGTTGAATATCATTAATATCACATGCAAGAAAAACTCTACTAAATATCATTCAAAAACAGCTAGAAGAGTATATAGAGATAAAACTGCCAGAACTTTAAGCTAGATTTGGAAGAGGCCATGACACCAGGGGTATCATTGCTGATGTCAGATAGATCCTGGATGAAAGCAAAAAATACCAAAACAATGTCTATTTGTGCTTTTCTGACTATGCAAAGGCATTTGACTGTGTGGACCATAACAAATTATGGCTAACATTGAGAAGAATGGGAATCCCAGGACATGTAATTTTTCTCATGGGAAATCTATAGCTAGACCAAGAAATTGTTGTGTGAATGGAACAAGGGAACACTATATGGTTTAAAATGGAAAAAAAAAGGTGTGCATCAGAGTTGTAATCTTTCTCCATATCTATTCAATCTGGATGCTGAGCAAATTATTTGAGAAGCTGAACTCTAAGAAGGAGGCTGTGACATCAGGATTGGAGGAAAACTCATCAATAACCTTCGTTATGCAAATGACATAACCTTTCTTACTGCAAGTTAGTAGTCCTTGAAACACCTACTTGAGAAGAGCAAGCACTGTAGCCTTCAATATGGATTGTATCTCAACATCAAGGAAACAAAAATTTTTCACCATTGGACCTATTAGTAACAAACAATGATATTAGTTTGAGGAATAAGATGCGCTTGATTCATACCTTAGTCTTTTTAATCACTTGCTATGAATCTGAGAGATGGACAATGAAATAAGGATGACAGAAGAAAAAGAGATTATTTTGAACTGTAGTGTTGGAGAAGAGTACTGAATATCACATACACTGCCAAAAGAACAGATATGTCTTGGAGAAAGTGCAGCCAAAGTGTTCCTTAGAGGCAAAGATGATGAAGCTTCTTCTCACATACTTTGGGCATGTTGCAAGGAGAAGGAATTACTTGGAGAAGAACATCATGCTTGGAAGAGTGGGGGGTGGGGACCAGTGAAAGAGACGAATACCCTCAACTAGGTGGATTGACGCAACGACTGCAACTGTGGGCTGAAGTGTGTCAGAGACTGTGAGGATGGCACACGATAGGACAGAGTTCAGATCTGTTATTCATAGGGCCACTATGAGTCATACCCAGCTTGATGGAACCCAACAATAACAACAACAACAACAACAACAACATACTAATTTTTTTGTATTTTAAGTTTCTTAAATGAAAATGGGGATAGTATCTAATTTATAAGAGACTGTGCGGTCAAATCTTTTTATTTTTTCCAAAGCATCAAGGCAGTGCATAGAACAAAATAAACTACATAAGTTTTTTCTTTGCAATTAGAACTATCAGGATTTATTTATATAATTATATGTCATCTCTCTTCTTCCTCAGAAAAGTTAAGACTCGTAAGTGCAGAGTTCTTGTCCACTTTGTTCTGACCACCATTCTTGGCTTACAGCAGCCCCTAATGAAGGATGTATGTATGAAAGCTAGGATCTTACCTTCCACACAGAGATCTATGTCTGCAAGGAAAACCTTCAAATTGAAAATAGGTATGATACAGTGTGTTACATGTTACTCTGTTAACTAAACAGTCTGTGGTTCGATTCCACCAGCTTCTGTGAGAGAGAAAGACGGGCCATCTCCCTCCACAAAGATTTATAGCCTCTGAGACAACATTTGTTGTAGAGGTTGCTATGAATAGGACTCAATTTGACAAAAGAGGGTTTTGGGTTTTTTTCCTTTTTTGCCCGCAAAAGCTTTTTCACTTTTATACACTGGCAATTGCTAGGTTCTGTTCTTGCTGTTTGGTTGTTTTTTTTTTTAAAAAACCACTGGAATTGATGTAGTTTTTTTTTTTTCTAATACTAGTAAATTGAGATCAACCCAACTGCTATTATTTCATGTCTTGCTTTTCCAAAGACCAGAGAATACATAAGACCATTTAACAGCAGTCACATGTTCACAGTATTTAGAAAAACACTAGCAGAACTTATCACAAGCAACCCAGATCCCAGCACAATCCAGATCTATATGGCAGTTTCCAGCTAATTGAGAGTTAGCTGAGAGATGGAGAGAAGAGAGGGCAGACTTGTTAGAAATTCTGACTTGCAGAATGAGAACTGTCAGTGGGAAGAAAATAGAGAAAGGTTATTGTTGTTAGGCCAGCTTGTAATAGATGATGTGGTCTGCCTGATATCTTCAGAGACTCTCCTTTTCCTTTCCTGGGCCTTGAATTGAAAAGTTGGAGTGGTAAACAGACAGAAACACCAGGCAAATTTTGACTCTGAGGAGACACTTCCTTTCAGGTGACCTTGAATCAGCATAGAGTGATTAAAGCAGAATTGCAAAGGCCTTGGTGGTTTAAGTGGAGAGTGAGCAGAAGAGCCTACTCTTGTCTTTCTTGGCAAAGAAGGGATATATGTGTATATATCTATATTATTTATTTATTTAATTTTTTTAAAAAGAAATTGACCTGAAATAATTTTAGGTTCACTTGTTGTTGTTAGGTGCCGTTGAGTTGACCATAGCTTCATAGCTACCCTATCAACAACAGCTCTGAACCTTGTCCTATTCTACTCCATCTTCACCATCTCTGATATGCTGGAACCGATTGTGACAGTCACTGCTTCAGTCGACCTTGTTGAAAGTCTTCTTCTCTTCCTTGGACTCTCTACCTTTCCTAGCATGATGTCTTTGACCAAGCACTCACTGGCCTGATGACAAGTCCAAATTATGTGACATGAAGTTTCACCATCTTTGCCTCTAAGGAGTATCCTGATTGCATTTCCTCCAAGACAGAATTGCTCTTTAGTCAGTTTCCTAGCCTAGACTTTTAGACTTAAGCAAAGTGGGAGAAATCCTTCCTTCACCTTAGAGGAACCAAGGTAACTTTAACTTGGCAAGTTCAATCTCCTTCCCAGCTTCTCTCACAAGAATGGGGACTTGAGGTATAATCTTTAGAAAAAGCAATATGTTATATTTCAATGAGCAATATATTTAATATATATTACATAGTGCCTTCAGGATTGCAGCACAGCTTCTTGCCACTAGGCCACCAGTGCTTCCCAGAAAAGACTAGAAGAGACTGGATCAACACTGAAGTGCTGGCATGTGTTTATGATAGTGTACACAGAAAACCCCAAAGACTTTAAATAAGCTTTAGAGTTAGTAGACCAATTTAGTAAAGTGGTCGTATATAAGATCAACTTAAAAAAAAGAAAAAAAAAATCAGTGGGATTCCTCTATAGTAACAAAGAGACTCAGGGAAGGAAACCAAGAAAGCAATACCATTTACAATAGCCAACCACAAATTGAGATACTTGGGAGTGAACCTAACTAGAGATACAAGAGATATATTCAAAGAAAATGACAGAATGTTTCTGCAAGAAACATTCAAAGACATAAAGAAATGGATAGGAAGACTCAATATTGTGAAAATGACAATCCTACTAAAAGCAATCTACATGTTCAATGCAATAACAACACAGAAAACAAATTATTTTTTCATGGAGGTCAAAAGGAAAATTGTCAAGTTTATTTGGAGAAAAAAGAGACCCCAGATATGCAAAGCACTTTTGAGAAACAAAAATGAAGTGGAAGGCATAGCACTCCCTGACCTCAAAACCTACTGTGCAATGGTAGTAACCAAAATAGCATGGTACTGGTACAATGACAGGCACAGAGACCAACGGAACAGAACTGACAACCCAGAAATGGACCCAACTACTGCAGTCAACTGATATTCGACAAAGAAATAAAACCTATCAAATGGGGAATGACAACCTGTTCAACAAATGGCACTGGCAAAACTGGACTGCTAACTGCAGAAAGCTGAAACAGGATGCACTTCTCACACCATACACAAAAATCAACTCAAGATGGATCAGAGTCTTGGGAGTAAAGCCCCAAATCACAAAGTTAATCAAAGACAAACTGGCATCAAGCTTAGACAGTCTAGTTTAGTATAAAGAGACTACCAATACAGCCAGAAATGCACAATCTGAAGAGAGTAAAATTGATGAATGGTACCTGCTAAAGATTAGATCCCTGTGTGAGCCAAAACTTTTTTCCAACAGAGTGAAAAGAAAATCTATGGATTGAGGGAAAAAACCAATATTTGGCAATATCATTTCAGAAAAGGGTCTCATATCCAAAGTTTACAGAATCCTACAGAAAAAGATTGATGACACAATTACAAAAAGGGCAAAAAACATGGAAGGAATTTTCACAGAGGAAGATATTTGGATGGCAAACAGACACATGAATAAATGCTCCAAAACACTGACAACAAAAAAGATGCAAATCAAAACCACAATGAGATTATCGTCTCACTCCTGCAGCAGTGACAAAATTTAATAGCACAGCAAGTAATACATGTTGGAGAGGATGTGGCGATTTAGGAACTCTTATACATTGGTGGGACTGAAAAATGGTACAACCACTGGAAGGCAATTTGATGTTTCTTTAAAACGCTGAACTTAGAAATTCCATATGACCCAGATATTCCCCTGCTTGGAATATATCCTGAGAAAATGAGAACTGAGGCACAAACAGAAACTTGTACATCAATGTTCATAGCAATGTTATTCACCATTGCAAGAACATGGAAACAGCTCAAATGTCGAACTATAGCCAAATGGATTGAGAAATTATGGTTTATTCACATAATGGAATACTATGCAGCACGCAGGAGCAATGATTTTGTAAATCACTACTGGGAAGAACCGGAGAGCATTATGCTAAGTGAACTAACTCAGTCCCATAAGGACAAATACTGTATAACACCATTATTGTAGAACATGCATAGAGATCCAAGAGGGGGAGGATGGGAGCAGAGGAGTGAGAATGGGTGGGGGTGTAGGATAGAGGACTGGGGTGGTTAATCATAGGGTCACACAATTTGATGGGTGGAGGGTGGGGTGTGTAAAGGAAACGGGAAAGATCCAGTGTGAAAAACAATGTAAATGAACTTCATTAGTAAGCCAGTATAAAATAAAAATTTTATTTAAATAAATATAATAATAAAAGAAAGAAACCAAAACATGTGCTCTATTGGGGAAATTGCTATTAACAACCTCTCCAAAGTGCAACAATGTCAATGAAAAGACTAAAGGGCACCTGATTCAAGCCTGTTCAATTACTTTTAAAGTCTTTAGTCTTTTCAATTACTTTCTTTGAATCTGAAAGTCAGACGATGAATAATGACAGAAGAATCAAAACAAAGCCTTTGAGTTGTGATGTAGAAAAGAGTTTTGACTATCATGTGTATTGTCAAAAGAGTAAACAAATATGTCTTTGTAGAAGTGCAACCGAGGTTAGAGATGGTGACACTTCACCTCACATATTTGAGCATGTTGTCAGAAGGTACCAGTCCTTGGAAAAGGACATCATGTTGAGAAAGGTGAAGGGTCAGAGAAAGAGAGAAAAGACCCCCTGCCCCCTCCCTGCCAAGATGAATTGACAGAGTGGCTGTAACAATGGGCTTAAGTATATCAGTGACAGTGAAGATGGAACAAAGCAAGGTTCAGATCTGTCACAGTCGACTCGATGGCACCTAACAAGAAGTAGCTTTCACTTTCATCAGTTTAAGGAAGAACAGGTAAGAATGCATTTACTTTTCTGAAAGGCAAAATAATCTTTATTTCAGACTCCTTAACCTCGTCATCTTTCTCTTTTTCTCCCTCTGTCCCAGTCTTCCTTACATAAGAACAAAGAGAGATATCAAGGTAACAATGCCAGAAGGAAACACAATCTGCCATAGCAGAGCTTTGCAAGGGAGGCATTACACAACTTGCTTGGCTTCTAGGTGCAATCTAGCTGGAGGAAATTTGGCCCTGCCTGGGTTCCTCAAGTGGTAGTAGAGGCATGTTAAACAAAGATCAGCGACTTTCTTTTACACAAGATTCCCACATGGCGGTGCGGACGGCTCCCTTTTACATCTGGATTCAAGGCTGCCTTCAGAATACCTGTGCACCAGGCGACTGGGTTTTCCACATGGCCAATAAGAGGAGAAGATGGCCATTGGGCCAAGCCTGGGAAAGCATCACTGGTGGGCAGCATGTGAGGTGTGGTGGCAACAAAGAGGCACCACCCTTGGGGTCTGGGACTCTGTGTCAAGGGGCAGGGCTTCCTCACCTGACGTCCTGCCAGATCTTGGGAGGATCAGGGGATGAGGACAGCTTTGGGGTGGAGTGAGGTTCTGGGCAGAGAGTTCTTATGTTGGGGATTTGAGCCCCCTCTAGCATTCTCTGGTTTCATTGAGAAGCAGGATTCAGGAATCAAACTCTATGAAGTGATGTGAGGGTCAAACAGCACAAGGCAGATGGCGGCAAATGGCAGACAGCAAGGTGCAGCCAGTGAAAGGACATGCTCTTTGAAGATTTGTTGTTGCTGCTGTATACCAGTGACAGACTGACCCATAGCTGAGCCTCCGGTGGGTTTTCAGAAGCAGTTAATCACAAGGAAGACGTTTGCCCATCCTTCTCCCACACTTTGGAGATCTAGGCTTCAATTAGTGGCAGTTTTTTTGCTCACCTCCACCCCTCAACCAGAACAACCTCCTAAAACTCTAGAACAATAGGTATATTCTGGGTGTTGTAAACCATAAATTCTTGTCCTCATTGCAACTCTTCCCAAACTCAGTTGGTCTAATATTGAAGTTTTAAAATGTGTCTTCTGAAAGTTTCTTTTTTCCCCTCTATGACTTATTTTGATGAAGGACCCACCATCATTTAGATTGACAGATTAGAAATATGGGAATGATTTCATTCCTTCCTTCCTCACATCCACATCCAATTAAGCATAAAGACCTATTGATTGAATATCCAAATAAAACTAAAAATTTCCCCTCTTCAGTATTCTTACTTCCTGACTTCTGACAACCACGATTTTCCTAATCCTTTTATCTATTCTCCTTCTTGTTGCTGTTGTTACATGCCATTGAGTCACTCACAGTGACCCTATGTACAACCTTGCTCTATCCTGTGCCAATCTTGTTGTCTATGACATACCTATCCCCATAACCTCATCTCATCAAGGGTCTTACTTTTCTGTGCTGTCCTTTCATCCTCTCAAGCTTGACATCCCTCTCCCAGGACTGGTCCCACCTTGCAACATGTCCAAAGTGTGCCAGACCAAGCTTCAGAATCCTTGCCTCCAAGGAGTAGTCTGGCTTCACCCTCTCAAGAATGAACGAACCTGTTTGTTCTCTTAGCAGTCCACTGTATATTCAGTACTTTTCCACAACACCACAGCTCAAAGGCATCAATTCTCTTTCTAACATCCCTAGTCATTGTCTAGCTTTGCAATGCATAGCAAATAATTACAAAGACTATTGTTGCAGACTGAAGGTCCCAAAGAATGGAATAATTTTATAATTATTAATAATGAGACAAACAGCCAGGAATGAGATAGAGCAGAGAGCATAAAACAGGGGGCCAGCAGTTCTCGACTGAAGACCCCAAGTCATGTTTCTCTGTGTCTTTATTGAAAATTATCAGGAAATAAATCACAAAGAGAATTCAATGCAAATGAAGCCAAGCTCTTTCTATTGAAAACCTTCTGCTTAACTCAGGAAGGAGGGGTTCACAAATGTAAGAATTTGGTTTACCCTTAACTATTAACCTTGATGCCTCAGGGTGAACTCTAGCTCAGGAAGTAACACTCCCTCTGTAGGGGGCCCCTTGCTGTCTTGCAGGGAACTGAACAGCTCATTTTCTAGGATCTGCCACAAGAGAAATCCTAACTTATAAACCTGTAATTCCTTCAAGGGTTTTCATATAATATTTGGTATAAAGTTTGGCTTCCCATAGGCTATGGCCTGGTCAGATGCTCCTTAGTTTCCAGACTGACATTGTTGCTCTTCAGTACTTTGGAGAAGTCTCTGACAGCAGACTTGCACAATGCAATTCGTCTTTTAATTTCCTTGCTGCTGGCACCAAGAGTGTTGATTGTGGAGCCAATCAAATTAAAGCTGCTAACAATCTCAATATCTTCACCATCTATCATGAAGCTGCCGATTGGCCCAGCAGTGAGAATATTTGTTTTCTTGATGTTGAGCTTCAATCCATATTGAAGACTGCAGTCCTTGACCTTCTTCTGCAGCAAGTGCTTCAGGTTCTCCCCAGTTTCAGCAAGCAAGGCTGTGTCATCTGCATAATGCAGATTGTTGATGAATTGTCCCCCAATCCTGATGCCACATTTCTCTTCATAGAGCCCAGCCTCCTTGATAATCTGTTCTGCATATAGATTGAAAAAGTAAGGAGATAGGACACATCCCTGAGGAACCCCCTTCCCAATTTTGAACCATGCAGTGCTGTCCAATGAATCTTTGGCAATGGAGTAAGAAGATCTTTCTAAGATATAAATTTCTAAGACCTCATCTTCTTCCTCCCTAAATCTACCTAATGTTTCTGTTACCGATAGTCTTTCTTCCTTCTCTTTGTTAGTCTCACTATATTTAGTTCTTCTGATTCACATCCTCCTCTCCAGTAAGGATAGAGTCTGTTTATGTTGGCACCAGAAGACAAGTTGCATGCCTTCCCCCTCTTCACATATTTTATGACCCATTGTTACTAAAGTTTTAATATTCTGACTAGGAATAGCTCATGTATACACTCATGCTTAGCATTCAGTATGTGCTCAATAAATATCTGCTAAATAAATGACTAACATTTGTGAAAGCAGAACTTCAAGCGTTAATGAATATGGAGCAAAGGAAAAAAACTGTCTTTTCATGATCAGTGTATCTTGTGACCCTTAAGATCTCCATGTCTTCATTTGATACCTGAAGGTTAAACATCTTAACCTGTTTGGTGGTTGTTTTTTTAGGTTGATGAAATAGAAAACTAGGGCAAGAGGACTTGGCATAACATTTATTTGCTCAGAACATGCAAAGCTCTTCTTATGAAACAATAGGCAGAAGGGAACTTTGTGATTGTACACTTACTTTCTACTGACATTTAAAGTACTAATCATTTGACATTTTAAGTATTAATCATATTTGTAGCAAGTCAAATCTATATATCACATACTAGCCTCTCTCTCTGGTGTTTAAAATGTCAAGAAAGTGTGTTAGTTTTATTGAATCTCCAGGTAGAGCCGCAGGGGTACTTGTCTTGACAGATAAGTGTTTTCTCTCATACAGTTGAGTTTGTTCTGTTATGTTGATTCGATATAACACTGTACTGAAGCCAGAGTTGGGTTTTTTCCCACCATGCCACCCTTAAATAATTATTCTCATTGTACAAAATAAGAAAAAAAATGGGTAAGACTTGCTAAGTTTCTTTTGTTCCCTAAAATTCTCTTTGGGAGATAGGCATGGAGAAGGTACAGAATTCTATATTTTTCCATTTTTTGTTATTATGTGTTAGTTCATGCACACTTTCCTCCTTCTCCACACCTTAATTCCCACTGTAATGCTATTAATTGTCATATACATGGTTTCTAATTGTCATTTCCTTTCAAAATATACTTCCTTTCACCCATTTCAGTATAGTGTTCATTATTTATCCATTCTTTCCCCTCCTCCTATTCTACCTCTTCCCATCTT
>NW_006399796.1:1245601-1246229 GCF_000299155.1 Elephantulus edwardii
TCTGTCATCCCTAGTTATTGTCCACCTTTCTGATGTATAACAAAGTAATTGCGAAGACTATAAACTGTAGCAGGCACATTTTAGTCACCAGACTGACATCATTGCTCTTCAGTACTCTGGAGATTTCCCTGAAAGCATACATTCCCTAAGCAGTTCATCTTTTGATTTTCTGCTGTTGTTACCAAGACTGTTGATTGTATAGACAAGCAAAAGTGAAGCTGTTTGCAATCTCAATCTCTTTAATATCAATCACAAAGCTGCCAGTCAGCCCAGTGGTGAGAATCTTTGTTTTCTTGATGTTGATGTTGAACCTCAATCCATTTTCAAAACTAGGGTCCTTTACCTTCTGCAGCAAACACCTTAGGTCCTCCTCAGTTTTGGCAAGCAAGGTTGTGTAATTTGCGTAATATAGGTTGTTGATAAGTCTTCCTTCAATCCTGATGCCATATTCCTCCTCACAGAGCCCAGACTCCCAGATGGCCTGTTCTGCATATAGATTGAAAAGGTAGGACACATCCCTGGTGTACAACCTTTCTGATTTTGAACCATACAGTGTTTCCTTTCTCTGTTTTCACAACTGCCTCCTGGCTCAAGTATAAGTTTTCTTCTCAGAGCCACATTTGTTGTG
>NW_006399796.1:1247649-1249405 GCF_000299155.1 Elephantulus edwardii
GGTCAGGGAGAAAAATGCAACAATGAATGAGTGGAAATCCAAAATCTCTGTAAATGTTCATTAAAATTAATAAAAAAGTTTACAATGATTGGTCCAGTGGTGTAGTTTACTAAAATTTCTCAGAGTTCACTCAAATAACCTCTCAACATTGAGGCTTCACTTTGTTCTCTCAACGTTGTTTTGTTTGTTTGTTTGTTTGTTTGTTTTATTGTAGGATTTCTTCTTCTCTTAGTTAGCTAAGTATTAAATAATTTGGGGTAAAAACAGAGCAAAGGAAAGTAAAAGATAGTTAAAATCCTAAAGCTCCTTGCAGTTACTGCTGAGACCTTGCCAAACAAGCTATTAGAGCACAGCCTGAGCCATGTAAAGACTCAGTAGAGGGCAAAGGCTAGTCCTTATACTGGGAAAAGAGATGGCCAAGTTATTTTATAAAGAAAATGCCAATCCCTCAGTAAACTAATAAGACTCAGTGACTTTACAAACAGGAGCTATGAGTGGGAACCTGTAGCAATATCATCCCATTGTTGGGGACATTACTTGCCACTAGACTACCAGAGCTCCCTACTACTATCTTTTATTAGCATAAAACTCACCCTTAAAGGCTATAAGAGAACCTAATCCTTCATAACCTGTCACTCTTCCAATTCCTTTTGTTTTGGTAGAGAAGGGCCCTTTCTTCTCTCTGGAACATATTTTCACTTATAAACTGCCTGTATTTTCACTTTTGCTCCTGTCTTCTTGTCTTCTTTCCTTTGATGGGGAGCTCTAACCATCTGGAGTCCCTGATCACACTCAGCTTGCTGCAGCAAGGGCTTGACCCACGTTGGGACAACTTCAAGCCAGTTGGACAATGGATGGCAAAGAGATTGAGATTGTTCACAGCTTCAGTTTGCTCAGCTCCACGGTCAACACTCTTGACACCAGTAGCCAGGAAATCAAAAAGTGTATTGCGATGGGAAAGTCTGCTGTTAGGGACCTCTCTAAAGCACTGAAGAGCAACGGTGTGTCTCTGGAGACTAAGGTGCGCTTGGTACAGGCCATGGTCTTTGCAATCACTTGTTATGTGTGCATCTATATAGGTTATAGTTGCGCTATCTAATTATAAAAATTAATTGTAGAGTTAGAAACATTTTAAAAGATTTTTTTGTGTTTTCAGTGATTGTATACATGAGAAATAGACTCCCATTAAAAAACTGATATACCAATTATTCTGTGACATTGGTCATATAGCTCCCACAATGTGTGAACATTCTCAGCATTTCCACGTTTCAAATCCACCAGCTGCTCTGGGAGAGCTGGATGGGTAATCTCTTCCCTTGCAATTTATTTCCTCTAAAAACCCCATGAAAGGTCAACCGGTTTTGATTTGAAAGCACACAACAACATAACTAATTTTGTTTACATCAATTACAAGCACCCTTTCTGAGAACAAAACATTTTCAAGGCAGTTTTAGTACGATTTACAGGTCTGAGGGTCAGGAGGGTGGCGGGAGAGGTGGTGGATTGCACACATTTTGAAAGGAGATGAAAATATTTAAGAGGCAAAGAGTTTGATACAAATTAAAATCTGCAACAGTGGTATAGTCATGCGATATATACAATACACAGTAATACTGCTGTTTTGCAATCTTTATGAAACAGAAACTAAGGATCTGATTCAGAGAAATAATAACCAATAATACTCCACAATCAACACTCTTGGCACCAGTCATCAGGAAATCAAAAGACGAATTGTACTGCCAAAATCTGCTGTCAG
>NW_006399796.1:1249827-1268225 GCF_000299155.1 Elephantulus edwardii
GGCCGGCTTTGGAGCTATTGTATATAGATAGGGACGCTATGAGTAGAAGGTGACTCAATGGCACATAACAACAACAATACCAACAACAACAGCTATTTTCTTTCCTAAGGAAAATTACTGAAACCTACTCAAAGTTAGAGGCCTTTCTCTATTATTTCTTTACGCCAGCGTTTAAACTCAGAAAAAGCTTGTTTATTGCTTGAATTACACTCCCCCCATACATGAATAACTGAATATGAGGTGCCAGCCAGATCCCAGCTGTTCCACGGTTTCTGATAGCGTATTTTGGACATGTTGCAAAGAGGGATCAGTCCCTGGAGAGGTGCATCATGCTTGGAAAGGTGGAGGAACAGCTAGGAGAGAAAGACCCTGGATAAGATGGATTGACTTAGTGACTGGGGTAATGAGAGTAGGTGTGTCAGAGACAATGAAGTTGGCTTAGGACAGAATAGGGCTCAGAGCTATTGTACATAGGGTAGCTATGACTACAAGCGACTGGACGGCACATAATAACAAGAGGGGTAAGGAACTTTGCTGCCAACACAAAGGCGTGGTATTCAATACACCAGCTTCTCTGCAGGCGATGGATGGGCAATCGCCTCCTGTGTAATTTACTGCTTCTGAAAACCCCCGGGAGGTCCAGCTCACGATTGGTTCCTACTCTAGGGTCGTTGTTGTTGTTATGTGCCCTCGAGTCGCCTGCGACTCATAGCGACACTCAACAACAATAACTATCTGAAGAGGAGTGTGGGCTTTTTCCCTAAGAGCCTGTCTGGCTGGCTTTCACTGTCAATGTCAACAATGCAGGACTACATTTCCCAGCATTCCAAGGGAAACTCGCGCAAGCGTACATGGAAAGCACCGGCTTACGTCACTTTCCTTGAAACTGACCCGTCCCTTTTATCCCGCCCACGCCACTCCCCCACTTTCCCTGGCCCAGCACCCCGGGTTTAGGCAACTCCATTTGTGTGTTTGTGTCACTGCAGCTGAGACGATGGCCTCGCAGCTGAGGTTCGACGGGCGGGTGGTGCTGGTCACCGGCGCGGGGGGAGGTGAGCCCCGCGCCTCGTTCTCGCTTTGGGTGTCCCCCTTTTCTGGCAGTACATGCGTGCGCAGCCGCAGCCCCGGCCCTAGCGTTGGGAGCTGCAGGCAGGGTTAGCTGCACCGATTGGGAGCAAGTTGCTGGGTCTATCGGGCAGGGGAGAAAGGGGCTAGAAATGGCTGTTTCTATCTAGCAGAACTTGCTGCGGAGGGGAGGGGTGGGTGGGTGCATCAGCCAGCTTTGGGTAAGGGGATAGAAACATCCTGTCACTCAGGTGCAGTCTCTTATTTCCAGCACTGTTGAGAGTTTCTCCAGATCCCAGGTTTTGCATGAGAAGAGAGGCCTGACTGGGTTGCAGATTGCAGATCTTTAGGACTCTCACATTTTTAAAGTCATCTCGGGACTTGGGATTCTCACTTGAGTAGCAGTGTCAGTCTCTTGTCTTTAAAAAGACAGCTATTAAGTATTTCTTAATTTCTGTCGCAAGATTTACAAGGACCTTCTTTGGAAAGAAGGGATCTATCTGATAAGGGATCTCATTTGCGTTTATGTGTAGCAAGTGAGCACTGTCTAAAGTCCTTTGGAATCTTGTCAAGGTTGAAAACGCAAATGCCTATGGGTAGACATGCAATAAAGGGATCAAATGGGAGTGCGGTGTGGGGGGTAGTTAGGAACTGGACAAGAGAGATCTTTTTGTAGTGGACCAGTTGGTGGGAAAGTTGACAGAGCTTCCTACATTCCAAGAAGAGTAAAATAGACTTTTGTTAGGTGGAATAACCCTATTTTGAAAGACCTCTTGAAAGGAGCCACTGACACAGGAAGCTCGGCAGTTAAATTCTTCACTTGTTTGCAATCTGTGCGTTGCTCTACTAACCTCTGATAGCTAAATATCTCTATATTTAGTTTTGGAAGTTTCTTGAAGGTTGAGCTTGGCTAGGTTGGAATTTCCAACACCACCTAGTACAGTTTTACAGTCAAAATGCACAAAAAGTTAATGGGCCTCAGTTTTGTAGAATTCAAATGAGCCTGGACAGAATAACTCGATAAAGATAGATCACTACATGTATTTTAAAAGCCTCTAATAACAACTTTAAGATGAGACGATTTTCTGATTAGCTCACTCTGTTAAAGAGGGCCACCTCAATCCTTTCTACTGTGTTGCCAAAACTTTGCTTTCTGGCCATGAATGTTTGATTTTTCGAAAAGACTCTGATCTAGAACAATTGCTTTGACCCTATTTAAAAAACAAGCATTTTGTTCCTCTTTTTACTGGCTAAGTTTGCATATATCTACTTAGAGTAGATTATGTTGTGTACCATTGAGTCAGAAATGACCCATAGCTGACCCTCCAGCGGGTTTTCAAGAGGTAGGGAGATTACCCAGCCTTCCACAGAACAGCTGGCAGATTCGAACGCCTTTAGGATTGCAGTACAGATTCATAACACTTTTTATTTGGTGATGTCTTTTTAGTTTTGGAAAACTGGGCTTATATTTTTTGTTTTTCTAAAAAGAACCTTATAAATGACTGATCTCAGTTTGCTATTTGTATTGTTGCCATTTAAAATGGAAAAATACACATGTTAAAAAACCTCTGATAGTATAAAAAGGAAACAAAATGCAAAGGAACCTTTAACCTTGTAGCTACAGTTTCAGAGATAAGTACTAATTTGTGATGTTGTTCTGTACCATTGAGTCTGAACTGACCCACAGCTGACTCGCCAGTGGGTTTTCAGAGGCAGTTAGTCGCCCTGGAGAAGATAGCCCATCCTCCTGCAGAGCAGCTGGTGGACTCAAACTTTGTATTTTCAGGATTGCAGAGCAACTTCTTGCCACTTGGCCACCAGATCTCTGATTCCATTTTACTTAGATTCACAATCAATATACTTGGTACCAACAGTCAGAGGAGATTAGGATACTATTACATTGGGCAAATGTCATTTAGGGATTTCTCCAAATTACTGAAGAACAATGAATGATAACAGTTTGAAGACCAACGTGTGACTGATTCAGGCTATGATCTTTTTAGTCACTTACTATGCATCTGAACAGTGAGTAAGGATGGCAGAAGAACTGATGCCTTTGAGCTGTGATGTTGGAGAAGAGCACTGTCTATCCCATGGACTGCGAAGAGAATAAACAGATCTGTGTTGGAGAAAGTATGGCCAGAGTGCTCCTTTGAGACAGAGATGACAAAGCTTCATCTCACATAGTTTGAAGTTATTTCTAGGTGAGTCTATTTCTTAGAAAGGAACATCATGCTTGGAAAGGTCAGCAAAAGAGAGGAAGACCCTCAGCGAGATGGATTAACACAGTGCAGTAGTGGGTTCAAGTATGTCAGAGGCGATGAAGATAGCATAGGAGAGGACACGGTCAGATCTCTTGTTCTTAGAGTCACCATGCATCAATGGCATCTAACAACAACAGTAACAACAAGTGGCGTGCTGATAAGGAATTTTGCTGCAAGCCTAAAGACACACAGTTTGAGTCCAGCAGCTCTGAGGGAGAAAGATGAGCAGTCTTCTCCTGTGCAATTTACTGCCTCTGAGAAAAACCCACTGGAGGGTTGATTCTGACTCAATAATACTTAACGACAACCTTAACAGTCCATTAGAGCAAGTGCTCATTACCTAGAAAATACTCGTTTGTGCTGCTGACCCAAAGATGGAGCATCTCTGATCATTTGAACCCACCAGCTCCTCCAGGGGAAAAAGATGGGGAGTCTCTTCCTGTTGTTATTTACAATCTCAGAAGCCCAAAGGAGTTTGCTTTGAATTGGAAATGACTGGGCAGCAATAAGTTTGAGTTAGTGTTTGGTCTGTTAGAGTGCTTTTAAGCTTAGAACCACTACCACTGGAGTTCTTCTGAGGAAGGCCTAGTGAACCTCTGTCACAGCTAAAATAACCACTGGGCATCAGGGACCTGGAGAATGGCAGCTGTCATTCAGAGATTAGGGAGTGTGGTGAGGAAATTGAGACTCTAGTCACTTTTCTCCACACCTAAGAAGCTATAGTGACAGAAATCAGTTAGGTGCTTTGTTTCACTTTCTTCTCAATTTTATGTGAATGCATATAGTAACAGGTAGATAATTTAGAAAAATGTAGTTTGAAGCTTTCAAATTTCTGCAAGTAGAAGATGGTGAAATGCAGGTGAGAGTACCACTGAAGTTTCTACTGTTACAATGTAATTAATTGTTCAACAGATATGTGAAAATGGGGACTGAGTGGAGTGGAGAAAAACCAAACCAAACCAATCCAAACCCAAACACTGTTTGCTGACGTTTACTTAACTCTGATTATTATTATTTTTTTTTTTATCAGGACTGGGTCGGGCCTATGCTTTGGCTTTTGCTGAAAGAGGGGCATCAGTTGTTGGTAAGTTGATGTGATTTTCTTTTTAATCAGTAGATGATCACTAAAGTGCAGTTTCCCCAAGTAACCTTTGTCTTTCCATCAAATATTTTATCTAGGTCAAATTTCATCACAAATTATTTACTTCTACCAGCAAATTTTTTCCTCACTCATTTTAAGTAAACTAGTTTTACAGAATTTCCAGCTTAAGAGAATCAGTAAAGTTGGGCTGGTGTTTGTTGTATGTGACGTTGTTGTGTAGATTTGGAACCGACTCATAGCTGACCCTTCAGTGGGTTTTCAGAGGCTTTTCACCTCACAGAGAGAGTTTGCCCATCCTTTCCTGTTTTGTTGTATAAGAAGTATTTATGAAGTTTAGTAAATTGTAGTATGTATTTTTTGAGATAGAAGGCTCATCCATTGGTGATAAAAAGCGATTCCTTTAAGTGTACACATGCTGATGATACAAGTTAGAATGAACAGATTTTTAAGAACTAGAGGTTTAGAGTCTGGAAAACCAAAATATAGGTTCGTCTCCTTTTTAAAACATTTCACCTGGGAGATTTTTCCTGTTTTAATTTTTATGTTTAGGGGACAGTTGGGTAAGTTTTAGTTTTAGTTTTTGTTTTCTTTTTTTATGAAGTGAAGAGTATCTTAGTTGAGGAATCCTAATGGTAGAGATAATTGGCAGCTTAATGATTTTTTGAGGTTTTTTTTTCCAACGCTTAACACCAAAGTAGTACTTTATTTTGTAACTTTAAACCGATTGTTATTCCCATGTTATGGTTTTTTTATCTGTCAGGTGTATAAGGTGAAGAAAAACTTTAAACACGGGTTGTACTTAGTAAAGAAATTTCTTAAACTCCATATCATATATTTTTGTTGTTGTTATGTGCTGTTAAGTTGCCTGCGACTCATCGTAACTCTGTGTGCAGTAGTTCTGAACCCTGCTCTATTCTTCACCAAATTTATTGTCTCTGACACACCGACCCCTATTTCCTCAGTCACTGAATCAGTCCATCTCATCGAGGGTCTTCCTCTCCTGCTCTGTCCCTACACCCTCCCAAGCATGACGTCCCACTCCAATGACAGGTCCCTCCTTGCAGTATGCCCAAAGTATGTCAGACGGAGCTTCAGATCATATACATATATCATATATATATCATATATGTATGCCATATCATATACATGTTTCAAAACTGCTGGGTCCCAAGTCCTTCTTTGAATTCTAGGATTGCAGGCATGTAGCATACTAAAGCTATACTATATGGTTATTTTATTAATTCTGAAAAAATCAGATCAATCAGTGTGTCAACCTGTAACAGACTGTACACTTTAACTGAACATGGCAAAATATTCACTTTTGAGCTTCATCGTTTGAAGTTAAACAATGACACAAATCTCAACAGTATATTCAAAAGCAGCTTTGCATTTTCAAAAGATTGTTTTCTATACTGTTTAATCTAGGCCACTAACTTGTTGGTTTATGCAACTTTATTGAGGAAAAAGAAATTGACTAGCAGAGCTCTTACTTGATCACTCATCCATTGACAGCTTTTTATCATTTATTCAGTACTATATTAAACAGTTACCTGCTCAGGTAGGGGATTTTAGCTCTGCTGAGGTGTCTTGTCTTTCACCTGCCTTCTGCTCTTCTAAGCGTCTCACTACCAACTGACCTAGTTGCACATGTTGGGGCAATCGGGATGAGTGTGTTGGAGACAATGAGATTGGCACAGGACAGAGCAGAGTTTAGAGCTGTTGTAGGGTCGCTATGAGTTGCAAGTGACTCGCTGGCACAAAACAGCAACAACAACAACAACATATTAAACAGTGTATTGGAAGATAGATTAACTACTAACTCCAGGCCTCCTAACAGTTTAAATGGAAACTACAAAATGAGACAAATCTCGGTTACAAAAGGAGAAATACTACAATAGCACCCCTGTTATGAAATAGGACTAGTGTTGGGGGGGGGTGTGTGGTGATGGTGGTTAGGAGAGAACAGGAAAAGAATGGATAGATAACGAACACTATAACAGATGAGGGGCAGGACAGTCTGAAAGGAATGGATGATTAGATATTATATGTATGACAGTTTAGAGTCTGGAACAAGAGGTGCATTACAATGTGGACTAGGGGAGGGGGAAGGGAAGAGGAGGGAGGGAGGAAAATGTGCCATCTGTATATTCTCTTTGCCAGAATATCATCTTTTCATCTTTAGTTCATTATTTTCTAAATGGATTGTTAGTTTTTGTTTTGCTTTTCTCATTACTCATTAAGATTTTGTGACTTAGGTCAAGGTTCAATTGTTTTGTTTATGCCTGTCCAATCACAAACACCATTTATTAAAAAGGCTATATTTTCTCTGTTGAATTGTTCTTAAATAAAATACCATTGGGGGTGGAAAAAAAAGTGAATGAATAAAAACCCAACCTTTCTGTAAACTTTTGTTAAAATCACAATTTAAAAAAACCCAGAAATTACAACAGTGAAATAGTTATGTAATGTAATGATTTACTATGATCTGATTAACTATAAAAATCTGATTTAATTATAAAAGAGTTAAAAGCAGACTGGAACACCCTTATCCAGTGTGAGACTTTTACCTGAGATAAAAGGGAGGAAAGCAGGTACAGTAGGGGTACCTCAAGTACCATCAAGACAATAGCTATGGACAAATCACATGCTTGGCGTTCAGGTTTCTCACTGGAAGATGGAGAGAACACCTTCTTGAGCTAGCGCTTTGAATTTGGCTGTCCTGCCCCCTATGTTATGCAATAATAAAGTGCTATTTCATAAGGCCTTCCACTGTGGTATCTCTATAAAAGCAATACTAGATAACACTAAGACAAACAGCAGCTAGACTTTGTAAAGAAGGAGCATCTAAGCAGTGTATCTACTGTACCTTTTTCCCTTACTGTGTTTTTGTAGCTTATCTTTAAGGAAGAGGCACAGAGACTTTGGACCATTTTAAGATCTTAGCCACTGCTTATTAATTCAAGTCTACTTCTTACAGCAAGGATGGGTTTTTTTTCCCCCTTTGGATTATTTGATGAGGGAATGTGTTTAATAATTTAAATGCATTGTAATCACTTAAAAATTTTCCCAAGGATGTTTCATATCAGAGCCTAAAGTTATATTCTGATATTGTATGTCTTTTTTTATAGTGCTGTTTAGTTCTTAATATTTTTATTTTTCAATTTTTATTTATTTACAATTTCTCTACTCATTTCCTCATGTTCTTTATGTCTTTTAAGGAATTAGAGTATTGTCTTGTGTAGAGAAGGTATTTTGTTCATTGACTCCATTAAGTCTTTTCTGGGGGAGAAAATGGAATGTTGGTGAGATTGGTTGAATAAACATTTATTTTCTTTTTCTTGCTTATTTAAAATTTATAAAATAGATGCAGAGGTGTATTTTTATGAATCAGCTTTTTTTAACTTATTTGCTACCTTTGAATGTATAAATCCATATTAGATGTGTTTTAGCCACATAAGAAGAAGTCAAATAGGAATGGTTTACCTTTTAATAATAGAGATGGTGAAAGTTGCAGCAAGTGCTGATGAAAGTCCGAGACAGTAGTTGGTTTGTACTTTGGTCGGACATTTCCTAAGCTTGGCTGAAAAGCTGATTTCAATTTAAGGTTAAAGGGAAGAATTCAATCTTTGTAAAACGATAGATCTTTAGACTGAAGTTTCCATACTTTTTCAGACTTCTACTGACCTCTGCAATTTCTAGGTCACTCTATTAACAAGAGGCCTCTTTTTTTAGATTATTAATTCTAAAGAAAGTTTACAGAGACTTAAGGTTTCCAGTCATTCAGTGTTGCACTTTTCTCCCTGCCACCCTCTTCCCCTCTTAACATTTCTTTTTTTTTACATTTAAAAAAAAATTTTGTGTGTGTGTGTGTGTGTGTGTGTACTGTCAAATCAGATCTGATTGGTACAGGAGGAGACTGTCCCTCCTTCTCCAGCAGAGCATCTGATGGATTCAAACCAAACTTTTTTTTTTTTAATATCCACACACACATATCCTGCTTCTAGCTTCATCACATGCACTAATATCTACCCTCTGTTAATTTTTATTAGGTTCTGTAAATGAACAAACCTATAATGCCAAAATATTTCAAAGTATCTTTTTAGTGGAAATGTGATAGGTGGAGTTGTCCTATGATTATCTCAGAGTCCAGGAAGAATTAAGACTTTAAAAAAAGTGTTTCTTGCAAAATTTAGTTTTTACTAGCTTATGCAAGGGTTATTGTTGTTATATGCCATAGAGTTGCCTTCAAATCATAGTGACCCTATGTACAGCAGCTCTGAAGCCTGCCCTGTCCTGAGCCAGTTTTACTGATTCTAATACACCTACCTCTATAGCCCCAGTTACTGTATCACTCCAGCTCATCCAAGGTCTTTCTCTCCTGCGCTGTCCCTCCACCCTTCCAAGCATGATGTCCTTCTCCAAGGACTGGTCCCCTCCTGGCTTCATGGCCAAAGTGTGTGAGTCAGAGCTTCAGAATCCTAGCCTCCATGGAGAAAGTTGGTTTCACCCTCTTCCAGACAGACCTCTTTGTTGTCTTGGCAGTCCATAGTATGTTCAAGATTCTTCTCCTACACCACAACAAAGGTAACAGCCTCTAAATCTCAGTTTACAGTTAGAATTATTTTATGCTCATGTATCTTTCAGCTCTGGTCAGCTTTGCTGTGCTTCATACTTTCTTTATTTCCTTATCCCAGCTAAAGGAGCAACTCTTGTTTCACACATTATCTTTCTTCAGGCAATGGGAAAATAACAATGGTGGATCAACTTAGTGATTCTTAAAATTTGGATTTAGAAGGAGCCTGCCACTTCTACTCATATTTCATTGGCCAGAGTAAAGAATTTGTTCAAGTTCCAAATCAGAGGACAGCAATTCAGATATTCTGCAATTTCATGTTAATATGATTTCTATGTTTTATATCCCACAAAGGACATTTGGTTTAATACTAATTACATTTTAAAGAAATTTTTTGCATATATCTGAAGTAGGTGCTAGAAGTTGAGCAGTGTTAAGATTTCCTAAGTAGGTAAACCATTTGTTATCCTTTAAATATTAAGTTTTATCTTGTGGATGTGAACATAATAGCAGATTCTTGCTGCATGAACCTTTTTGATAATAAGAAAGGCAGAAGAGGGTTTTTTTTTTGCTCTTAATCTGGAGAAATAATACCTGGATGAATTAATAACACTCTTCCCACTTTGTCCATGTGTTGTCCCTTTCTAAACTTTATTGCTGCCCTTTTGATCTTATATGATTAATTATTCTGAGAAATGTATTCTTCCTTATTTTATTGATCACTTTAAAGCCTGTCTGTTGTTTGACTGAATTTTGAGTCATGGGAGGGATTCCAGTTCTAGATTTGAGAGATGACTAAGGACCATCTAAGGGCCTTCATCAGTCTACCAGGGCATTTTTAGAACGATTCTGACTTTTGTTCCTCCTACTCAGGGCCATATAATGCAGTCTCTTTCAGAGCAGCCAGCCACTGGGCACCATCTAGTTCCAGGGCACAGAGACAGAAGTTTGTAAGTTTCATTAGTCCCTTGGATTCTTTCTGCTATGTTCTTGATTTTCTTGATTCTTCTTTGTTCCAGATTAGGAAAGACCAGTAGTTATACCAGTGTGGCTGCCTGCAAGATTTTGAGAGTTCAGTCACTACTAATCAAAGAAGGATTCAGATCATTATCTTTGTGCATTTTTGTGCCACTTGATCTATGACTGTCTGTACCTTCTAGACCCATCGACTCATTCCATCAAGCTGTTTAGGTGTGACAAAGAAGATTTTTGTTTTCATCATAATTTTGGCCCTGTCTGTTCCACTACATATAAACATCTACTTCTAGAACATGTAAATGCATATGAAGAAATATCATCTACTAGACCTTTATAGTTGTGGGTGTAGTCTCATTTACCTGCCCATACCTGTTCATCTTGTTTGTCAACCTGCTTATCTACTCATAGATAAATATATATTTTCACTGGTCATACTCCCCTCCACCCCTACCCACAGTGAGGATTTGTGACAACTCTTATTTCATGCAAGCCTTATCAGCTCTATTTTTCCAATAGCATTTATTCATTTCTTGTTATATATTGGTAATTCTCCTACTATTTCAAGCTCTTTAATACCGTTATTGCTCACTTAATTGAGAAGGGGTATGCCTATTACTAGGAGATAGGAGGACAGATTGAGGCTAGATATGTCATTCTGAGTGTTTTCAGCCAATGGATGATATTTAAGCTAGTGAATTAAATGAAGTTATATAGATAGGGAGTACAAATGGAGCAGAGGAGAGATCTGAAACCTGAATTCTGGATAGCTCAGTCTCTCATTTTTCATTTTTTGTCTTTTTAAGGATATCCTTTAGTTTTTTGAAACATGCACACACACAGAGAACACTTAAAGGAGCCAAATTCAAGATACTACTCTCAACAACTTATGTTATGCAGATGACACAAACTTGCTGAAACTGAAGAAGATCTGAAGTGCTTACTGCAGAAGGTCAAGGACTGTAGTCTTCAATATGGATTGAAGCTCAACATCAAGAAGACAAAGATTCTCATCACTGGGCCAATTGGCAGTAGCATGCTAGATAGAGAAGGGATTGAGGTTGTTCACAATTATAGTTTGTTCAGCTCTACAGTCAACACTCTTGGTATTAGCAGTCAGGAAATCAAAAGGTGAATTTTATTGGGACCTCTCCAGAGTATTGAAAAGCAGTGATGTCAGTCGAGAGACTAAGGTGTGCCTAATCCAGGCCATGGGCTTTGCAATTACTTGCTATGCATAAGAGAACTGGACAGTTACTAAAGATGACATAAGAAGAATTGATACCTTCAGACTGTGGTGCTGGAGAAGAGTCTTGGAAGGGTGGTGGGAAAGCACAGGAGAGTATGACCCCGGATGAGATGGGCAGTGCAGGTTGGTGTGTTGGAATTCCTGAGACTGACTCAGGACAGGGCAAGGTTTAGAGCTGGTGTATGTCACTGTGGGTCACAGGCGACTTGATAGCACATAACAACAAGAACAAGAACAACTTTCAAGAAACCACATTTTAGAGTCAAATATTTAGGCACATTATGGCCATTCAGATATCTATGACTGGTACATATGGTGAATATACTTCACAGTTTACAGGCTTAGAAAGTTGGAGATTTGAGTCTACTCAGAATAATTTTAGGATTAAGCCTGGTGATTTACTTTTGAAACATTAGTTATTGAAAATCCTATGAAGCAGTTCTACTTTGACCCAAATGGAGTCACCATGAGTCAGAATTGACTAGGCTATGATGATTGCGAAAGTTTTCTGTAAGCTATGATGATTGTCTCCTTCTCCCAGTGAGAACAGTTTGATAACCTTGTGATTTGTTCAGCTGTTGGGGTGCTTAGGTGGAAATCTGGTATTGTCTTCGTCTAGAGTAACAACCATTAGCTTTTGCTTCTAGCATACTTGTTTTCCCTGATATAACATTTTATCCATTTTTTATTTCTTTATATTTATTGTTTTTAATCGGAGAGTTGGACAGTGAATAGGGATAATAGAAAGAGAATTGATGCCTTTGAACTGTGGTGCTGGAGAAGAGTGTTGAATATGCCATGGACTGCTAGGAGAACAAACAGGTTTGTCCTGGAGAGGGTGAAGCCAGAATGCTCCTTGGAGTCAAGCATTCTGAGGCTTCGTGTGACATACTTTGGGCATATTTCAAGGAGGGACTGGTCCTTGGAGAGGGTCATCATGTTTGGGAGAGTGGAGGGACGGTGCAGGAGAGGAAGACCCTCAAGATGGATTGATTCTGTGAGTGGAGTGGTGGAAATGAGTGTGTTTGAGACAGTGAGGTTGGCCCAGGGTAGAATGGTGTTTAGGGCTCTTGTATGTAGGGTTACAATGGCAAGCGATTCGATGGCACATAACAACAACAACAACAACAAATTTTGGTAGCCATTAGGAAATAACTATAATACATGAAAAGAATTAAATACATTAGACCTACATTTCTAAAATTAATGAAATGCTATAGGAAGTTGTCAGAATGAGAGGAAATGGCATCAAGCATAGAAAACAATATTGTCTCAAAGGAAAAGCAAGGTTGGCCGACAGGACTTAACTTCTGGGAGGTATTAAATAGGGACAAGGGTGTTGTTGTTGTTATGTGCTGTCGAGTCGCTTGTGACTCATAGTGACCCTATGTACAACAGCCCTAAACTCTGCTCTGTCCTGTGCCAATCTCACTCTCTGACACACCCATCCCGATTACCCCAGTCACTGAATCAATCCACCTCCTAGAGGGCCTTCCTCTTCTGCACTGTCCCTCCACCCTCCCAAGCATGATGTCCTTCTCCAAGGACCGGTCTCTCCTCACAACATGTCCAAAGTATGTTAGACGGAGGCTCAGAATCCTAGCCTCCAAGGAGCAGCCTGGTTACCTCTCCAGGATGAATCTGTTTGTTTTCCTAGCAGTCCATGGTACCCTCAATATCTTCCCCAACACCAAAGCACAAAGGCATCAGTTCTCCCTCTATCCTCCCTAGTCATTGTCCAACTCTCTGATGCATAACAAGTGACTGCAAAGACCATGTCCTGATTCAGATGCACCTTAGTCTCCAGAGAGACACCATTGCTCTTCAGTACTTTGGAGAGGTCCCTAACAACAGACTTTCCCATTGCAATATGTCTTTTAATTGCCTGGCTGTTGGTGCCAAGAGTGTTGACCGTGGAGCCAAGCAGACTAAAGCTGTGAAGAATCTCAATCTCTTCACCACCCATCCTGATGCTGCCAATTGGTCCAGTGGTGAGAATCTTTGTCTTCTTGACATTGAGCCTCAATCCATATTGAAGGCTGCAGCCCTTGACCCTCTGCAGCAAGCGCTTCAGGTCCTCCTCAGTTTCCGCAAGCAGGGTTGTGTCACCTGCATAACGCAGATTGTTGATAGATCTTCCACCAATCTTGACCCCACATTTCTCCTCATAGAGCTGAGCCTTCCGAATAATCTGTTCTGCATGCAGGTTGAAAAGGTATGGAGATAGGACACATCCCTGGCATATGCCCTTCCCAATTTTGAACCATGCAGTGTTTGCTGGCTCTGTTCTGACTACTGCCTCTTGGTCCACGTATAGGCTTCACATAGCACGATCAAGTGTTCTGGGATTTCCATTCTTCTCAGAGTCAGGCACAGTTTGTTATGATCCACACAGTCAAACGCCTTTGCATAGTCAATGAAGCACAGATAGACATTCTTTTGATATTCCCTGACTTCAGCCAAGATCCATCTAACATTAGCTACAGTATCCCTAGTACCACGACACCTTCTAAACCCAGCCTGGACTTCTGGCAGTTTTCTGCTGATGTGCTATTCCAGTCGTTTTGGGATAATCTTTAGTAGAATCTTGCTTGCATGTGAAATCGATGATATTTTCATGTCTCTTTGATTTAAATTTATTAAAAATGTTTTTAGAGGGCTAGGTAAACAACAGATAATCCTTTGTGTAGTTTTACTGTAACAGAAATTAACATATGGATACCTTTAATAAATTTTTCTCTCACAGTTTTTAAAAATACCCAACAACACAAACTCACTGCCGTTGAGTCGGTTTAGTCAGCCCTTCATTGAGCTTGTGAAGCTATAAATTTCAACCAGAGAAAAATGCGAATCATTCTCGAGCCACCAGACTCTCTCAAACCACCACTCTCAACCTTTTGTTAGTAGTACAACTTTAAGCACTGCACCACTAGAGATCCCATCTTACAGTGTAGGGGGCTAGAATTCTGAATTTACGGGGCCAGCTTTAGAGGAAGGCTTCCTCTGTGGGGTTTGGAGGAAGGTCCTTGACTCTTTCCAGAGTCTGTGGGCGTGTCATTTCTTTTAGATTTGCATGCAACTTGACTTGGCTTCAAAGGTTGCAGTCTACTCTTGAATTTTTTTCTCCATGGTGTCAACCTTGCTCTCCTTTTGTTTCTTGTGAGATAAAATTTGTTGCATGTCATACCCTTGGGAAACTCCCCCTAGGCCATGGCTGTAATAGAATTAAGGGCGTTGGACCAAGAACGAAAGCCTTCAGTTTGGTTTGCATGTCAGTATCCAGAAAACA
Source organism: Elephantulus edwardii (assembly GCF_000299155.1). NCBI lineage: Eukaryota > Metazoa > Chordata > Mammalia > Macroscelidea > Macroscelididae > Elephantulus > Elephantulus edwardii. The sequence goes on from NW_006399796.1 coordinate 1,264,345, forward strand.
AAGATCTTCACCATAAGATTAATAGTCAACATCATGATGTATGGAGAAAGAATTGAAACTGTCACCAATTTATTCTTGCTTGGTTCAGCAATCCACACCCTTGGTTGCAGTAGTCAGGAAATCAGGAAACATACTGTTTTGGGTAAGTCTGTTGTTAGGAACCCTGCCAGAATACTTGAGAGCCGTGAGATCAATTTGAAGACCAAGGTGTACTTTCAGGCTATGGTTGTCTCAATCATTTTCATCAAAGAGCTGCTGGACTGTGAATAATGAGGATAGAAGAATTGATGTCTTTGAATTTTGGTGCTGTATAAGATAACTGAATATCCCATGGACTGCCAATAGAAAAACAGGTAAGTCTTGGAAAAAAATGCAACCAAAGTGCTCTTTTGAAGGTAAAGATGGTGAAGCACAGGATAGGGCAGGGATCAGGTCTCAGGTCTCTTGTTCATAGTGTCATCACTGTGAGTTATACTTGATAGCACCTAACAACAACATCCATTCCTCTTAATTCTCTTACAACTAAATAGACTATAAAATCATGGAAGAGCATTATGTAACTGCCATATTGCATCATTATATCCAAAACACTGAGTATAAGAGCTTAGCCAACAAACATACAATTTTTGAGGGGCACAATTAAAATACATGTTATCTATTTTTAAAAAGTCAGTAAATTCACTATGTAAGCAGAAGTGGCATCCACTTCCTAAGTACCATGCCTCTGGAAACTATGAACTTTGAGAAATGACAATAGTTATACAAAGGCTTCAGGACATTTGTCATAGGGTCACTATGAGTTGTGCTTGACTCTACGACAATCAACACTTCAATAATAGTTGACTTTTTCTTATATAGACTTCTTGGATTACTCTATAAAAGAAAATCACTTAGATATAATTAGTTGATCTGAAAATTATTCTGATATTCTGAAATTGAAAGCATAATTTGATTTTTTGAAATAAAAATAATTTATAGGTATGTCATTATAGATAGTTATGATTTAATTTGGGAAGAATATTTTTGTTAGTTTGTATATATTATGAATATGTATGAATGTAATTATAAAGCACTTTTCAAATTCAAGGTATTTTAACATTATTACTCTTGGAGGGAGGCCCATAAATAACCTGGGTTATGCAAATGACACAACCTTGCTTGCTGGAAGTGAGGAAGACTTGAAGCACTTGCTGCAGAAGATCAAGGAATGCAGCCATCATTGAGGATTGCATCTTAACCTCAAGAAAACAAAGATTCTTACTACTGGACCAATTTATTCAACATCATGATGGAAGGAGAGGAGATTGAAACTGTCAATAGCTTCATTTTGCTTGGACCAAAATTAACACCCAAGGTACCAGCCGTCAGGAAATAAGGAAACTCATTGCATTGGGAAAATCTGTAGGTAGAGATCCCACATAATTATTAAGGAGTAATGGTGTCAGTTTGAGAACTAAGGTGCATGTGATTCAGGCCATAGTCTTTAAAATGACAGAAGAAGAATTGATACCTTTGAGCTGTGGCATTGGAGAAGAGCTCTGATTATCCCAAGAGAACAAAGAGATATGACCCAGAGAGGGTGTAGCCAAGTGTTCATTATAGGCAGGAATGATGAGACTTCATCTCACATACTTTGGGCATGTTGCTAGGAGGACTGTTCCTTGGAGATGGATGCAGCTGGGAAGGGTGGTGGATCAGCGAATTTGAAGAAGGTCTTTAACCAGGTAGACACAGTGACTGCTACGGTGGGTTATTGTGTGTCAGGAAGTGTGAAGATCGCACAGGATATAGAACAGGGTTCAAATCTTTGTTCTAAAGGTTGCTATGAATCATACTCGGCTCGATGGCACCTAACAACAACAACTCTTGGTAAATGGAAAATTAGAAGCATGTACCTGGGCGAGGCTATTCCTTTGAAAGGACCATCATGCTTGGAGAAGAAGACCCCTAATGGATTGACACTGTAACTTCACTGTGAGCTTGTGTGTGTCAGAGATGATGTGGATGGCACAGGATAGGGCAGGGTTCAGGTCAGCTGTTCATAGGGTCACTGTGAGCCATTCTTGACTTGATGACACCTAACAACAACAGTATACTTGCAGTTGAACAGAACAAGGGAACATTGCATGGTTTAAAACCAGGAAAGGTATGGTGTGCATCAGGATTGTATCCTTTTATCCTTTTGCCATACCTATTCAATCTGTCTACTGAGCAAATAATTCAAGAATCTGGACTGTATGAAGAAGAATGTTACATAGGGATGGAGGAAGACTCATAAGCAACCTGTGTTATGTAGATGACACAACCTTACTCGCTGAAAGTAAAGAGTACTTGAAGTCCTTACTGAAGAGACTGTATCACCTTACATAGAGATTACACATCAAGAGAACAAAAGTCTTCATGACTGGCTTAATAGACATTGTCATAATAGAGAATAGATTGAAGTTGTCATTGATTTCATTTTACTGGATCCATAATCAACAGCCAAGGTGACAACAGTTAAGAAATCAAAAGATATGGTGTACTGGGGAATTCTGCTGTCAGAGACCTCGCCAAAGTTCTAAAGAGCAAAGATACACATTTAGAGATTAAGGTTCACCTGATCTAAGCCATCATCTTGTCAGTTACTTCCTATGCATCTGAAAGTTGGACTGTGAATAAAGATAGAAGATATGATGCCTTTCAACTGAAATGTTGGTGTAGAATACTGACTATCCCATGGACTGTTCAAAGAACAAACAAATCTGTCTTACAGGGAGTGAGGTTAGGGGAGTCCTTAGAAGCAAGGTTGGTTAAGCTTCATTTCACATACTTTAGGCATGTTGACAGGAGGGACCAATTCTTGGTAAATACCATCATACTGGGAGCAGTGGAGAGGCGGAGAAGAGAAGGATCCTCAACAAGATGGATTGACACAGTGACTGGAACAGTGGGCTCAACTGAGCATATTTGAGTTCATGAGGATGGTGCAGGGCAAGATAGGACATGGTTCAGGTCCTTTGCTCATAGGGTTGCTGTAAGTCAGAGTAGACTTGACCACCATTACAGCCATATATAAGCAGTTTCCTGCAAGGATCTATAGCAAAAAAAGAAAAAGAAAGTGGCAAAGTGGGGTTAGACTATATAGAAGTTGGGCAGTGCTTGATACATTGAATACTAGGCAACTGTTATGATTTTGAACAAGGGATTGGCATAGTATAAATATTGCTGTAAGCAGGAACAGTTTCCCAAAGTTTGGAGATGGTAAGAAGGTCAGTTGAAAACCAGCTGCACTGACCTAAGCATGAAAATGTTGGAATAGGAAAAACATAGTGGTAGACAGTTTCTCAAATGAACTGGAAACTCCTCAGTACATAAACTGTCTAATTTAAGGGTCTGAAGCACCTAGCACAGTGCTGGATATAGAGTGGGAACATACTAACATTTCAAGAATCAAAAGAAATGAGAAGAGCTGAACCGAACGGACTCGAACCAGCAGCGAGGAGCCACTATCGCCGCCCCAGCCCGGCCTCCCTCGGCTTCGGCGCTCCTGTTGTGGGGGCCCGGTTTCCTCAGTACACCCAGCACCAGCCGCCCCCAGAGTCTGCTCCCAGCCCTTCGAAAGCCCCGGCGTCAGCCCGGGCCCTTAGCGCGGAGGATGACGGAGTTGCAGTTGGCGCTGCTACTGCGAAGACAGCTGGCAGAACTCAACAAAAATCCAGTGGAAGGCTTTTCAGCAGGCTTAATAGATGACAATGATCTTTATCGATGGGAAGTCCTTATTATTGGTCCTCTAGATACACTTTATGAAGGTGGTGTTTTTAAGGCTCATCTCACTTTCCCAAAAGATTATCCCCTCCGACCTCCTAAAATGAAATTCATCACAGAAATCTGGCATCCAA
>NW_006399796.1:1268755-1285378 GCF_000299155.1 Elephantulus edwardii
GATCCGGATAATATATATACTGTTCATGTACATCCACAAATACACCTTGTACCAAATAATGCTTTCCTGTAGTAGAGTAAGAATCGTGTAAATTCCGAAAGATTTTTAGCAGGTTTTCTTTCCCTATTCATCATTTCTTATCAATTTTAAAAGACTCCTTAAAGCATGTCAGATGAAAAACCAATTAGGATTAAACGTTTCCATTTAATTTACTCTTAAACCACTGAGGCTTCATTAAAAGCTTTTCACTTACTAAACTTTGGTATCTTCTCTGTTTTGGCACATCCCCTTTGCTTTTATCACTTCTTTCTGCCAGAAAGTTCTCAAATCACTTAGTTCAAATACAGAAATACTTAATAAGCAACTACTTGATTTTTAAATGATGACTTGAGAAAAGCCATCACTAGGTGCTTGTCCTTTTTGTATTCTAGTTGCACCCATCTCTTAGAGTGGATGTAGCAATAACATTTTTGGCTGTTGAGAGCTCTTGAACCTAGTCATTAACCCTTGAGTTGGTTCTCACTTCAACTTACGGAAATTTACCCTGAACAATACAACATTCTTGAATTTTCCTCCTTCCAGTTGCCTATTGTGAAGATTGGAGAAATAAAAGCATGCTATAGGCTTTGTACTCACCTTCTGGGTTTGCTATTTTTTAAAAAAATGCTGTTTATCCTTATCCTTATACCCTTCTCCTTAGCCCTTGATATTTCTTTGCCTCTATTCTATACTGCAGATTTTTCTCACCTATTGTACAAAGAAATTGCAATGTATATTTTCATGTAATTTGATTTTGGAATTCTGTCACCTTATGTAGTGAGTTCTTCCAAAATATAATTTTTTCCAATAAAAAAAAAAGAATCAAAAGGAAATTTGGCAAGACCTAGCATGGGAAGAGAAATGTGCCTGTGGGAAATCTTATCCAGCAGAGAAGTTAGACAGAGATAGCAGAGCCTTTTGAAGAAAATAATGAAACAGATTGATTTGCATTTGTGCGTGTAAACTGAATGTTGGAGATAACTACTCAGCTTACTTGTTTCTATTAGCTGCCTTGAGTTGTCTGAAATTATGGGATCCATGTATAATGCTGTATAATCCTGTACTATCCCCATGTCTGTAACTTAGTCCTTTGTGATATGCAGTGTTTTCATGGACTGATTTTTCCAGACATAAACTGCCAAACCTTTATTCCTAGACTGACAGGTCTGGAAACCCCACTGAACTTTTTTTAGTGTTATAGCAACAAGTGCTCACTTACAGGTAGGTGGTAGATGGACTTAAGGTACTTTGACCTGGAACCAGATTAACTACATGGAATGGAAGATTTTTCCACCCTTTACCCTATTTCAGCTCATTTCCAAAGCCAAGTCTGCTGCTTTTGAATCAGTTCTGGCTCCTGGTAACCCTGTAGGACCATGGAATTGCCCCATTTGGTTTCTAAGTCCTTAGTGTTTGTGTAATCAGATTGTTGTATTTCTCCTGAGAGGTGGCTGTTGGGTTTGAACAGTTGTTGATTGCTTTAACCACTGCATCAATGAGGGCTTCTCTTTCAGTTGGTTTAGGAACCCTGATATCCGAAAATTAGAATAGTTTTTTGTGAGTCTTTTTTTGGTTTTGTTTTTAGCTAACAGAGAAAGGGTGGGGGTAAAGGACTGAGAAATAAAATAAAATAAAACAAAATAAAGCTGTTCAGAACAAACCCCTGTGTGATGAATTAGTCACACACTGCCATTGAGGCAATTCTGATTGTCCATCAGATTTCTGATACTGCAAATCTTAAAGAGAGGAAGACGGCCCATCTTTCTTCAGAGGCGTGCTAGTGGATTTGAACTTGGCCTCAGGGTTAGCAATGAAACTTGTTCTAAGCAATAATATTAGAACATCTGAGTAACAAATAGAAGTAAAAAAATCAGAATTACTCAAATTCGTTTACATAAAACTCTGAAAGATAATGCCCATAAATAATCAAGTTATATTGATAGGACCTTTATTTCTCTGTCAATATTTGAAGAAAGAAATTTGTGCTTTATAGTACTTGAGATGGGATTATGAATAAAAGATGTGTTGAAATCTATAAGAAAGAAAAACATCTCAAATAAAATAGGAATAAAGCATTTAATCAGGCAGCATGATGTTGTTTTGTACTGTGGAGTTGGAACCGACTGATAGCGGACCCTTTGGTGGGTTTTCAGAGGCAGCTGATGGGATTCGAGCTGTGTGCCTTTGGGATTGCAGTGCAGTTTCTTGACACACGATAGGAAACAGAAATGACCATTTTGCCCATGAAAAAATGTGCTTATTTTTCTGGTGTGTAATGTTGTTCACTACCAAGTTGCTTGGTGTCCTTGAGATTTTTGCTCCATTTGACAACAGAAGCTAATCAAAAGACAGACAGTTTGAATCCACTCAGTGGCTTTGCAGAGGAGCTTGTGAACTACTTACAGCCAAGAAAATGCTGGAGCAGTTTTGCTCTGTAGCACGTGGGGTCAGGATGGGTTGAACTAACAACAACAAACCATGTTTTTTAAATCCTAAACCATTCTAGTTGTTGACCCATCTCAAGAATATAATAAAATCTTGAGCATGAATTGTTGGGAAAAGAACCTTCTGTGACCTTTAAGAGATTACCCAAGATTCTGATTTATTAAAAATGACAGAAATGGAGAATTTTTTTTGTTTGTTTTAATAAAACTCAGGATCACAGACTGTTTTGTTCTTTTGGGTTTTTTTTCCCTTTTCTTTACAAACTGTGTTTTGTATGGAGAACTTACATTTTGGGATATTTTGGCAGGTGAGAATTCTACCATTGAACTAGCAGTGCAACATTTAGAGATATTTTGATGTTTTCAGCTGAAAAGACTCTATCCTTCATCTTTAACTGTTAGATTCTTACCATTTAGAAAACTGTTACCTTGTTGTTACTATTAGGTGCTGTTGAGTCCATTACAGTTCATAGCAATTCTGTGAACAGCAGATCTGAACCCTGGCCTATCCTTCCTGCTCCATCCTTACCTTCCCCAGCACACTTGAGCCCATTGCCACAGTCACCACCTTACTCTACTCTATCTTGTTGGGGGTCTTCCTGTCTTCTGCTCCACCTTTCCAAGCATGGTAAGCAGCCTGCCTACAGTATGTGAGATGAAGCTTCTCCGTCCTTGCCTCTAAGGGGCACTCTGGTTGTACTTTCTCTAGGACATACCTGTTTTCTTCTTCTTGTCTGTGCTGTCAAGTCAAGTACAACTCATAGCAATGCTATGAACAGTAGACCTGAACCCTGCCCTATTCTGTGCCATCCTCATCAAACTTGATCACATTGCTTCAGTCACTGTGACACCCTTGTTTTTGTTGTTGTTGTTATGTGCCATCGCATTGCTTGTGACACACAGCAAGCCTAAGTACAACAGCTCTGAACCTTGCTCTATCTTGAGCCTAATTATTACTGACATGCCTTTCTTCATTACCTCAGTCAGAGTCAATCCTTATCATCCAAGGTCTTCTTTTGTTTGTGCTGTCATGTTGAGTTTGACTCATAGGGACTTGTGAGCAACGGACCTGAGCCCTGCCCTATCTAGTACCATCCTCATCGTCTCTGACACACTTGAGCCAATTGCTGCAAAACCTGTTGATTCATCTCATTGAGGGTCTTCCTCGCTTTCACTGCTTTCCAAGCATGATAACCCTTTCCAGAGAGTAGCCTCTCCTAGAATTATGCCCAAAATATGTGAGACAAAGTTTCATCGTCATTGCCTCCAAGGAGCACTCTGGCTGCACTTTTTCCAGGACATTTCTTTTGGTACTCTATGGGATATACAGTACTCTTACCCAGCACCACAATTCAAAGACTTCAGTTCTTAGGTCATCCTTATTCATTGTATAGCTTCTGGAAGCATAGTAGGTGTTTGAAAAGACCATAGCCTAAATCAGGCACACGTTAGTCTTCAAATGACATCATTACTCTTCAGTAATTTGAGGAGGTCCCTGACAGGGGACTGGTGCAATATGCCTCTTGATCTGCTGACTGCTGATACCAAGTATGTTGATTGTAAATCTAAGTAAAATAAAACAATTGACAATTTCAGTCTTTTCTCCATCTATCATGATGTTGCCTACATGCCTATTGGTAAAGATTTTTCTCTTCTTAATGTTGAGATGCAATCCATATTGAAGGCTGTAATCTTTGATCCTTTGCAGTAAATGTTTCAATTCCTCATATTCAGCAAGCAAGGTTGTGTCATCTGTATAGTACAAGTTACTGATGGGTCTTCCTCCAATCTTGATGTCACATTCTTCTTATAGAGTAAAGCTTCTCTAATGATTTGCTCAGCATAAAGATTGAATAGGTATAGAGAAATATTACAACCCTAATGTACACTTTTTCTGATTATGAATCATGCAGTTATACCATGTTCTGTTCACATGACAGCTTCTTGATCTAGGTATAGGTTTCATATGAGCATAATTTAAGTGTTCTGGAATTCCAGTTATTAATGTTAGCCATAGTTTGTTTTAATCCATGGAGTCAAATGCCTTTGCATAGTCAATAAAACACAAGTAGACATTTTTTCTAGTATTCTTTGCTTTCAGACAAGATCCAGCTGACATCAGCAATGATATCCCTGGTGCCACACAGCCTCTTCTTAACCCAGCTTGAACTACTGTCAGTTCTCTCTCAATGTTCTATTCTAGCTGTTTTGAGATGGTCTTGAGCAATATTTGCTTGCTTGTGATATTAATGACAATGTTAGATAATTTCCACATTATTTTGAGTCACCTTTCTTGGGAATGGGAACAAATATGAATTTCTTCCAGTCAGCTAGCCAGGCAGCTGTCATGGCATAAACTAGTGAGTATGTCTAAGGGTGTATCTGTTAGTTGAAACGAAATATATCACTTGGTATTTCATTGATTCATGAGGTCTTTATTTTTTTTGCCAGTGCTGTTAGTGCAGCTTCAATGTCTTCCTTCATTATCACTGTCTCTTTTTCATAGGGTTCGTCCTGAATATTTTCAGTTCAGCTGATTCTTTTTGGTTTAGCAATTCTGTGTATTCCCTCCATCTTCATTTGATTCTTCCTGGATCATTCAAGATTTTGCCCTAGTATCTTTTAGTATTGCAGCTCAGGGCTTGGCTTTGTTTTCAATTCTTTTCACGTTAGAATTGCCGACCAAGTTCTTCCGGTTTTATTCTCCAGTTCCAGGTTTTTGCACATTCTGTTATAATACTTTGTGTTCTCAAGCTGTCCTTTGAAATTCTCTGGTTAGCTCTTTTATTTTGACATTTCTCCCCTTTGTTTTGGTATCTTGATGCTTCAGGGAAGTTTTCAGAGTTTTTTCGGACATCCAGTTTGGTCCTTCCTCTCTGTGTTTGTAATGGCGTTTTCCCCTCTTCATTAATTAAATCTTTGATGTCATCTCATAACTCACCTTTAGTGTTCAATGCCTCAAACCTATACTGGAAGTGATTTTTAAATTCAGGTGGGATAGACTCAAATTTGTATTTTGCTTCTTGTCAACTTGCTTTAATTTTTTTCAGCTTCAACTTGAGCTTGCACATGAGTAATTGAACCTCTGTTCTACAGTTAACACCTGGCCAGGTTTTTAACTCCTGGTATTCAGCTTCTTCAATGATTCTTTCCACAGATGTAGTCTTACCTGATCCAATGCGGTCCACCTGGTGAGGTCCATGTGTAAAATCGCCTTTTTGTTTTTTTAAAAAACGGCATTTGTGATGAACAAATCATCGAATGTACAAAATCCAGTCACTTGATGTCCAGCCTCGTTTCTTTCACCAAGATCACACTTTCTGACTATCATTCCTTCCTCATTGTTCCCAACTTTTGTTTTCTACTTGCTAATAATACTTAATGCATCTTGATTGAATGTTTGATCAATCTTGTACTGCAAAGGTTGGTAGACAATCTTCTCTTTCCTCTTCTTTGGCTTTCATTGTCGGTGTAAATATTTGAATAATAGTCCTATTAACAAGACATCTTGTATGTTATTTAGGAACCAGTGAATGCATTCTGACACCTCACCACACTTTATGCAACAGAATGAAACCTGCCCAACGCTGTCTCTCCCCACGGTTTGCTGTGTTTTAGCCCACTGTCACAGCCACTGTGCTGTTCATCTTGGTGAAGATCTTCCTTTTTTCTCCCCTGACCCTCTACCTTACTAAGTAAGCATCCTGTTCTTGTCAGGGGATGGTCCCTCCTGATAAATGTCACCATCATTGCCTCCAGGGAGCATTCTGGTATTATTCCAGGGTTTTGCCGTCTTTTAAAGCTGCTTGTTTGGATGGAGTGACTGGTTTATAATTTTTCTAGTCCTTCTCCAAACAATTGTGATAATTTTTCTTTAGTGGAAGTAATGTGTGTTTTGGGGATAAAAGAAATTTACTTGCAGCTTTACAATGGCTGAGTAGTTTGGCAGTAGGCCTAGGTTTTGCTACTTCAAATAGCCTTGGAGCCTGTGGCAAGTTACCCAACCTTTTCCAAAACTGTTATCCCCTATAGCACTGTATGGATATTATGTAAGTGCAACAGTGCATGTAAAGGTTCTTTGAAAATGCAAACTTCACACCAAGCAATAAAATTGTATTGGTATTCTTATTGTTCCTGTTTTATTATAATTTAAAATTTTTGTTACACATTTTATGCTTGTAACATCATCATATAAGCTACATTTCTTCTTATATCCTAAGGACTCAAACTTAATTACTGTCGAGTCCAGTTCTGACTCAATTGTGTTTTCGCACGCTGTTACTCACATGGGAGGAGACTCGTCATTTTACTCTCACAGATTCGCTGGTGGATTTGAACTATTGGAAATGCATGGCCTTTTGGTTAGGGAAAGTCTCTATTGACTTATGCCACCAGAGCTTAAAACCCCCTGTAAATCATTTAACATTGCTGCTATCCAAGTCCTTCAGAACTTCAAACTAGTACTTTTATAATTAAAATTTTCCATTAGTGTGGTTTCAGTGGGATGACTGAATAGGGTTAGTGTAAATTTAATGCTCCTGAATGTAGAAATTGCCTGCTATAAAGATTTACTGCTTTGGAGGATTTGCTGTGACTTGGACTCAACCCAAAGACAGTGGTAATGTAGAGACTGAGGAGCCCTGGCGGATTGGTGACTAAGCATTCTGCTGTGATTGAAAGCTCAGCTGTTGGGACCCACCAGTGGTTGCAGGGGAGAAAGACCTGGGGAATTCCTGTAATGGTTAGGAAACTAGGACAGTTCCACTGTCTTTCAGGGTCACTGTTATTTGGAATCAACTCAATGGCATATGACCACAACAGCAAAGTAGAAACTTGCTTTGTATAATTTTATTTTGATACTGTTTTCCTGCGTGGTTTTGATCTCAATATCGAGGATTTAGTGTTTATTTCTTTTGCTGCAGTTTGTATACTTTCCACTTGGTGGCATTATTTCATTGCAAAAGTGAACAATTCTTTCTGAAATCCTGCATTTGCCTGTGTGCATTTGAAGTTTCCTGTCTTGTCTTTAAAAGTGATATGAAAGACTGAGATTTGCGTGTTTTAAAATCTTGATTATTTTTTAAAAAATGGTCATATCCTGTCATTTCAGGAATTGTTTGAAAATGAACCATTGCAGGAATTGTCTTTTTTCTTTTTAATATAACAAGAGATAACGTAAACCTCCTTCCATTAATTTGTGCCTTTGTAGCATTCACTTATTGCAGAAAAGAAAATGAACTGCTGAAACTATAATGTTGTTGTTGTTGTTGTTATGTGCCGTCGAGTTGCTTGCGACTCATAGCGACCCTATGTACAACAGCCCTAAACTCCGCTCTGTCCTGCGCCAATCGCACTGTCTCTGACACTCCCATCCCAATTATCCCAGTCACTGAATCAATCCACCTCATAGAGGGCCTTCCTCTCCTGCGCTGTCCCTCCACCCTCCCAAGCATGATGTCCCTCTCCAAGGACCGGTCTCTTTGCTCTGTGATATTTTTTAGAATCCCTAATATGTCACACTCACTGTTTCAGCATCATTTCTATTTCCAGCCCTCTTGGCCTCCTCATCTTTGCTTTTGTATTAATGTTGACTCATTTGTTTCATTTAGCTGATTGTTTAAAGGAGCACATTCCTCATGAGTGCTATTGTTTATCTAGGCCAGTCTATTATTTTTGCCAGAAGGTGCCAGTGGAGTGGTTTAAATTCCATATTAAAACAGTATCTCGAGGCTATTACTACTCCTTATTATTATTATATTTGTAAATCTGATTTTTGTCTCTGAGAATTTGGAAATAAGTTGACATTTGCACATTATGTGCTACGACATTGTCCTTAGTACATAGTACCAACAATAAGATAGACAAACAAATCAACAAAAAAGATTGGTTGTAGCCAAATACAAAAATAGGTTGTAAATTGTAAACTACTTGTATTTAGTTACATTGACCTTTAATTTAACTTAAATATTGTTTGCTATGTTCATCATGTAATTAAATTTGAATAAAGTATAAACTTTTTAATAGAGTAGATGCTAATTTTATACATCTATGTGTACCTCTGGTGGTTTTCTTATAAATCATAAGTGCTCATTTATTATTCTTAAGTAATTATTAAAGCGAAAATAATTTTGATTTAAAGAGACCTTTTCATTGCTGTGTGATTCAGACTCATTGCAGTTGAATTGGAACCAACTCAATGCTGATCTTTTTTTGGGTTTTTGAGGTCATAAATCACGAGAGGAATTTGGCCCTTTGTTTGCTGATGAACTGCTGGTGGATGGTTGAGGTATAGAGATGACGAAACTTCATCTTGAATACTTTGGGCATGTTACTAGGAGAGACTATTCCCTGGAGAAGGACATTATGCCTAGGAAAGTGGAGGGATGGTGAAGGAGAGGAAGCCTCTCTAACAGAAATTGACACAGTGACTGCAGCAATGGTGTGGTCTGTGTCAGAGATTGTGAGTGTGGCACAGGATAGGGTAGGGCTTAGATCTGTTGTTCATAGGGTTGCTATGAGTCATACTCTACTTGATGGCACCTAACAATAACATGACCAAGAGCAAGTGTGGACCCTTGTATAAGGATAGGACAAGGTATAAGTGAATAAATTTTTTTTTTCGTTTCCATTGTTGTTGTTGTTATGTGCTGTTGAATCACTTGCAACTCATAGAAACCCTTTGTACAACAGCCCTAAACCCTGCTCATCCCTTGCCAATCTCACTGTCTCCAACACTCCTATCCCCATTACCCTAGTGATGGAATCAGTTCACCTCATTGAGGGTCTTCCTCTCCTGTGTTTCCCTTCACCCTTCCAAGCATGATGTCCATCTCCAAGGACTGGCCCGTCCTTGCATCATGTCCAGAATATGTCAGATGAAGCTTCAGAATCTTTGCCTCCAAGGAGCAGCCTGGCTTCACCCTCTTCAGGACAAACTTGTTCTCCTAGCAGTCCATGGTATATTCAATACTCTTCTCGAGCACCAAAGTTCAAAGTCATCAACTCTCCTTCTATCATCCTTAGTCATTGTCCAGCTCTCTGAAGCATACCAAGTAATGGCAAAGACCATGGCCTGTATCAGGTGCACCTTAGTCTTCAGATTGACATCATTGCTTCTCAGTACCATAGAAAGGTTTCTGACAACAGACTTTCCCAATGCCATTCATCTTTTAATTTCCTGGCTACTGGTACCAAGAGTGTTGAGCTTCAATCAATATTGAAGGCTGCAATCCTTGACCTTTTGCAGCAAGCGCTTGGAAATTAATGAGTGAAGACCAGATGAGCTGTGGGTGGATATCAAGAATATCATCCAGGAAGAATGCAAAAGATCATTACAAAGGCAGAGAAGGAAGAAAAAGACCAAGATGGATGTCAGAAGAATCTCTAAATATTACATTGGGGCGCTGGGAAGCCAAAGCAAAGGGAAGAAATCAAGATATTAAGGAGTTGAACAGAAGATTTCAGAGGATAGTGAGGGAAGATAAAGTAAAGTTTCCAATAGTAAATATTTTTATTTCTCCTGAGACCATGATACATTGCATTATATGAAAATTTACACATGTATTTATTTATTGTTCAGTAGTTTAAGATCCTGATGTTAATCAACATTCCCATAAACAGATGTTCTTGACACAGAGAAGAAAATTTATGTTCTGTGCTTAATTTATTTTTTCAGGTTTTCTGATTATTTGATGACTAAAAAATGGTTTGAATATTTTTTCCCCTTTTTCCAAAAAAGAAAACTCAGAGCTAAGTTAGGCATTTCATAATATGAACTTATATTTCTTAATTAATTTTGTGTTGTTGCCTTATCTCTATTTAAAAACAAAGGCATGGTTTGAAAGTACATGTCCTGTAATGTATTTAGGAGCTCTGGTGGCCTAGTGGATATGGAATTTTGCTACCAACCCAAAAGCAGGTGGTTTGAATCCACCTGCTGTTTACGGGACAAAGATGGATAGTCTCTTCCTGTATGATTTCCAGCCTTTGAAAACCTACTCTAGGGTCAGCTCTGAGTTGGTTCTAACTTGATGGCAATGAGTTTCAATTTTGAAAAAGAGGGTAATTAGCAAGATTAGGTATTGAATAAGTTAGGGATTTGACAAATGACTCAAGAAAGACACTAGTAGAATTTCAATTTAAACTACTTGAAGGTCTGGAAATTACATCATGATTAAGAAATAATAATAGCGTAACTTTTTACACAAGTTTAAATGTGATGAGTACAATATAGTCTATTAATAAATAAAAGTGATACTAATTTTTCTTTTAAGAAATAACTGACCAAATTTCCAAAGATTTTTTTCCCCCCTCACATTGTTCTTTTTCCATTGCAGTGAATGATTTAGGAGGAGACACTAAAGGAGGTGGTAAAAGCTCTGTAGCTGCTGATAAAGTTGTTGAAGAAATAAGAAGGAAAGGTGGAAAAGCAGTGGCCAACTATGGTATGGTATTTGAAAGAATAGCCTGTTTCTTTTGTTTCTTTTCAGCTAATGATTTTGCTTATATTGATAAAAACTGGCCATATATCTCAACATTCCTGTATAGTTATGAAATTAGTTTTTATCTAAGTTGACCAGAGCTGTATAGCTCTACATTGTGTCGATCTTATTTTATATAATGCTAACATTTTCAATTGCTTAGTTTTTTAAAAAACAATGAATGTTTGATATAATCAGTAACATTGTATATGTGGATATAGATTTTTTCCTCAAAATCTGTTCTAGTTAAAGTATTTTGTGTATTTTTATAGAATAATGTTTTAGTTACTATTTTTAAGATGTTTTGAAAGCTGACGTAATGTAGTATAAGATATAAAATGCTCCATTTCCTTATCTAGCCTCTAGATCTCACTCTGTATACTCAATCATGTTATATATAACCTGCTAATCTTCTCAAATATGTATGCTGTTTTAGTTAAGAACCACTCAGTTCTGACTCAGGGTGACTCTTATCTGCAAAGTAGATTCACTCAATAAGCTTTCCGAGGCCTTTTGGAAGCCGACTGCCAGGCTTGTCTTCCAGGGCACCCTTGTGTGGGTTCCGACCACCAGATTTGCAGCCAGCATTTGGGAACTTAACTGTTTATGCCACCCAGGGATTTCTTCCCATTATTATGCAAAATTTTATTAGACAGTGCTATTATATAGTTATCTACTAAATATTTCTTATTCATCCTTATTCCCCTCCTATTTTATAAATTAGAGAGTTATTTTAGGGGCTACATTTCTTCTGTTACATTACACCATCTGTATTTTGACTTGCTATGTATCTGTAGTATATACTTGTTTTTCTTGGGAATAAGTTCCTTTATATATAGTGTTACATATCCTGATACTCAGGGTAGAGGTCATTTTTGAGAGAGATTACTGACATATTGTACTAATTTCACTTTCTGCTCAGATTCAGTGGAAGCAGGAGAGAAACTTGTGAAGACAGCATTGGATGCTTTTGGAAAAATAGGTGATGTTTCTTTGAGTTTATGGCCTTTGAGTTTATGGTCCTAGTGGTGCAACTTCTACCTTCCTTACAAAATAAGTGAATTTTACTAGTGTTTATTAACCAACTCCTTCTTTTACAACACTACCATACTTGTAGTGACAATGTTTATATGGTTTTTTAAGATTTCAATATGGTTTTATGCATTTTAAGTGCTTTAAAAATGTTTCAAATATTCTCTCAGTATCCTTTTACTAATTTAGTTAAACTTCGAATATGTTTATAAAAGAAAAAAAATTAAATCAGTCATATGGGAATAAAAGACCCAGTGAGTTCTTTTGGGTAATTACAATGATTCAGGGTTAAATGTTTCAGTATCATGAAAATTAATTAAGCTTAATTGTATTTATAAATCTTCCTAATGGAATATTTAAAAATATTTTCAATTTATCAATCTCTAGATAATCTTTCTGGTTTAGTGTCATACAATTTTAATTAAAAGATTATTACATTAATAAAGGGAAATATTATTGTAGATAAGTCTCTGACACACTCACTCCCACCACCCTAGTCACAGAATCGATCCATCTCATTGAGGGTCTTCCTCTCCTATGCTGTCCCTCCACTCTCTCAAACATGATGTCCCTCTCCAAGGACCAGTACCTCCTTGCTAATATGCCCCAAGTATGTCAGACGAAACTTCAGAATTCTTGACTCCATGGAGCATTCCAGCTTCACCCTCTCCAGGATAAACCTGTTTGTTCTCCTAGCAGTCCATGGTATATTCAACACTCTTCTCCTGCTAGCATATTTATTTTTCTAATTTTGTTTGGTTGAACATACCAGTCTGTGGCCTATCACCTGACAGTGGGAAGAGACTACAAATATGAAGTAGTAAGGTGAAATAGCCACAAGATGGCGCCACAGTGAAACCTTTAAAAAAATTTGGTTCTTTATGTAGAAAATACAGATTTCTGTATTATGATAATGTATCAATTTCTAACTCTGAAGACTTCCTTTCTGGACTTGCGACTTTTGAGTGGCATGGAAAAATTTTCATACTTTTAAATTTCTGAGCGAGTTTGGAGATTAAATGAAAGGTTTCATTACAACCAGAGAACCTCAGATTGCACACAGAAAATAGAAATAAGCTGTTAGAATTCCAATAGATGGTGGAGGTGGAAAACAATTAGATACAAAGTTTGAGAGGAAGGAGTTATGAATGACACTCGTAGATAATTTTCTTTTGGCTATAGTCACAAAACTTTGCTTTACTCAGTATATTTTCTCTATGTATTTAGTATATTTCAGTTTGGAAAGAAATATGAGTTGTCTGCAAATGCAAATGAATATGAGTTCTTTTATACTTATAACTTTTGTTTTTTTATTGCAGATGTTGTGATCAACAATGCTGGGTGAGTATTTATTTTTAAATTTTTAGTTAAGTTCATGTGTAGACTTTCATTTTCTTTTTATAATGTGTGCTTCATTTCCTTTCCTTACTCTATATAATCAAATTTTTTTAGGATTCTGAGGGACCGATCTTTTGCTAGGACAAGTGATGAAGATTGGGGTAAGTTGTTGTAATAAGTTGTTATGCTCTGTGGAGCATAACTGTCCATTTACATTTCATTTGTAGTTGATAAATTTATACATCTAAAGCAAACATTTTTCTTACTTTTGTTGATAGTAATCTAAATGATGAAAACATTTCAGTACTGAAAATAGTTGGAAGTTATCTTTTTTTAAAAAAATAATAGATATCTAAAAAATGTTAAATGATTTGGCAGGTGTTATCTAAAAGGATTTTTTTCCCCTTCCATTTTATTTTTAAAAGTCATTCCTTATGAAGTTATCAGTGTTTTCTAACATTATTGACTCCACCTAGTAACATTTTAAGGAGCTCTGGTGATGCCGTGCATAATATATAGAACTGCTAACCTAAAAGTCATTAGTTAACGGACAGTCTTCTCTCATAGGGTTTACAGCCTTGGAAACTGAGTTGTCACTATGCCTTGAAACAGACTCAGTGATTTTTGGTTTGATTTAGTAGTTTTTAGAAAGAACACTGGTGGTCCAATGGTTAAGTTTGTGATTGCTAAGCAAAACCCTTGACTGTTCAAATCTTCCAAGAGCTCTGTGGAGGAAAAGATACCTCCTCCATAAAGGTTACAGCCCAGGAAGTGCTGTGGAACACTTCTCCTCTGTCGCATAGGGACTGTAGAAGCTAGTTTCACTGGACAACCCAGTGACAAATGCTGTTGTCTTTTAGCACATTTAATTTAGCTGAGATTCTTTTTTTTTTAAAAAAAACAACTAGAGTAGTATATGAATAAGAGCCCGAGATTCTAAAAATCATGATGGTTTGAGAACACAGTATAAAAACAAAATCAAGATGATTTTGAAACACCTAATAAACAGTCAAGATTTCCATTAAGAATTCTAGACATTAACATTGAGTTAAGATAATAATCAAATTTTACACTTACAAAAAAGAAAAAGTGTTCGGGTTTTTGTGGTTTTGTTTGTTTTTTTAAAAAAGCAGATTGCCTCTGTGATTTAGTATTAAGCAAAAAAGATGCTTTTAGCTTCCTCTTCCCATAAAGAAGCCCAGGCAGATGAATGTGTTGACAAAGGGGAGATTATGTTGCTGCTTTCCTGGAGGTTTTTTGGGGGGTTCTTCTTTTCTGGTTCCAAAGACCACTCCCGAGTACCCTGTCTGGTTTTTTCCTTCCTGACTTCTTATATGCAAATGATAATATTTCTCAGGCTCTAGAATGAATCACAGATAAATAAGGATAGTTGAAAACCTTGATGATTAAAGAATAGAATTAATTCTAGTGTTGCTTATCCATCAGAACATTCCTTTAAG
The DNA here is from genome assembly GCF_000299155.1 of Elephantulus edwardii. Taxonomy (NCBI): domain Eukaryota; kingdom Metazoa; phylum Chordata; class Mammalia; order Macroscelidea; family Macroscelididae; genus Elephantulus; species Elephantulus edwardii. Next base: position 1,283,549 of record NW_006399796.1, read on the forward strand.
AATCTCTTACTTAGATTTGAATCCATCAGAATAGACTTCTCTCAACTCATTTACAAACAGTGCTAAAAAAACCAAGAATACAGTGAGTATTTTGTAAATATTTCTTAATGAGGAACTGTGATTTTTTTTTTTTACTTAATGATTAGAGCTGCATTACATATGTAAAATTCTTGGTAATTCATACTAGTTAATTTATCTATAAAGAAAGCTAACATTGTATTTAGATTTGCATAATTATTGACACTGGTTTGGTTTTAGTTGTGGATTTTTTTGTTGTACTGTTGTAGATAGAGGGAACACTGGTGCAAGTCTCAGTGTGAACCACTGATTGTTATCCTAATTGCAATAGTAAAAAAGTAGTTATAAGTATTCTCAGAGAGAGGTGCCAACAGGTGATTGTGAATACTAATTATAGGTTGTAAATCTTTGTGTAAGTAGACCATTATTGCTTGTATTGAGTCTGACATATCCCTATCTTGTGAGAAAATGTATAATAAAAGTAATTTCTTGTTTTAGATCTAATCCATAGAATTCATTTGCGAGGCTCATTCCTAGTAACCCGGGCAGCATGGGAACACATGAAGAAACAAAATTATGGAAGGTAGGGTTGAGTATTTGGAGAATGAAAATGTATATATGGACCTTATGAACAGGGAAAGGTGATACTCTAAAAAGGACTAGGAAATAATTTTCAACTGTGAAAATTCTTCAATATGTATAGGCTTTAATAAAATTTTGGCATATGCCATCTAATAAATGAATGTCATTGAGTCACAGCACAGTTTAGGTTGAAATTATATATTTCTTTTACTTCCTACTTTTCATTATGAATGATCCCCTGCTGTTCTCTGCCATTTATAAAAGCAGGTTAGATATTGAGGAATCAGTTGCATGTATTTCATTCTTTAACCAAAATGCCATTTTGAGTTATCATTGACCAAATGGGGGGAGATGAGTGGCTATTTCCTGCTAACCTGTGCTGGTTAGCCAGCAGTTAGTCTTTCTAAACTGTAAACTGTGGAAATTCTTATGATTGCTTCTACATGAGTGACTCTGATATGGTAGTGCTAGTAAGTGGTTCCAGGCCTTCAAATGCCAAGTCATTCCTGTTAATTAAAGGTTCACATGCATCAAGAAACAAACAAAGAAACCCCAAAGCTTGTTGATGTTGAGTCGATTCAAACTAATGGCATCCCACATATTTCGGAGTGGAGATGACCTCTGTAAAGTTTTCAGTCACTGTAACAATGTGGGGTTGCTCTGATTGGCATGGACTTAATGGCAACTGATTAGGATTTAAATGAAAAGTAGCTCACAAGGTTTTTCTTCCAAGACATAGGGACTCTTACATATTTGTGAAAGTAAAGAATTGGTACTTATCCAAGAAGAGAGAAAGTCAAAGAGAAGAGGATTGAAAATGATAATGGCTTCATTTGGTCTTCCTTGCTAAGATTTTAGCTTATATGTTGCCAGTATATTATGTTTTCATGAACATTTATTGTTGAATTTAATATATAATGAATATGTATTCTTACCCTCAAATTGATTAGATCTTGCCTAAAAAATTTTCAAAATAGTTAAATTTTGAGGCCATTTTTGTATTAATATTGTTGTTGTTGTTGTTATGTGCCGTTGAGTCGTTTTCGACTCATAGGGACCCTTTGCATAACAGCCCTAAACCCTGCTCTATCCTGCGCCAACCGCACTGCTTCTGACACACCCATCCCGATTACCCCAGTCACCGAGTCAATCCATCCCATAGAGGGTCTTCCCCTCCTGCGCTGTCCCTCCACCCTCCCAAGCATGATGTCCCTCTCCAAGGACCCGTCC
>NW_006399796.1:1287335-1288406 GCF_000299155.1 Elephantulus edwardii
TCAGGATGGATGGTGAAGTGATTGAGATTGTATACAGCTTCAGTTTGCTCGGCTCCATAGTCAACACTCTTGGTACCAGCAGTCAGGAAATCAAAAAGCGTATCGCGATGGGAAAGTCTGCTGTTAGACACCTCTCTAACATACTCCTCTCTAAAGTATTAATATTAGTGTTTTAATTATTTTGTTTTTGCTTTTGATTGTCTTCAAGTCGTGCACGCCTCATAGCGACCCTGTGAACAAAAGTCCTGAAGCCCCTCTACAACTGTTGACATTTATTAAAGTTTATAGAGTTTCCGGAGGCATGTTGTTTAGGAAGTGGATGCCACTCCTGCTTCCAAACCTGTCGTAGAATGTTGAGTCACCTGCGACATTGCAACCCTACGTACAGCAACTCTGACCCCTTCCCTGTCGTGAGCCAGTCTCACTAATTCTGACACACCAACCCCCATTGCCCCGTCACTGAGTCAATCCATCTCATCTGGGGTCTTCCTCTACTACGCTGTCTGTCCACGCTTCCGAGCATGATATCCTTTTCCAAGGACTGATGGCCACGTTCCCAAAGTAAATGAGGCAGAGTTTCAAAATCCTAGCCTCCGAAGAGAGACTTAGTTTTACCCTCTCCAAGACAGACTGATTTGTTTCCTTGGCAGTCATGGCATGTTCTCATTTATGCATTGTAATAATACAAAAAATAAAATAAAAAAATGGAGAGAGAGTTGCAGTAGAAAATACAATGTTGAGAGACTGATCTTTTTTTTTAAATTATTTTTTTAAGGATCATTATGACTTCATCGGCTTCAGGAATATATGGCAACTTTGGCCAGTCAGGTTACAGTGCTGCAAAACTGGGTCTTCTAGGCCTAGCAAATACTCTTTCAATTGAAGGCAAGAAAAACAACATTCATTGTAACACTATTGCCCCTACTGCTGGATCAAGAATGACAAAGACTGTTTTGCCAGATGGTAAGTAAGCTTTGATTTTCCAGCACTGTTATTTTCCAATCTATGAAGGGTGAACTTTCAAAATTATTTTATTTTAGGAAAAATTATTTTCTCTGAAATTTAAAAATA
>NW_006399796.1:1300226-1304897 GCF_000299155.1 Elephantulus edwardii
TGTGTCCAAGTAAAATGAAATACTTGATGCCTTTAATCTTTTCTCCATTTATCATGATCTTGCCTTTTGGCCCACTTGTGAGGATATTATATTCTTTATATTGAGGTATAACCCATACTAAAGTCTCTTATCTTCAGGAAGTGTTTCAAGGAATCACAGAAAACTTTGTTGCTTATGCAGAACCTATAGATAAAATAAGAGCAGAGTAAGGGGATATTGCATGGTTTAGTATTAGAAAAGTATGTATAGGCTTGTTTCCTTTTACCATACCATTTCAACTTGCAGAGGCTTTGTGGTGTAATTGCATTGCTACCCCAAAGGCCAGTTGTATTCTACCTTCTGCTCTGTTAGAGAAAGATGGTCAATCTCTTCCTGTTGTAATTGACAGCCTTAGAAACCTGACAGTGTGTGCTACGAGGTGGAACTGACTCGATGGCTATGAGTTTCTCTTTTTTAGGAAATTTAATTTCTATGCGGAACAAATAATTTAAAAAGCTGGATGTCTGTCTGTGTTTCATTGACTATGCAAAGGCATTTGACTGGGTGAATCACAACGAATTGTGGCTAATCTTGAGAAGAATGGGGATCCCAGAGAACCTGTTTGTGCTCATGTGAAACCTGTTCTTGGACCAGGAGGCAGTCATCAGAACAGAACAAGAAAACACTGCATGGTTCAAAATGAGGAAAGGAGTGCATCAGGGATGCATTCTGTTTCTGTACTTTTCAATCTATAAGTGAAACAGATCATTCAGGAGGCTGATCTTTATGAGGAGAAATGTGATGGCATCAAGATTAGAAGACTCATCAACAACCTGCATTATGCAGTTGATACAACCTGGATTGCAGAAACTGAGGAGGTCTTGATGCGTCTGTTGAAGAAAGTCAAGGACTAGAGTCTTCAATGTGGATTGAAGCTCAGTATCAAGAAAACAAAATTCTCACCACTGAGCCAATGAGCACCATGATAGATAGAGAAGAGTTTGAGATTGTTAATGATTTTAGTTTGCTTAGTTCTACTATCAACACTTTTAGAACCAGCAGTCAGAAAATCAAAAGATGAATTGGATTAGGAAAGTCTACCATTTAGGGAAATACAGAGATGTCAGTCTGGAGACTAAAGTGCACCTGATCCAAGCTATTGTCTTAGCAGTTACTTGCTATGCATCAGAAAGCTGGAGAATGAATAAGGATGACAGAAAAAGAATCAATGTCTTTGAGTTGTGGTGCTTGAAAAGAGTATTGAACATACCATGGACTGCCAAGAGAACAAATAGGTCTCTTTTGGAGAGGGTGAAACCAGCTCACCCTCTCTCGCATACTTTGGACATGTTGCCAGAAAGGATCCAATCCTTGGAGAAGCACATCATGCTTAGAAGCCTGGAGAGACAATGCAGGAGAGAAAGACCCTGGATGAGATGGATTGACTTAGTGATTGGGATAATAGGGGCAGGTGTGTGAGAGATAGTGAGATTGGCTCAGGATAGGGCAGAATTCAGAGCTGTTGTGCACAGGGTCACTATGAGTCACAGGTGACTTTGACAGTACATAATCACAACAATAAATCAAACCTAGCAGTTTCTATAGGACCAATAAGCCAAGCTTTTTTGTTTCACATTTCCCCCAACTCTATCCAGGATTTTCTATTATGATTCCTTCTAGAGTGATCAGCAGTGGTAGTTTCTCAAAGTCCATTAGTCCTTTGTACTTTCTATTTCTGTTTGGGATATTTCTGAATATCCCACAGACTGCCAAAAGAACAAAAATATCTTGGAGAAAGCGTAACCACAGTGCTCCCTAAATTTGTCTAGCATGCTTCAGGAATGTTATTTGTTGTTGTTGTTCTGTACCATTGAGTCAGAACTGACCCATAGCTGACCCTGCAGTGGGTTTTCAGAGGCAGTTTAATTGCACAGGAGGAGACTGGCCACCTTTCTCTCCTGGAGTGGCTGGTGGATTTGAACTGTGTACCTGCAGGATTACAGCACAGTTCCTTATCAGTAGGCCACTGGTTTGAGCTCAGGCATGTTGTTAGGAGAGGCTATTCCCTGGAGAGGAACATTGTACTTGGGAAGGTGGAAGGTCAGTGAAAGAGAGGAAGACCCTCAGTGAGATGGATTGATGCAGTGGCTACAGTAATTGGCTCAGGTGTGTCAGGAATGATGTAGATGGTGCAGATTAGGCCTCAGTTCAGATCCATTGTTAATAGTAACACTGTGAGTCATACATGATCCAATGGCACCTAATAACAGCAACAATATGAGTTAAGCGATATCTGTAGTCTTTTTCACGTCTTGTATCCATTTGTCTGCCTATATATCTGTTTATATGTTAAGATTTATTATTAGTGATATTGCAGGGTTATGTATGTAATAATGTTTCCCTTTGTTAACTATTTTTTTTGTTCAACTCTTCATATCTTCCCTTTCTTCCATGGTATCGTGTATTGATCATCCCTTATGTATATCACCTTTCCTTTTATAATTGCAAAATCTCTGGTCTACTGTAGGAGTTGTTTGGATGGAAGTCCTCTTCAATTTATGGGAATTATAAATGACATCTTTGTTACTTTATCATGTTAACGGCCAGTTCTATCTGTACATAATCAATTATTCATTTATTTACTTCTTTATTGGTTATAAAATATTGTCTCAAATTGAGTCTATTTGAGCTTTGGACCAACATGGTGAAACAGAATGGGGGCAAGAGGTGTAAGCTGTACCTTATTGATGAAATAATTGATCTAGGGGAGTTAAATGAGGTGCTCAAGGCCTAAATTGCTTATATAGCAGGGATAGCACTAAAATCTAGATTTTTTTTTGGCAGTTTTTTTTTCTTTAATTTTATTTTTTTTAATAATTTTAATGAACATTTACAGAGAATTTGGATTTCCATTCATTCATTGCTGCACTTCTCTCCCCGCCCAGCCCTCTCCCCCCACCCCCCAGTTTGCTCCTCTCTTTCAAAAGTAAAAGAAAGACTTCCTCCCTGGTACACAATCTCCCCGCACCTCTCCTACTGCCCCAAGTACATTCCACTATGCAACCTTAATTGTGAACTCTTGTGATAACCATAATACCCTATCATACATTGCTTTTAAATTATTCAGTCCCTCATCTGTTTCAGTGCTTTATACACAATTTATCTGGTTTTCTCTGTCTTACCCCCACCCTGATATCAGCCCCATTTTACAGCAGTGGCACCATGCAATATTTGTCCTTTTCCGACTGAGATATTTCACTCAGCATAATGTCCTCCTGGGTCACCCATTTTGAATAATATTGAATGAGTTCCTTTTTTTTCAGTGCAGCATAGTATTCCATTGTGTGAATATACCACAGCTTCTCTACCCATTTGTTTGTTGATGGGCACCTGGTTGTTTCCACCTCCTTGCTATTGTGAACAGAGATGCGATAAACATGGGTGTGCATATAAAATCTAGATTTTTATGCTCATTTTGTAGTACTTCTCTGTGTTCCTCAGTATGATATAGGAAAATACTTCCCTATGTTTTTCACTCATTAGTGATGTTTGACAAGGCCTATATGACATGGTTTTCTTAGTTCCATTAGAATTGCCATGGCCATTTTGTAGTTTCCTAGCTTCTTATTAAACAACAGTGGAATTTGGTAATATTGAAAATGAGTTGTTTCCCTCTTGGCTGGATTCCCTAGAAGAGCAAAACCAGTGAAGTATACATATATCTATATGTCTATATTTCTATCTGTTCATCTGTCTGTCTAAAGTTTTTAAGTGCTAGTAAGTCAACTATGACTCCTAGTGATCCTATGAACAGCTGATTAGAACCTCCCTCTATACTGTGCCATCCTCAGTATATCCTCCTTGCTTGAGCCTCATTGTTATACTCGCTGGTCAGCCTGCCTCATTGAGGATCATCTTCTCTTTAGGTGACCCCTCTCTACCTTTCCTGGCATGATGTCTCTTTCTGAGGATTGGCCTCATCTAACAAATATACATCATCGTTATTTCAAAGAAATAGCTCATTATGTTGTGAAGGCTGGCAAGTCCTAAATCCGTGGATTGGCTATCAGGCTAGGGAATTTTATGACTTACATGAAGAAAGGGTTGAGAAATCCAAAGTCACAAAGTTAGATAGCAGGTTACTAGCTTATGAAACTGACTCACATTCTAGGAATCAGTGGTCAGAGAATGGTGAGTCAGGATCAAAAGAGTGATGTTTGCCATTATGTTCATAGGAATTCATTCTGAATGCATGCTACACTCCTAAGGAAATTGGTTAATCATTTTTCAGCTGATTAATTTTCCACTGACAGATTTTTCAACTGATTGACAGCTCATATCAGATAAAAAAAATTAGAGGGTGATAACATTCTATTACATTGTGAAAGAATAATAATATTCATTGTTTGCCAGTCACTGAAAATCATAGCCTGGTAAACTTGATGTATAACATTAACTGGAAATATACCCAAGTTTCTGATTTTGTCTACAGTTTTGCTCTTCAGTATTTACATATGTGGTGCTAATGGTTTCCCTCCCCCCTTTCTAAGTAGACTATTACCATTTTAAAAAGATATATCTGATACCTTAGTGTTTAGAAACTGAGAGAACCTCAAGATTGTGTCCACTAGGGTTGAAGAAGTTCTTCCTTAATCTTTGAATGCTAATAATATATCTATATATTTACATATA
>NW_006399796.1:1304997-1321572 GCF_000299155.1 Elephantulus edwardii
GAAATACATTATCGATTAAATGTTTACTTATATGTTCCAGTTAGCAACATTTAAAAAATTTTGTTTCAGATATTATCGAAGCTTTGAAGCCAGAGTATGTGGCACCTCTGGTCCTCTGGCTTTGCCATGAGAGCTGTAAGGAAAACGGTGGCTTGTTTGAGGTATGGTGCAGCTTCCTACTTTTCCCCAAAGCAATGTTTGGGCAATTAAAAAAAAATTAAAAATGAGTATTTTTCCAGTGGCTTAATTTATTAAGATCTGCATGAGTTCACATAATTTGTGTTGTTTACCTTTAAGATGTATTTGTTATGGTTAAGGAATAAGTGTTAACTAATGTTATTTTTTTTAAAGTAGCAGAAATTTAATAAATTTGGTTTTCTTGATTTCTGGTATTCTTTTTTTTTAAATTTATTTTATTATTTTTTCTGTGTGTACTGTCAAATTGGATCTGACTGGTATAGGAGGAGATTGTCCTTTCTCCAGCAGAGCATCTGGTGGATTTGAACCATGCACCTCTGGGATTGCAGTGCAGCTTCTTGCCACTAGGCCACCAGAGCTCCCTGATTTCTGGTATTCTTACCAGATGGAAATGTAACTGATTCAATACATTTAGTCAGAGATGAAAAAATTTTAATTATTTTAGGATGCTAATTCATAGGAGAGAGGATTAAACCAGGCTGCTCCTTGGAGGCAAGGATTCTGGGGCTTCGTCTGACATACTTTGGACATGTTGTAAGGAGGGACAGGTCTTTAGAGAGGGACATCATGCTGGGTAGAGTGGAGGGACAGCACAGGAGGGGAAGACCCTTTATGAGGTGGATTGATTCAGTGACTGGGGCACTCGGGATGGGTTTGTCAGAGGCAATGAGATTGGCACAGGATAGAGCACGGTTTAGGGCAAACGACTCGACGGCACATAACAACAACAACAACAAATGGTAAAGTAGAAAGATAGAATGTAGAATTTAAAATCAGTCTTGCTGCATATTTTATTTTTATTCTTTAAATGGCTGGCTCATTGTAATATTGTACAAATTAACCTCTGCTATTTTCCTTTGAGGATTTTGTGACAATTAGAAGTCATATTTTTAAATCCTGGCCTTGAGGCCTAGCACATAGTTGTTGTGTGCTGTCAAGTTGGTACTGACCCTTAGCTGACCCTCTAGCCAGTTATCAGAGGCAATAAATCATAGATAGAAGATTACCCTTCCTTCTCTCGTGGAGCACCTAGTGAATTCTGTGTGCCTTTAATGATTGCATTGCAGCTTCTCACCACTAGGCTATCAGAGTTCCTACATAGCACTCATCTCCAGTTTTAGCTATTTTATCCCAATAATCTTTTTGTAAAAATTTTGTTTTATTTTGGTTTGCAAACATAGTTAATATACTTTGTGTTTCACATTTTCCTTCATTCATATTGTGCTTCATACAATCATTCCCATGCACTGTGTTTTAGAAAATCAATCACCATTGAACTACGTTCACTATTACCTCATCTTTTTAGGTCCCAGCTGATTCATTCCCATTTACTTTATTGCTTCCCTCCACCCACCAAGTTGTGCAAGCGCATGATTTTCCCCCTGCCCACCTTCTGCCCCCTTGCTCCTTTTCTTTCCCTCTTTGGGCCCTCATACCCATTTTACTACTTATCCTTCTCTTTTTACAATAATGCTCTTAAGCAGTATTTGTCCCTATGAGACTGAATAGTTCAGTCAGCATAATGGTGTCCAGTCTCTCTCAAGTTATGTAGTGTTTTTTGAAATTGTTGCTCCTGAGTGCTACATAGTATTCCATCATGTGAATGTCTATACTCTTTTGAAGAAGAAAGAGTAATAATAGCATTTAGAGCTAAAATTTTATGTAGTCTTCTTTCATTTTATTGAGAAATAGCTTTTTAAACTATGTAAATTTTATAGTGATATTTATTAATCCTATGAGAAAAATATAAGCTCACTGTGGCAGATTTCAAAAATAGAGAAAAGTTTATCAAAGATAAAATAATCTATCTTACTATCATCCAGATAAAATTACTGCTAATATTTTTATATATTCAAGTCTTGGATGTGCAAATTATCTTTTATAAATCTGTACTTTATGCACATACAAACAGGATCATGTTCTTGATGAAATTCTGTATGTTGTTATTTTCTTTTAATTTATTGTGAACATCTTAAAATAAATCATTTGACATAAATGATTTACAAAACGTGTTAAGAATTATATGCAATATTCTATATTAAACATTGTCACTAAAGTTTTGATATCTAAATTGGCACATACAAACCTTTTTTTGCTTGGTTAGAGCCCTTACTTCTAGTCCTGGAGAGGATGTTGCAATTTGTTTCTTTCTCATAAATTAATAGACCAACTTTTGATTTTATCTATTATGATTGCATCAGAATGAATTGGATTTATTATAATAGATGTAGACTTATTAATATAAATGAAAAGGGTAATAAAAAGCCATACCCTTCAGCCTAGAGCCATTAAGATGTCTTCTGTCTCCTGATGTATTTTCTTCTGTCGTGTTCTTGTGGAAGTCTCATGCTAAGTTCTGGCATACTACATGTGCTATTTGAAGATGTGACAAAGAGACTTTATTTCTGTAAGACATTTTTTTCTGAACACATTTTTATTTTTTTATAGTGACCTCTAGAAATTATCTTTTTGGGTTGCTGTTAATGCACTTTGCCATTTGTCTTCTCTCTGTGTACAACATGTTTCATTGAATGACTGTGTAGTTTATTAAGTCGGATTTTGGTTTTGTTTGGCTTTGATGTTTTTATATTCACTAGGTATCTAGCGGGTATTTATTTTGAGCTCATGATATTCAAGGCAATTTCTACTATTTATATTGGTTAACCTTCACGGTAACCTTATACAGAACGTGTCTTACCCATAATAATTTATAGATGAGGAGACTTAAATTTGAAGAGGTTAAATAATTTGTCCAGGGTCACACAGCCAGTAAATGGAAGAGCTGGAGTCAGATTTTGGTTTCTTATATTGGAGTCATGCTTTTTTATGCTGCTTTATATTTCTATTCTAATATCATTAACAGTATGAAGTCAGAGGCACTGTTGGACTGTTGTAGATCTGTGTTGTTTTCACATATTTTTTATTAAGTATTTTTATTTATTCTTAAATATTTTTTTATCACAACTTTAAGTAAATCATCAGTGTTTTCATTTATTGCCATTTAACTTTCTGATATTTCCAGTGAGATTACGGCATTTATTTTGATTTTTAAAAATTAGTCATTTCACGTTTGATGTTATAATTTCCCATTTTTCTCTTTTTATAGGTAGGAGCAGGATGGATTGGAAAATGTAAGTCCCTCAGTTTTGGTTTTCCATAAATTATTTTAATGTCTAAGTTAAAACTATCTACCTATCCATTTAGAACTAGGTGAGGATCTTATTAAATGCCTCATTATTGTATAAGGACTTTTCCATATTGAGTGTATGCATATTCAGTTTTAAATATTATTATCTCAAAGAAAACTCAAACTCACTGCTATCAAGTCACTGTTAACTCATACTTGATTCTCTCTTGGGTTCCAGTGGCTGTAAATCACACACGACGGATTTTCCCATTGTTCTCTCTGAGTTGATGGTGGATTCACACAGTCACAGAGCCATGGCCTTTGGTTTAGCACCAGCTTCACTTTCTCTGAGACATGCCTATTTGTTCCTTTGACAGTCCATGTGATATTCTTCTTCAACACCACTGCTCAAAAGCATCAGTTTTTCCTCTGTTGACCTAAGGAGCTAAACAATGCAACTAACTCTTTACAGACTGTACCACCAGAGCTCCCTTATAACAACAGTTATTCTAAAGCACGGCAATTGCCTTGCAGGTCTGTTGCCCTTCAAAAATCTATCTGTTCAGTTTTTTTCTTGCAAACAGTTGCCATTCAGTATTTGTCATGCCTTATTAAGAACTTGGCTCTTTGCTTTTTTCAGTTGCTGGTATCTCTCAAGCCTGTTCTTACTATTTTAGCAGAAAAGTGAGTGGGAAAGAGAAGTGCTTTTAAGAAACTGAGAAGAGCCTTATCCTAGATAGCAGGTTCTCAAAGTCTCCAATGATTCTTTTACTTGGAACCAAGTATGAGTTACCAGGAGGTGACAGTGGGGAATCACATTAGACAACTTTTTGGCTAGAAAATTGGAACTACTGTTTGGAAATCATTCCCATTAAGCCCACAAATACATTTATTTGGCAACATTTCTCTTCTATCCTATATGGTGAATGCCAAATTTGACAATTGTACTGTGACATTTGTTTTGTTACTAAACTTGTGTAACTTTCAGTCTATCCTAATTCTGGTTTTCATTGTTGGCTGCTAAGATAAAAATTGTTTATACAATTAATTACTTAAAAGCTTGGCATCTCTAACAACAACAGCCATCTCTAAAGATCATCATTATAGCATTATTATTATTAGAGTGTCCGTATTTAGAATCAGAGTATCAATATTTGTAACATTAATATCCATTCACCACAACTGTTAATGTAATTTTTATTTCTTTAGCAGCTTTGAGTGCCTTGATGATACCATATAAGAAAAAGGAGAGCAGATGTTGTAATAAAATCTGTGTCTAGTATTTGATAGATACAAAAGCTGTTCTTGTCATATATCACTGAGTCAGAACTGATTCATAGCAGACGCTTCAGTGGGTTTTTTAGAGGCAGTACATCACATAGGAAGAGATTGCCTATCTTTTTATTGTGGAGCAACTGGTAGATTCAAACAATATGCCTTTGGGTTGATGGCTCAGCTCTTTACCCCCAGGCCATGAGAGCTCATACACAAATACCTAAGTGGTAGAGGCAGGCATTTATATCATTCCCTAGGACAGACTTTTCATTTTATAATTATCAAACCCCCATATTTAAATAAGAAGATTGGTAGAATTCTTCTGGCTGTTTCAAATGTAGACTGTTAAGATTTTCTTTCTTGGAACTTACTAACCATTAGATGGGGAGCAGTCCACATTCTTAATTGTCAATTTTTCAGCTTCTTTATAGTCTAATTTATTTGATTTATATACATGATTGGGACATAATGGGAGGTGTGCTCTCAAATGTGTTTACTGTACCTGCCCCCTCCCCGCCCCCATTTAATGGTTGTGAGTCTGTGCATTCTAGTAAGACTTACTCTAGAGATGGAGATGGGGCAAAGGAAAAAAGAATGAGAACTCATCAGGGCTACCTGCTGTACTAACTTTTTTGTTAATTGTATTCATTGGCCTTGTGTCACACCTGGTGCTTTTTAACCAAATTCTGTTATATCTTGATTTTATAAAAGAGAGCATGAGGTATACTATGTGAGTGATCTATGGTCATGAAATCAATCATCTGGTATGATTTTATAGATTTTCACTTCTTTCTCATTCAACCATTAGTAATATATCTATCATAGTTCAAGGATAGTTTTAATTTCTTTTCACCTTCAAATACTTTGAAAAATTTTGAAAATATCCTAACGGCTTATATATTATTTCTTTAGGAGAAATGCATTTTACGGAGTGTCATAAAACTTACTATTTAAGAATTTCCCTTTCCTAATTCCTGTTATTCTTGAAGTTAAAAACATGCATCCTTTTTTCTTTCTCCCTCTTAAATCACGTGTTTAATATCTACTTCTGTTTCTCTATAATCAGTACGCTGGGAGCGGACCTTGGGAGCTGTTGTAAGGAAGAAGAATCAGCCAATGACTCCTGAGGCAGTGAAGGCTAACTGGGCAAAGATCTGTGACTTTGATAATACCAGCACTCCTCAGAGTATACAAGGTAAAGTGAGTTTCAAGTCAGTCCAGCCATAACAAAAGGATTCTTTTCTATGTTGTAATTTTCTTAATTGTGGTGACTTACGGTAAAAAGAGCAAGGGCCCTATGGGGACAGGTTTATTTGACCCTTACCAACTCCACAAAGGGGAACCGTTCTCATCAACATCATCAGCAACACAAACCCAATTCATGAGGTCAGACATGTCCCCCTCACTTCTGCATCTCTTTCTTTTCATCCCAACAGCAATCTTACTGCTTTACTGAGTATAAAATGCATTGCATTAGTTCACAGACTACACGAACCAAATTTAGGAAGTTAAAAAGCTATAAGTCAGGTTAGTAGTAGAAAGAATTATTCAATTAGGACAACTGCTGAAATGTGCTCACAGGCAACTCAGCCTTGAGCCTCTCAGCTTTAGGCCAGTATTACAAAGCCAGTTATGGCTCTTTCCCTCACTCCTCCAACAAACTTGGGCAAATGGCTCTTAGCTCTGGTTCAATAATGTAGCAATCTGAGGTAAACTATATCTCATTTCATGAGTCTGCTATGACTACTAGTCCTATAGGCCCTTGTCTGGCTGGTGCAAGAATCTCTGGCCCTGAAGGATGCATTGCATTCACGTTGCTGCTGCTTTGTTGGTGGTAATATTCTCAAAGTCTGCCTCTACATACACTCTATTTAATGTCAGAACTAGCCGGTCTCTTTGTGGTTAGGCTAACAAGCCCTATTCTTAATATTCCTGTCCATCCACATGGCAATGTGGGTCGGTGGTGAGGGAAGCTATTCTGAATAATAAACCCTTAACACAACACTTAGATGTTTGAATCATCCACAGCATATTTTATGTTCTGGTATGATTGTTGTTTGTGGTCTTCACATTGAGTACAACTCATAGTGAAACTATGAATAGATGACTTGTGCCATCTTTATCACCTCTGATTTTGTCATTCTTTTCAGTTTCAAGCTTGTTTATAATTTTAATTTATTTGATTTATATACATGGCTAGGACATAGCAGGAGGTATTCTCCTTTGTATTGAATGTACCTGCTCTCCATCTAATGACTGGCTTCAAGTCTTCCATTATTTAACCATTATCTCCTTATCTGACTTTATTTTTCACCATTTTCCAAATGTTTACTTAGATCTGTGATATTTAGGCTCACTTGTTTTTGCCCTATTAGTAGATTTTACTGTTTCAGGTTAATATGCTATGCTGTTTGTTTGCCATTATAATTTAGCCTTTCCTTCTTTTATCATTTCTGCAAATCTTGAGTCTTAGAAAAACTTAAGGCCCAATATATTCAACTAAATGTCCTCAGCACAACTGTTTTAACTGTTTTTGTTTCATTTTACTGGATTTGTTAACTGCATTGCAAGCTCTGATGGAGCCAGAAACTACCTTTTATGTATTTTTTAAATTTTTATTTAGTGGTAGCAGAAAGCTAGAGTCATAGAAAAGATTTTTTCTTTTTTTCTCCATAGAAAAGATTTAATAATTTTTGCCAAATTGAATTACTGAATTATCTGTGCTGTTGCACATAACTTTATTGCACAGGCAATAAAAGAATTAATTATATTATTTCCCCTATAATTTATAAATGGATATAGTATGTGGAATTTAAAAGGACTTTCTGGAAAAGATCATGAAACAGTTATTTTAGAAAAATAAAATCTTATTTTTTCTTTTTGATAATTTTATATTCAAAGTTTGATAGAATATATAAAAAATGACTATTCTGTTATTTTACTTTCTAAATGATACTTCCTAATTTCTAGTGCCCTCAGTGACATTTTCATTGTGTCATTTTTTAAATCAAATAATAACATGGGTGTCTTATAATGAAAGGTAGCATTTTCTGCATTTTATATTGGAGTTAAAATTAATTTATGAATACCATTTGTGTATTAAAATGAATGAGAAAAAAAGAAATATATTAAAATTTTGTTCTGATGGCAGATTTCCACTTGATTGTCTCAAATATGTTAGAAAGTTTTAAAAGGAAGCTAATTGAATTATATGATTGCAATAAGTTACCTCTAGTACTGGAAATAAAGTTAAAAGAAAATCATCTTTTCTATTGAGTTGAGACTTCTGGAGCAACTATTTCATCTCCTCATTTTAAAGAGGAATGTATGAAATAACAGGAACCTAACTACCTGGCTCAGACTCTTCTGTCTAGCCAGTGTGTGAGCTAAGAAGTAGTCTCCAAGTGCAATGCTTTCAGCCTATATCAAAGTGCCTTTCAGTTAAACAGCATCCTTAATAAAGTGGTGGAGGGAGGATTAATAGGCATGAAGTCTTTCTACCAGTATCATCAGGAATGGTGGTTGCCCTTAGCCACCTCAGACTCTGTATTTAGTTATGGGTGTTTTGTCTTTCTTTGTATCAGTTAAGACCATACCAGAGCCTGCTTTCAGAATCCTTTTGCTTATGTGGGTGCATCATGTGCTTCCTGCATTCACCTTTTAGAGTCTAAAACAGCAGCTTCAGATTACTATTTTGAATCGTGGTCACCAGAATGGCTTTCTCTGGAAGAATTTTGAGTAATATCTTCACGGCTACTGCTTTTATTGAAACTCAAATTATTCTTTGAGATTGTTTCATTTCAATGGTGTGGTTAGGAGTGGAAGACAAGTCACTTGTTTCACATCAATCATAGTCTACATATCTATGAACAGGTCTTTAATTTTGTAGAGTTATAAAGAACCTTAATGATATCTAAAGGTTTAGTAAACCCCCTTCAAATCAGTTAATGCTTTGTTTTCTATTGATACCTAGATAACTGAAACTTTCAGTCGTATGCAATTTTTCCTACAGTGTCTTGACACATTCAATTTATGAGTACCATTGAAGGTTCTACAGCCCATTTGCAGAATGTTGTAAGAATAATTATTGAGCATATTGCAGCTTTTCTTAGTAATATCTTTAACAGAAGCATTGCTTTTTTTTAAATTTTAGAATCATCTGCAGGTATAATTGGAGTTCTAAGTAAAATAGAGTCAGAAGGAGTTTCACCAAATCATACGAATCATAAAGCATCAACAACCACATCAGGATTTGTAAGTAGGAAAAAAAGCCCAAAACTTTTGCTTTCTTTGGAAATGTTTTCTTTGTTGTTTTCTTTTTTTAAATACGGTCACTACTTTCCAGTCATGAATAATTACTGAAAAGTATTTGTTGTTGTTGTGTACTGTAGAGTCAGAACTGATCCATAGCTGACCCTCCAGCAGGTTTTCAGAGGCAGTAATCACACGGGAGGAGATTGCCCATCCTTCTCCCACGGAGCAGCTGGTGGCCTCGACCCATGTACCTTTGAAATTGCAGCTCAGCTTCTTGCCACTAACCCACCAGGGCAGTGGCCATTTGAAACTGAAGATTTGTTTAGAAATTACTTATGATTGACATCAGAGCAAGCTTAGTTTTGACAATAAATGGAAGTCATGATTGTTGAACCACCTGAAGAGATGGTTCATTTTCCTTTTCAACTTTGTCCTCTTCTCCTTTCTTTCTGAACTGCAGTAGGCTTTTTTCCCCTTAATAACATAGCAAGGCAGTTACATCTCAGTTTCCAAGGTCTTTCCTAGAGTGCGAGGCGAATGGAAGGTAACCCCTTCAGTTTCTCAAAGCTGTCCTAGATGATTGAGAGCAAAAGTACTGAAAGTGGAGACTGTCTTAACCTGAACTTTTGATAGGGATGCTTTGTTCTTTGCAGATAATTTTTAGCAGTCTCCTTTAGGGGCTATGGTAAATCAAGGTAATTACCTGATTCGTACTCTGACCACTTACTTCTCTCTCTTGCTGTTTGGGAATATAAGACGAGAAACAGATTAGGTAGGCCTGTATCAATGCCTCCTCTTTATGCTCACCTTTTTCATGTAGTCTCATTTTGCCCAATTATTATTTTTTCTTTTAAATTTATCTTTAAATCGAGTGCAAGTAAATGGTGTCAAAATTTGTGGAAAAATACTATATTGCTATGCAGTATGCTATGTGTAGGATTATGTGTTGTGGACACTGCTGTGTCTCTTCCTTTTTTATTTAACAGACACAATACTGTGTATATTGAAAAAGCCAAACAGAAATGTAAAGAATTCATAAAAATTTATGTATCAAATGTTATTTTTCAAGTTGTTTAATTTACTGTTAAGTAGGAAAGATGCAGAACTTTTTTTTTAGTAATTTTAATGAGCATTTACAGAGATTTTGGATTTCCATTCATTCATTGCTGCACTTCTCTCCCCGCCCTCCCTCCCCCCTCCAGATGCAGAACTTTTCATAAAGCAATGTACTGTACTGAATATTGATTAATTTTGAATGAATGTAAGTTAAAATAGCAGATGGGACTTTTGCTTTTTCTTCAGTGCAGTTCACAAGTTTGATTTTTTTAAAAAGTATCATTGATAATGCTAGTTTGTTTGCCATTTTTTAATTTTATTTTTTTAGAAAAGGATATTGTGGCGTTTCTGAGTCATTTGCTTTTAAAAATAGCATTGATACAGTGTTGAACTTTGAGAATGTTTGTTCATGGCTACAAGTAAGAAAACTCTCATTGGGTTACTAATTCTAATAGAATTGTGGTTTTAGGTCATGGTAAAGTTAACTTTTTTCATGTCTTGAACTTTCTTCTCTTTAAAAAAGCTGTAGTATGTAAATAATAAGAAATAAATATCTTGTCACATTGGATTCTGGTATTTTGTATCTGAGGATAGGTATGGCGTTGCCATTGTATATTATGTAACCTGTCTTGAATCATAGTAACTTGATTGGAAACCCCACAAGTTTCTTAGGTTATAGTATTTCCAGGCAAAATTGAGGAATCTTCCTCTTCTGGAGCAATGGTGTGTTCAAACCACCTGCTTTTCAATTAGCAAATGAGCACTTAAACATTGCAGTATCTGTAAAGGGCTAGGAGGTAAATTGCTTGGGTTTTATAGGGATCTCTGGTGACTTGGTGGGTAAGGAGTTGTGCTACCAACTCAAAGGCAGACAGTTCAAACCCACCAGCTTCTCCTCTAGAGAAAGATGAGCATTCTCCTCCTGTGCAGTTTATAGTCTCTGAAAACCTTCTGGAGGGTCAGCTATGAATCTTCCAACTCAATGGCGGTGAATTGTTTTAGGCTTTATGGGTTATGTACTGTTTCTGTCATGTATTTATTCTTCTTATTCCTTTTCTTTTTAACCATCCTTCAAAAATGTGAAAGCCTTTAATAAGCTTGTAGTTTTCCATCCCTGTTTTATGATAAAAGTGATTGAAATGTTGAATATCTGTCTTTTATAAGCTAATATATGGATCATTAGCTAGTGATAGCATCACTAAATAGCAAAATATAACATCCAATTAGATGGGAAGAATCTTTAGGTAGAATTTTATTCTAACTGGAATCATTATGAGGCAATCTAAAATACAGTTAGCATTATTTTCTCTAAGTTTTTGAATTTTATATAATAGAACTTCTAGAGCAATTTACTATTCTTATTTATAGAAATGCATTATTCGTTGGATATTTAGATAGCCAATAGTTACTGAATTAGTCTCTTCCCACCATTAGAAGCAGGAAAGTTGAAAACGAGACATGATATTTGTTAGCATGATGCAAACAATAAAAAGTACTTATCTGTAAATGAAGTCCTTTCACACACTATCTAATTGGTTCTATTTTTAAAAATTCATATATAATGAAGCAATTATGAAGCTCCATCAAATTCTCTAAAATGGCATTTTGTTCACATCTTTTCAAAAACAAAACTAAGTATGTAAGCAATTATTAATTTTGGAAAATTGAATATCAGAGATTTGACAGAAATGGTATCTGTGAAAATAATTATTTGTATCTTTTTTTTAGGCTGGAGTGATTGGCCACAATCTTTCTTCATTTTCTTCTTCTTACACTGAACTGGAAGCTATTATGTATGCCCTTGGAGTGGGAGCATCGGTTAAGGATCCAAAAGATTTGAAATTTATTTATGAAGGAGATTCTGACTTTTCCTGTTTGCCTACATTTGCAGTTGTCTTAGCTCAGAAATCATTAATGAGTGGAGAGCTGGCAAACATTCCTGGACTTTCAATCAACCTGGCAAAAGTATGCCTAATAAGGAACTTTTTTTTAACTTTTTTTTTTTTAATAAGGAACTTTTTATCTGCTTTTCTTCTTTGTGTTAAAATATGATTGATGAAGGTTTTATAGCTATATATGCACATATAGAATTATAGAATATAGAAGTTTAGGAATCAAGATTTATCTCATGAATTTTTTAATAATAATAAAAATGAGAGATAGTTTAAATGGTAAGCAAAAAAAAAAGGATGGAAATAAAAATTTAGTCCTTCTCTCCCATTTACTTGACTTATGGTTAGTAATGTCTCTAAGCTTCAGTTTCCTTTTCTAAAAGGGATATGATATTTCTTAACTCATAATATTGATGAAAGAGCAAACCAGATATTTGAGACAGAGAGTTGGTAAGTGCTTTGCTTATTCTGAGAACAGGGAGGCATATAACTGGGAATGAGCAAGGAGGCAGGACTGGGAGAAGAACCGTCACTGTAAGATGGTTAAGTGTTTAAGATCACTGTAAGCTTTTACTGTCTTTAAGATGGCATGTTCCAGGGAGCTCTGGTGGCCTAGTGGCAAGAAGCTGTATTGCAATCCCAAAGGTACATGGTTCGAATCCACCAGATGCTCTGCCGGAGAAGGAGGGATAATTTCCTCCTGTACCAGTCAGATCTGATTTGACGGTACATGCACAAAAAATAATAAAATAAATTAAAAAAAAAAAAAAGATGGCATGTTCCTGTAGCACTAAGCTAAGGAACAACGTGATTCTGACTTTGTTCATTCGCAAGCCCACTCTTTTTGCTATATGAAGATAGATTATTAAGAAGCAGGCATGGAAGGGTTCAAACAGTTAAGTGTCTGTTCTAGAGGAGTCAAGGATGAAGAATTTTGGTCTGAACAGAGACCAAATATGTATGTATACTATACACAGTTTATTTCTATGTATGTATAATAATTATATATGCTATTATTACATATAGTAAAAATATGAATATACACTTTATTTTGAGGTATCAGGAATTAGGTTTTGGCCATTCAAGTGGAGATTCAAGTGGAGATATACAGGGATTTGAGTATATGAATGTTGATTTTGCCATTTATGTTTGGTTCATGTTTTACTGATTTAAATGACTTTAGCACTAGCCCTACTTGTTGGTTTTTGTTTAATATGTTTACTGAATGCCTAATATATTCTGCGGACAGTAATAAGCACTGGAAATAACTAGTACTTCTGTTGGCAGATTTACCCACTCCTTACACTGTGACATAGTTAGGTTCCAAAGAACTGTTTGGTATGCAGAATCAGTGTTGTACAAGGCTGTCTCCCATCTTTGGCACCAGTGTTCCCTTTCCACATTGCTCACTGCCCGTTGGATATTACTGGGACATATCAGGATGAACATGGCATGGTGGCCTTCTTTCTCCATCATGCCTTCCCCACCAGTGCTAAGCCAGTGACGTTAGGGGGTTAGAGTGGTGGGGGTGGGGGGTGGAGTCTATCACTTAATCTCTCTATGCCTGCTCTTATTTCATATCGTGTTGCTGTTGTTTTACATCCTCTATTGTGAATGACTGGAAACACGTGTTGCCAAGTGGTTGCTGTCCCTCATGTGTCCAGTTATCTCCATGACCTCTAATATATTATTTAGCCGGTCTTTTGGAGAATACTCTGGGCCTAGCCATAGCTCTGTGTGCAACCAGATCTTTGGGTGTGCCATTTGAAAATATTTCCACATTTGTTATATAGAGAAATGTTGGGTTAGTGGTTTAGTCGATTAACTGAGTCACTATAAGAGAGCTGATGACCCGCAGTTAGATGGATTGACACAGTGACAGTAAAAATGAGCTCGAGCATGTCAGAGATCATGAGAATAGGTACAAGATAGGGCAAAATTCCAATCTGTTTTTATGGGGTCACTATAAATTGGGGCCAACTCAAACACATGTTAAGGACAGCAACAATCCAGTTATCTGTCAGTAAGAAAGACCACAAATATACCTTTCTATGCTCTGAAAGAACGAACAGTCTTTAGAATGAGGTACTTTTTTCCCCTGAGTCACATTATTAAGAAGTGTAAGACAAACTGAGGCTATTTAAAGGAAGAAGTGATGGGAGTTCAGATGGCTTAATGGTAAAGAATTTTACTGCCAGCCCAAAGGCAGGTGGTTCAAATCCACCAGCTGCTCTGCAGGAGCAAGATGGGCAATCTCTTTCTGTATGATTTATCTCTGAAAATTCTCTACAGGGACCGCTATGAGTTGGTTCTAAACTTGATGGTACATAGCAACAACAAAAATGATGTGAACAAGTGAACAAGGCGAAAGTGGTTATAAACTCTATCCATATAATGACTGTTTAAAAAGAATATTTGCTAATATGGTTTTCCTTACCCTTTTAAAGCTGCTCCATGGTGAACAGTATTTGGAGTTGTATAAACCACTACCCAGAGCAGGTGAGTCCTGAACAGACTAATTCCATAATCATTCCATAGTTTTATTTCAGGCTAAATCTTATAAGATGGATCAATACATGAATCTAGCATATGTTGTTCTTGATTGCTTTTGAGTTGAGCATGACTCATAGCGACCCTATGAACAAAAGGCCTGAAGCCCCTCTACAATTATCGACATTAATCAATGTTTATAGAGTTTCTGGAGGTATGCCATTTAGGAAGGGGATGCCACTCAATCTAGCATATAGTGACCCAATGAAACATTTCTAAAGTTATTTTATGTACATGTCAGCCACTGGGGTAGATTGATGTTAGCTAATACCTGTTTGGGGATCTCTAGGGGCCTAGTGGTAAGGAGTTGCACTGCTAGTTCAAAGAGAGGAAGTTCACATCCACCAGCTCCCAGCCCCATGAGAGAAAGATGGTCAGTCTCCTCTGATGTGATTTACAGCCTCTGAAAACTCACTGGAAGATCAGCTATGAATCAGTTTACACTTAATGTCACATAACACCACCAACACCTCTTTTGAGTCCTAGAATCTTGCCTTTTAATAGTTTCATGAAAGTAAATAGCTTCAAAATACTAACATCTTTTCCCTATTGATATGTCATTTTATCTCTGTTGATTTGAGTAAATGATTATAAAGCAAATTGGTTGTCCATTCAACCATTCATATACATTTTGTTTCATAACATTAATTATAATACCTACAGTATAACCACAGTCTTCCCAGTTCCTTTCTGTGATTCTTGTTTCCACTGATCCTTCTCTGCTTTACTTTCCTGCCATAGGCTTTATCCTTGGCCAAATGCTTCCCTTTGGACCTTATATGATTTGTTTGGTTTGTTATAAAGATAATGGGCTGTGTGGATTATGGCTAACATTGAGAAGAAGGGGAGTCCCAGAACATTTAATTGTGCCTGTGTGAAACCTATACCTAGACTAAGACGCTATTGTGCAAACATAGCAAGGGAACACTGCATGGTTTAAAATCATGAAAGGTGTACATAAGGTTTGTATCCATTCTCCATACCTTTTCAGTCTATATACTGAGCAGATCATACAAGAAGCTGGGCTCTAAGAAGAAGAAGGTGCCATCAGGATAGGAGGATGACTCAGTAACAACCTGCATTTTGCAGACGACACAACGTTGTTTACTGAAAGTGAGAACTTAAAATGCTTGCTGCAGAAGATCAAAGACATCTCAACAAATTACATCTCAACATCAAGAAAACAAAAATCCTTACTACTGGACCAGTTAGGCAACATTGTGATATTTGGAGGAAATTTGACATTGTTTAGGATTTAATTTTGTTTGGTTCCATATCCCCTCTCATGGTAACAGCAGTCATAAAACAAAAAGGTATTGTTTGGGTTTTTTTTTTTTTTTTGGTATTTTTGGGAAATCAGCTGTCAAAAACCTCTCCAGAATGCTAAAGAGCAGTGATGTCACTTTAAAGACTAAGGTGTACCTCATCTAAGCCATGGTCTTTTCAGTTACTTCCTTTGCATCTGGAAGTTGGACAGTGAATAAGGATAGCAGAAGAATAATTGCCTTTGAGTTGTGATGGTCCAGAAAATTACTGGATATCCCATGGACTGCCATGTGAACAAACAAATCTTTTTTGGACAGAGTGCAATGAGGATGCTCTTTAGAGGTAAAGATGGTGGAACTTTGCCTCACATACTTTGGCCGTGTGGTCAGAAGGACCCAGTCCTTAAAAAAGGACATCATGCTGGGAAGGTGGAGGGTGAGTACGACAGAGAAGACTCTCAACAAGATGGTTTGGCACCAGTGACTGTGGTAACGACTCAAGTGTATCAGAGATAAGACAGTACAGGGTAAAGGAGTGCTCAGATCAGTTGTTCATAGGGTCACTGTGAGTCACAGACAGCTTGATGGCACCTAACAACTACCACCACCATGGTTGCTTATTCTAAGAAGTAAATGCCATCCTGGAATTATTGTTCATCTTCTCGGTGACCTGGTGGTAAGAAGCTGTGCAGCAATCCCAAAGGCTCATGGCTGGAATCTTCCAGATGCTCCACAGGAGAAGGATGAGCAGGCTGCTTCTATGCAATTTATTGCTGAAAACCCTCTAGCACGTGGTTATGGGCCAGTTTTGAGTCAATGGCAAACAATAAAAACAATTTAGTCTCGGGCATTCCATCAGTCTGTTGGGCTAATATGCTTTTTCTACAGTGTACAAAATTTCTTTTTTTTTTCTTTCTGTATTTTATTAATTTTCATAAACATTTACAGAGATTTTGGG
>NW_006399796.1:1323144-1324848 GCF_000299155.1 Elephantulus edwardii
GGCCACCAGCACTCCCCATTGCCCTTATCTTTCATTTTATTTTATTTTTTTTTTAGTCTTTCATTTTCATTGGCATGTGCTGCAAGTCCTCTTCCCTTCAACAAGCAAGGTTGTGCAACCTGCATATTGAAGGTGATTAAAGAATCACCTTCTTGTTCATCAGAATCCACTGAAACACACCAATTAAATGATAGGAGTAATTCCTGAAAAAATCTGAACGGTTAGAAATACTGTCTTGTTGATGCCACCAAAGAGTTGAGAAGAAGTGATGTAAAAGGAATTGACTATTTGCTCAGCAAATGTTTGTTGAATGACACAGAATTGGGGAAGCTCATTAATATTGAAACTTGATATTTTTAAACTCTAAACAATTACTGATGTTTAAAACTTAGAGGTACAGGCATTCTGGTGAATTTTAATGCTGATTATTTTTTTTTTTAGTTCAGCAAAATCCTTTCAAATTAACAGTTTTACTGAACTTAAAGTAGAAATTATTGCAAATTCTTAATATATTATTATACTTGAAATGATTTATTAATTATTATTTTTCCTTTTCTTACAGGAAAATTAAGATGTGAAACAAGTGTTGCTGATGTCATAGATAAAGGATCCGGTTTAGTAATTCTTTTGGATGGTAACTCATTTATAGTTAATAAGCCTTTTAATAACATTGTTAGATTGGTAAACATTATAATAATGCTTCACCATAAAAATTGACTATTAAGTTTGCATTTACCACCTAATTTGTGAGGAAGCATGGTAGATATTCTAAAAACTCATAAGCTCTTTTAGAAAAATTAAGTAGAGCAACATTTTGGGAAACTTGGTGCTGTGTGATCAAAGCACAGAGGTGACTTTTTTTTGTATAGGTATACAATGGAGAATTATTCATAAGAATACATTTTTAGCAGAAGGGAATGTATAGACAGCCTCTAGTTGATAAATAGGCATTGTAGGTATTCTTGGCTGTATTGGCTCTTTGGAACTTGGAACATTTGACCACTGAATCCCTCTTACCAATGGTGGGTAGGTTTCTATCTTTGCTTGTTCACATCCTTAACTCATAATGTAGTTTATACACTATAGCCACATTTTGCAGTACAAACAAAAGATTGTAGTATTTTAATAAGTGAAATACAGATCATTAAACCTAAGCTAAAAAATATATATATTAACTTAAATCTACTTAAAATAATTTAAGAACAAATGAAATTAATGTTAATTATAAAAACCTTTAGAAATCAAGAAAAGAGTGAAAAATTTAAATTGTGTGATATTCTAAATACATTTAAATTGTATGCTATTTACTCTAGATACATTGGAGGTTGTATTGTACTGGAGATTATACTATATTGTACTAATTTGGATCTTGATTTGATTTAATATGTTAAAACCAGTTTTGATACTCTTAAATATTCTTCTACTGCATTGTTTTTTATTGTATAATATTTCATCATTTTTATGTTCTTTACTTCTCTTCCTCTTTGTCATCATCCTCATGTTTTTGTATTTTCCTATAATTTCAGATGACCAATATTCTTTAATTTCTACTATTTTATGTTGATCTGCATTATTTATTTAGTGGCAACTTGTTATCTGGTCACAGTATATCAGAATTTATAGATAAAATATTGGTCAAATTAGGTTATCTGAATTCTCATGACAAGCAAGATTCTGCTGAAGATTATACAAAAACGACCAGAA
>NW_006399796.1:1325718-1334108 GCF_000299155.1 Elephantulus edwardii
CCATTGTCTGCTAAAAAAACAAACAGATTCATCCTAGAGATGGTTAAACTGGGCTGCTCCTTGGAGGCAAAGATTCTGAGGCTTCGTCTGACATACTTTGGTCGTGTTGTAAGGAGAGACTGGTCCTTGGAGAAGGGACATCATGCTTGGGAGGGTGGAGGGCAGGCGCAGGAGAGGAAGGCCTTCTGGGAGGTGGATTGATTTGGTGACTAGGGCAATCAGGATGAGTGTGTAGGAAACAATGAGATTGGCATAGGACAGAGCAGAGTTTAGAGCTGTTGTACATAGGGCCGCTACGAGTCGCAAGCAAGCACATAACAACAACACAACAACAACAAAGATAGAAGTGTTACCTTCAGTGCAAATTTGTGTAGCTTTTCTTACTTTTTTATCATTAGATTTTTGTATTATGCATTTCAAAATTCCTAAAGTATATATTCCTAGTTTCCTAAAGCCAGACTTTTTTCTAATTAATGCAATTAAGTACATTGTCTAACTAAATCCTTATTGTATGTTACTTTTCTTTTACCCAGCTTATCTGTTAATTTTTGCTTCCCTCTACTTCCCTTCTCATCCCTGTTAGAGACAGATTTAAACTTTGATAATGCTTGACCTCTCCTTAGTGAACTTGTTAAAGTAGGACAGCTGTTCTTTCACTTGCAGCTTATATTTGCTCAATTTATTCTTTGATTTCTTAAATAATTTAGAAAATATTTATTAGGTACCTTTCTAATTGCTTGTAATATAGTTCTAAGCAAAATGGCTATGGCCCTACCTTCATTTGCATATATGCCTTCATTATTTCTTAAATGTTTTTTATGTCTATGTTCTTTTGTTTTGACAGAATGGTTGAAAGTTTGATAGTTTGGTTACTTACTTGTACTTTCTAGTTACATTATTTGAAATGTTGTGAAATGAAGTGAATTAAAATAAGAAAGACAGTTGAGGAAGTTTTAGGGGTGAGAGAACTGTTATTTCAGAGTTGTGAAAATCTTATTCATAGTTCTCCTAGTCCGTAAGGTGTTTTAAGACCATGCTTGGCCAAAAGGACCTATTAAGTAACTCACTGCATCTCCATAGTCAAGAAGGCATCCATAAATAATCAAGTTGAAGAAATTGGTAGTGAGTATATTAAAATAATTGGCTTTTACCCTAAACTTGAATATGTTTAAATTCTAAAACCCTTTCAGTAATTTGATTTCATTTTTGAAACTTCCAGAGACATTATAGAGTTTTTTTGTTAAATAATTATATCCTTTAATAAGAGCTTTTATCCTTTTATTTCCTTTTCAGCCTATTCATATTTTGAGAAGGAACTTATATCTTATAATCAGTTCTCGGTCTTCATTGTTGGCTCTGGTGGGTTTGGTGGAAAACGAACATCAGACAAAGCCAAGGTAGGCCATATCTTTGTTTAAAAGCAAAATGTCCATGTAGTTAAGTATCCTTGAATCTGTGTTTCAGGATTACCATAATAACATATGTATTTCATAGAGTAATATATTCTTCTTGTATTGGAAGTGGTGTGTATGTTTAAATGTGCATATAGAGGCATGGATAAGTACACCTAAGAATGTTACGTATTTATATAAAAGCATGTAACACATGCATGTCTTATATAGGTAACAAGCCTTGAATTAACTATAATGCAACTGGGATAATTATGATAGTATTTCTTACTTTATTGTGCAATCTTTGTAGCATCCACAAGTCTTTAGAAAAACTTATCACACAGAAGATCTTTTTATAGATAAAAAACTTTAAGTGACCTAAGTATTTATCATGTTTAAGTCAGTTGTAGTTAATCTAGTTAATCTATAGTTCTCAAGTAATAAAAGCATTTTTCTTAGAAGTATTCTATAATATAGATTTTTGTGTTATTTTAATCTTTATATCTAAGTTATTTGACATAATAAAATTATAGTTTTTGACTATTTTTCTGTAGTGAATACAATTCAAGGCAATACTTGAAAGATGGCTTCTGTGTGGGTAACATGAGGAGTTCTTTTGTTCTTCTTTCCAGTAAAATAACTGGTAAAGAATATTGAGATAAAGAAATTACTCAGTAAAAGAACATAAAATCAGCCAGCCAACTAACCTAAAACCTAAGGACGACTATATGAAATCACTGTAAATTGTCCTAAGGACACGTTGTTGTCATTGTTAGCCAGTCACAGCACATCTGAACCTTGCCCTGTGTTGCGCCGTCCTCACCATCTCTGTATGCTTAAGCCTGTTGTTAAGGTCACTGTCAGTCCATCTTGTTGGGAGTTTTCCTCTCTTTATGTGACCCTCCACCTTTCCAAGCATGCTGTCTTTTCCCAAAGATTGGTGTGTCCTCACAACCTGTCCGAAATATGTGAGATGAAATTTTACCATCCTTGCCTCTAGAACCCAGTGGCACTTCATTCAACATAGACTTGTTTGTTCTTTTGGTAGTTCGTAGGCAATTCAGTACTCTTCCACAACATCACAGCCCAGAGACATTGATTCTTCTGTCATTCTTGCTCACTGTCCAATTTTCAGATGCAGAGCAAAGTAACTGAAAAGATCAGGATTTGGATCATGTGCACCTTAGTTTTTTAAACTGACATCATTACTCTTCAGCCCTCAGGAGTGGTACCTGACAGCAGATTTCCCCAATACAGCACATCTATTGCTTTTTTTCATTATGGAGCCAAATAAATGGAAATAGAAAATGCAAAACAAAGCAGAAAATCTGCTATATCCTGAAAAGCCAAAGCTCCACCCAAATTCAGGTGGCCAAGAACATAGAATTAATTTCTTTTCTTTCAGCTCTCAGACTGTGGTTATTTTATCATTCTGTGAGGGACCAACAACTACTAGCTTTTTTTATTATCTACTCTGCCAGTCTCCATGCTGTAAAATCTCTATTTCAGGTAAAAGTGACTGATAGGTGTGAAGCTAACTAACTTCCTTCATCTAGGTCCCGCTTTTAGAGTGAAAACTTTTGTAAGCATAGTGGACTGAGCTTACTAGACTCCCAGTCATCCTTGCTCTAGGTCACTTATGGAGTAGAAATTTCAGGCTGCTAGTGGCAAGCAGGAGTGACATCCACATCCTAAACAACATTCCTCTGTAAACTCCATGAACTTTGAGAAACGATGATAGTTAAAGAAAGGCTTCAGGTCTGTTGTTCATAGGGTCACTGCAAATTGTGCTCGACTTGATGGCAATCAACAAACAACAATAAACAAGTGGCAAACTAAAACCAGGAGCTACCACGCCTGCTCAGCGTCCTTCCCATAATGGAGAATTTCACTACTAGAGAAGTTGGCCATTATCTTTACCTTTGTTTCTGCAGCATTAGTGTGGAGATTTTATCCTGGAGGGAGCCTGAACTCAGAAGCTTTCTCAAGGAAACTCAATTTTTTTGGAGCATAATATGGGTACATTTAAACATAAGAGTACTCTTGAGCGCAATGGTGATTTTAGTGGCAAACATTTAAGAGGCTGTTAGCTTTCTGATGGTCTAGTCTGTAGACTTTGCTAACCCAAAGGCTACCACACCTCTGGTGTTTGAGTCCAGCAGCTACCGCACTGGAGAAAGATCTCCTTCTGTGTGCTCTTTACATCTTCAGAAACCAGTGGTGAGTCAGCTTTGAGTTGGTTCTCACTCAACGACAGTGAGTTTTTTTGAGTGTAGCTCCATGAGAGCTTCAAGTGAAATTATTGCAAGAGAGCAAACCACAGAAAAAGACAGCTAAGAAGAAGCCTCAAACATCAAAGATGGGACTCAGAAGTTATTCCTGCAAAGAGGTCTGAATTTAATTGGAATAAACTGTGGGAACAACTTATTTTCTTATTGTCTTTGTGTACTGTTGAGTCTGAACCAACCCATACCTAACACTTCAGCAGGTTTTCAAAGGCAATTTAATCGCAAGGAAGGAGATTTCCCATCTTTCTCTTGTGGAGCAGGTGGTGAATTTGAACTATGTGCCTTCATGTTGCAGTTCAGCTGTTTACTACTAGGCCATCTGAGCTCCCCTAACAGCTCGATATGATACCAAAAGAGACAGTGTAACACAAGGGAAAACTGCTAAACACACTATTTTCTGGGACAACTGTGCATATGCAAGGCTATAACAACACTAGAAATAAACTCACTGTGACTTAAATAGAGAACTCAGTAAATTGATATACAACAGTAAGACCACTCCTGCTTCTAAGAAAATGGAGATAGTATCTAGAATTGCCAAAATCTATTATCTAGCCATGGTCTTTTCAGTTACTCTCTATGCATTTTAGACAGTGACTAAAGGATGACAAAAGAATTGATGCCTTTGAGCTGTGTTGTTGTAACCCCATGGATGGCCAAAAGAACAAACAAATTTGTTTTGAAGGAAGTGTAATCAGGGTGGTCCTTGGAGGTAAAAATTTCATTTTACATACTTTAGAGATGTTGTCAGGAGGGACTGTTCCTTGGAAAAAAAGACTGAGAAAGGGAGAGGGTCAAAGAAAGAGAGGAAGACCCTCAGTGAGATAGACTGACCCAATGATTATATTGGTGGGTTTAACATAACAGAGGGAAGATGGTGGAGGATAAGGCAGGGCTCAAATGTGTTGTTTATAGGGTTGCTTTGAATCATGGTTGACTTGATAATATCTAACCACAACAACAATGATGACAGCATGGAAACATTAAGTTTTCAGTTATTTGATAATTAGTATTTATATACGACTATATGTCCAGATATAGATAGAAATCATTAATCATTAAAGACTCTTACATGGGCTGTAAACTACACAGCATGTATGTTTTTGTTATTTTTGACTGCTATCGAGTTGAGCATAACCCTGTGAACAAAAGACCCAAAGCCTTTTGATAACTATCATTTCTCAAAGTTCATAGAGTTTCCAGAGGCATGTTGTTTAGGAAGTGGATGCCACTTCTGCTTATAGCAGCCTGATTTGAATGGCTCAAGTATACTGTATTGATTCTTAAGTTTTTCAACCTTGAGTGAACATTTTTTTATTATAAAGGGAAAAACCACAAATCTATTTGATGTAATAGACAACTTACTGTTTGATTTGTTTTTTCTTTTTAAAATCCATTTTAAGTTTTGGACAACAGTGAAATGTACTTATCAAAGAATCTAAAACCTGTGCTCTAGGTAGTTTTTTGGATATTTTAAAAAAGGAATTTCTCACAAGTATCATTTTCTTTTGTTTTTGAAGAAAAAAAGTAATAAAACTTAAGTCACGGAGAAATATCTGTCATAAACTATTCTGTTATCTGGAAAGCAATTTTGATGATACTGTGTCTTGAATATGTGAATGGCCACAATGTTTAGTTGAATTTGTGAAATAGAAGTCATAGAACATTACAAAAGAGTACTCAGGACCTCTTACCTATAGGCTAAGGAATGAAGTCAGGTTTCCAAATAATCACACCTTCAGAACCTACTGGAATGGACAGAAAAGAAATAAAAAGAACAGAAAACACATTAAATGTGACTAAAACACAATGGAAGGGTCTAGTTCATGAAATAATACTTGAAAAATAGCGACTGAAAGAGACTTGTGTACTTTTGCTTGTTCTTACAAGCAGCAACACTCTCCATCCAATTTTTTTTATGATCATATTTATTTTTTTGTATTTTTAAGTATACGTTTCAAAGTATGTCTAAATTTAGGATTTTAATCATGAAAAATTGCAGTCTCGTTCCTTAATTCTTTGAAGGAGTAAGAGCTGGTTAATTGTATAACATTTATTTAACAGAGAAATAATGGAAAATAATGTAATTTTTCTCCCATTATGTATTAAGTTATTATACTCAACTGAGTTTGAAGTATATGTTTTTGTTGAGATGGCAAATTAAAAGAACAACAAATGGATCTTAAGAGCCCAGTTTTAAAGATTAAATCAATTTAGTTATAAATTGTGCTCCTAATTCTTATAGCTAACATCTTTCATAGGGAAAATTTCATATTTTTTTCCTCCTTTGTGACCTAAAGAATGGATCTAGTCATGTAATTTTGTACATTAACAAGATTATTTCAGAGAAGTAGTGATTTTCAGTGTCATTATCTCCTGCACATAAAGTATCTTCCAAAATTACCTGTTAATCATTTGATAGTATTATTGTATTGACAAATCATTTCTTATCAAATACAAGTTTGGCTAATGAAACAAAAACATTGTCAGTATTTAAGATTTGGTATATAATCTCTTGATTCCAGGTAGCTTTAGCTGTACCTAATAGACCTCCTGATGCTGTTCTTACAGATAGCACCTCACTTAATCAGGTAAGATTTTGATTTTGAATCATAATATATCCACCTGACTGATAATACTTTTAAAACTTTGATACACTGTGATTTTGGGAGTCAAAAAGTAATGTTCTTTAAGATAATAAAAATAAAGACATATTTCTTGTAGTTTGTCTTTATTTTTTTCTATGTATCTGCTACCTGTATTTTTTCCATTAGATATCACAAGAAAAGATAAAATGGATTTTCATGAGTTCAAAAAGCATCATGTTTTGCTGGCAATGGAGTGTTTGCATTATAAAGATATTATATATTTTAAGAGTCAAGAATTCACAAACTCCATAGAGAACTAGAGGTTAAAAAAGTAAGAGTTATAAGACAGATGTTAGTCCTGCTTTCCTTCATTAGGCAAGAAATCTGTGCAACATTACTTGGAAGTAGATTATTTTATGCTAATTTCACAGGACAGGCAAAATGAAGCATCTTAACAGCAGGTGATTTGATAATTTTTTTTCTCTGCCTAAATAATTTGTTTTCTGGTAGAAGAGATAAAGTATCCTGTCATTTCACAGATTCTGTGAGCATGCTGATTTATTTAAGAGACAAAAAGGCAACCATAAAAATGAGAAAAGTCAGCCTTTTTTTTTTCAGACTTCTAAAGATCCCTCCCTCTCCAAAGTGGCAGAAGATTAACCAAACAGATAGACCCTAGAATCCTTTAGCCTCCAGAATTGTGCTATGAATGATCATGAATGATAGTAAATTATTCACAAAGTTAATTTTGACATGTTTGATTCTCACTTCTGCAGGATTTATGTTTCCTACTGAATAGAAATATAATTTCATAAATAGAACTAAAGATGATACATAAAATTTGTATTTTTTTTCTAAATTATATAATTGGATGATGGAAAGAGCACTACTTTATTTCTTGGATTAGATTTAGCTTAAAATGTTTTCTCTATCCCTTACTGTTTCTGCTCAATTTTTAAAGTACACCACCAATATATATGTTTATATAAAGCCTTATGGAGAAATTAACTTATGAAGGTATTTAAGAATAGAAAAAGCTTCCTGGTTCTATTCTGAAAACACAGAAAGTATTTATTATTCTTGAGTTACAAAACCACACCAAATTCATTGCTGTTGAATGAATTCCAATCCATCGCAATTCTATAGGCTAGAGTAGAACTGCCCAAGGGGGCAGTTCTAAAACTGAAGATTTTAAATTAAATTAAAATTGAGATTTTAGTGAAAGATTATAGAGAACTTAGATTTCCATTCATTGATTGTTGTACATTTTCCTCCCTGCCCACCCCTCCCCCCCATTTTCTTTTCTCTTTGAAAAGAAAAAAAAAATCTTTCATTGTTACACAATGCCTGCCCCTCCCCAGTCCACTTTACTATGCAGCTCTTATTCTGGACTCTTGTCATGCAAATAATACCTGATCATATATCCTTTTAAAACAGTTCTCTCCCTCATCTGTTTCAATGCAGTGTACATTATTTATCCCCTCTTTTCTTAGTTTCCCCCAAATCTGATGTCAGTCTTTTTTTTAAAACAGTGGCATTATGTACTATTTGTCCTTTTGTGACTGAGATATTTCACTCAACATATTGTCCTCCCAGGTCACCCATTTTGTATAATATTTCATGAGTTCTTTGTTTTTCAGTATTGTGTAATAATCCATTGTATGATGGGCATTTGGGTTGTTTCTGATTCTTTGCTATTGTGAACAAAGCTGCAATAAACATGGGTGTGCATATATCTGCTTGGGTGGCAGTTATGGTTTCTTTAGGGTATATTCCAAGTAGTGGAATTGCTGGGTCTAATGGTATTGTATTTGTATTTCCAACTTTTTGAGAAAGCGCCATACAGCCTTCCAGAGTGGTTACACTATTTTATACTCCCACCAACAGTGAATAAGTGTTCCAGTTTCTCCACAACCTCCCCAGGACTTGTTTGCTGCTCTGTTGAATTTTTCTGTTCTTACTGGGGTAAGATGATATCTCATAGTTGTTTTGATTTACATCTCTCTGAGAGCTAGGGATTTTGAACACTTCTTCATGTGTTTCTTGGCCATTTGAATGTCTTCTTTGGTGAAGTGTCTGTTCATATCCTGTGCCCATTTTGCAACTGGTTTGTTTATCTTGTT
>NW_006399796.1:1334398-1342596 GCF_000299155.1 Elephantulus edwardii
ATGGAGTGAGGTGTAGATCTTGCTTGAGTTTTTTACAGATAGTTTTCCTATTTTATCAACACTAGTTGTTAAAAAAGCTGTTGTTTCCCCACTTAACTGATTTCATCTCCTTGTCAGAAATCAGTTTTCCATAGATAGATGCGCTTATTTCTGGATTCTCAATTCTATTCCATTGATCTGTGTTTCTGTCATTGTACCAGTACCATGCTGTCCTGACCACCATTGTAGTAGGATTTGAAATCAGGGAGTGAGATGCCCTCTTTCTTGTTTCTCTTTTTTAAGGAGTACTTTGCTTATTAGAGCTCTCTTTCCATTACAAATGAAATTGGAGATGCCTTTTCCATCTTGTTGAAGAAAGGAATTGGTATTTTGTATTGAGCTTGCATTGATTGTGTAAATTGCCTTTAGTAGTATTGTCATTTTCACAATATAGAGTTTTCCTATCCAAGAGCAAGGTATATTCACCCATTTCTCCAGGTCTCTCTTTGTTCCTTGTAGTAATGTTTTGTAATTTTATTTGAGTAGATCCTTTGTGTTTTTGGTTAGATTTACTCACAAGTATTTAATGTTGTGATTAGCTATTGTGAAGGGTATTGTTTTTCGTATCTCCAGTTCTGTAATCTCTGTCACTGAAGAGAAATCCAACTGATTTTTGTATGTTGGTCTTGTATCCTGCCACTTTGCTGAATTGGTCAGTTATGTCCGGTAGTTTTCTTGCTAAGTCTTTAGGGTTTTCTAAGTATACTGTCATATCATCTGCATATAGAAATAATTTTACCTCCTCTTTGCCAATTTGGATACCTCTTATTTCCTTCTCTTGTCTTATTGCTTTCACTAAGACTTCCAATACAATATTGAATAAGAAAGGTGCTTGTGGTCCATCCTTGCCTAGTTCCTATTCTCAAAGGGAATACAAGGCTGCATTTTTTATGGAAATAGATTTTTACTTCTTTGTTTCGTGATATAGTCAGTACATCCAAACTATTGATCATTTTATTAACAACTGAGTGTATAACCACTGTGCTGCTAGGGAACGTTGGATTACATTGACATTCTTTAGTTATAGTGAAATATAATAAAATATGGAATACAAAAAGCCGAATAATTTTCAAGATTTTTAAATTCCCACACAGTAAGTAGAGGAATTTTCTTTCTTTTACTTTTCTCTTAGATGATTAGAATTTTTTGTTAGCTTTTAGCAGATTTATTATCTTTTTATGTGACAGAGGATATTTAATAATCCAACATATTGCGGATCATCTGACTGGATCTGTGTTCTAGTTGCCAACAGTGAAGTACAAGAACTCACTATCAGGAGATGAAAAGACATAGAAGGCTCAAGAGGTAGATTCTGAAATAACTGTTATTCTTGTTAGGTGCCGTCAAGCTGCTTTCACCTTATAGTTGGAACTCATAGTGGCAGAGTAGAATGAAATACTGGCCAGTCTTGTGCCATTCTTGCAATTTTTCCTGTATTGTGAGCCCACTGTGTCATTTCATCTCCTTGAGAGTCTTTTGTTGTTGTTATTGTTGACCTTATAAAGCACCTATTTCTATTTTGTCTTTCTTACTGCTATTGAGTCAGAACCAACTCATGGCTGACTATCCAGGGTTTTTGGATGGTGAAAATCACATGGCAGAAGATTGCCTATCTCTCTCTTGCAGAGCTGCTGGTTGATTTGAACTGCCAGATAGGGCACTATGGTTGTGTTGGCATTGCAGCTATGTGCAGACTATGCCACGAGAAGGATTCTGCAGGAAAGATGGAAATTTGATGAGTTAAAAATATTGTATTTATTTATTGTGTTCTCAGATCATAGTTTACAATGTGGCAGGGAAGGAGATCAAAAGTAATGATAGAATTTAAATGAAGAGAAGACCTATAGTTCTTTATAAGGAATAAGAATTAGAGTGTTCATATTGAAGAACAATAGGAGATGAATATGATGGACAAATCTTTAAGGAGAAGTGGAATCAAGGAATAACATATAGCATGAACATTGTACAGGTATATAAAGTAATTTTCAATCTGTAAGGAAACTGCACCCATGAATTTTAATCTTTACTAATGTCACACTGAGCACATTCTATCATGCCTTTGGAAGATTTTTTTAAATCTTCACACTATATGACAGCACTAGTATATTCTACAGTTTAATTTCATATTTAATAAACAGAAAATTCTGACTCATTAATTTATAAAGACTTAAGAATGAATAGATATCAAATGTCAGGCTTTGTATTTGAGAGTTTAACATAGCCATGTGGTAGGAGTCAAAGCGTGTGACTAGGAAAGCCATTTTGAAAAAAATCTATTATACCAAAACCATCATTGAAAGGATATGTAATTATTAATATAATTTCATTAGAAAATATATTTCTTTTCCTGTATCTGTGGAATAAAAGGACTAGTACTATTCTTAAATATTTGGCTGCCTTATAACTGTTGCTAAAATTTTAATAGCTAAAATTTATTGAGGTTTTAATATTTATCAAGGATAATACCTTGTAACCTTTATACCATATAATTTTTCAAGCTGCTTTGTCAAATTGATTCCTATTAATCTTGCTGTTTTTCAAATGAAGAATTGAGATTTAAAATTAGCTAAGGAGCTTACATATTGATGGCAGAGCTGGATTTGAGCCCAGATTTGTCTGGCACCAAAGCCGTGTATTTTTGACAACTCTTCCCTTTTAATCCATGAAATGTATTTTTTCAGGATGAAACATAATGATATGTATTTATCAGTTGTTTATAAAGTATTTTTTTTTAAATTGCTGTGAAAAAATACCTTACATGGAATATTTTATATAGAATCTTGTAAGGCACCAGTATTTAATAATTGTGCATTGGTTTGTTTTAGTCCTGCATAGAAGGCATGTAAAAGGAATCGTCTTGAATAATTGAAAAAAGTAATTTGTAAGAACTATAATTTGATAATCTACTTCTGAAAAGCCAGTAATTGGAAATCCTATGGAGCACAGCTGTATTCACACACGTAGAGGATTACACTAAATTGGAATTGATTCAACAACAACTGCTTTTGGTGTGACATAAGTGCTTTAAAGCAGTAGAATTCTTGCTTCCCTGAAGGAGATCCAGGTTCAATTCTGGGCTGTTATATATCATGTGTAGCCACTACTTGTCTCTCATTTAGACTTGTGTATTTCTCTGATGTGGGACAAATTTCAGCAGAGCTTCTAGACTAAGATAGGTTAGAAAGAAAAACACCTGAATGTGGATCGTAATTTGGTCTAATCACAGCCTATCCTGGGGACAGTGCAAGAGTTGACAGCTTTTCATTT
Organism: Elephantulus edwardii; assembly: GCF_000299155.1. Classification (NCBI taxonomy): domain Eukaryota; kingdom Metazoa; phylum Chordata; class Mammalia; order Macroscelidea; family Macroscelididae; genus Elephantulus; species Elephantulus edwardii. Next base: position 1,337,705 of record NW_006399796.1, read on the forward strand.
TCTAGTCCTTGGGATTCCCATAACTGGGACTAACTTTGTGACAATCTCAACAGTCCCACCAGTGACAGTGAAGGAGTGAGCTTATTAAAATTGTACAAACTCTATGAAAAAGGCAATGTTCCTATGAATTAGAGAAAATATTGTTTTTCTATAAATAAAATATATCAAGTAAGAATAATCAACAATAAGAAATCAATAATTTAATAAAGATCAGTTATATACCTACTTGATTGTTCTTTACACTATCTCTTAATAGTCTTGGTCAACTTACTGCAATAATTTATGAGAAAGTGATGAAGTCTTGAGGTAGATTGAGCCTCAAAATGATCAAGTTACTATAACATACAATAAATGATTCATTAGTTGCTAATTTATGAATTTTACTCTTTCAGTATGGAAAGGTACTCTCTGGATCTCTTGTGGATTTTAACAATTGAAATGCCAGGACATGTGATATTCCCCCTTAGTGATTGATTTTATCTTTCTACTAACTTAGCTAAGTAATCTAAGCAAACTAATTGCTGCCAAGGTGATTTTGACTCATGGCAATACCTTGTGTCACAGAATTACGCTTTACAAAGTTTGGGTAGCTGATTTTTTGAGAGTACATTATCACATCTCTTTTAAAGTACTCTGGATGAATTAAAAATGTAAATCTTTCATTGAGCAAGAAAGCAAGCAAGTTATTGGTATCTCCTAGAAACTGCTGGGTAGCTTAACAATGTGAAAATATGGACATTTACTCTGCCTCAAGAATGAGCTGATACAAGGTTTACTGTATTAGAAGAATGAAAAATTTCTGACCTCTTTGATGTTTATCTGTACAATATTGTGTTAGAGTCTTTAAATTATTTGACTAAGAAGGTTGGCATCATTTTGCTGGGTTAGAGAAGGCCATAAACATGTACATGATTTTCATTGAGGATCCCTGGTAATGCTGTGGCTGCTAACTTTAAGATCAATGAGCTGAACCCACCAGCTGCTCTGCTTCCAGAAAGATGGCGTGTACAGAGTTATAGCTTTAGGAATCTTATGGGCTGTTCTACTTTCTCCTGCAGGGTTGCGGTGAGTTGTAATTAACTATGTAGCAATGAGTTTTGGTTTATCTTCATTGTGTTTTTGTCAGGTTGGATACAAATTTTCTTTGTTTAGTGGATTTCTTCTTAGGCATTGGTGATAGCTGTATACCCAGATATAATTCTTATCTTTCTAGCCTATTATTTAATAACTTTTCTTTTTCTCTCGTGCATTTCAGTATCAGATTTCATGCATCTATTTATGTAGTACAGTGTTTTTTAAAAATTATAGCCTTATTTAGATGTATTATGATGTATTTATTATAACTAGCCATACTTCTAGTTTTCCTTTTAATATAAAAATATTGAAGACCCAGGAGTATTCTGTAAACTTTTGTTGTAAGACTCTTGTCTGAGATGGTATTACCAAATGTTTGTTTCCAGTCTGTAGGTTTTCTTTTCACCCTGTTGGAAAAAGTTTTTGATGTGCACAGGGATTTAATCTTTAGAAGGTCCTATGCATCAATTTTATCCTCTTTAGATTGTACGTTTCTGGTTGTATTTGGCAGTCTCTTTATACCTTGCACTAGTACATCTAAGCTTGATCTCAATTTGTCTCTTATGAACATTATGGTTTGGGGCTTTACTCCCAGGTCTCTGATTCACCTGAAGTTGATTTTTGTGTATGGTGTGAGATGTGGATACTGTTTCATCTTTCTACAGGTGGAAGTCCAGTTTTGCCACCACCATTTGTTGAAGAGGTTATAATTTCCCCATTTGATAGCTTTGATTTCCTTGTCGAATATCAGTTGACCCTAGATAGCTGGGTTTATTTCTGAGTTCTCAATTCTGTTCCGTTGGTCTATGTGCCTGTCATAGTACCAGTACCATGCTGTTTTGGTTACTACTGCTGTGTGGTAGGTTTTGAAGTCAGGGAGTGCTATGCCTCCAGCCTTATTTTTGTTTCTCAGAAGTGTTTAACAAAACACCTGATAACCCAGTTACAAAATAGGCAAAACACATGGAAAGGATTTTCAGAGGAAGATATTCAAATGGCAAACAGACCCATGAAGAAAGGCTCCAAATCACTGGCAATAAGAGAGTGTACCTAACCACAATTAGGTACCATCTCACTCCAGTAAAAGTGGCAAAGTTTAACAGGGCAACAAGTAATAGATGTTCAAGAGGATGTGGTGAGAAAAAAAACGCATACACTGTTGGTAGGATTGTAAAATGGTACAGCCATTCTGAAAGACAGTTTGGCGCTTCCTCAAAAAAATTAGAAATTAGAAATTTAGAAATTCCATATGACCCAGTTATTCAACTACTTGGAATATACCCTGAGAAAACAAGAACTGAGGACAAACTGAGATTTGTAAACGAATGTTCATAGCAGCATTATTTACCATTGTAAGAACATGGAAACAACCCAAATGTCCAACCACAAATGAGTGGATTGAGAAATTATGGTACATTCACACAGTGGAGTACAATGCATCATGCAGGAGCAATGATGTTGTAAATTGTTACCTAACTTGGGAGGGACTAGAGAGCATTATCCTGAGTAAACGAACTCAGTCCCCCAAGGATAAATATTGTATAAAACCAGTATTGTAGAATGAATATAAGGATCCAAGAGGGGTGGGAGAGCATGGAAGCAGAGGGATGATGATATGCAGAGGGAGCGAGGGGGGGGGGATTAACCATGGCGTTGTAAAATTTGATGGGAGGCAATGAGGGAGATTGAAAGAATTTGTTTTTAAAACAATGTATTCAAATTTTGTAAATAAACTAGTAGAAAACGGAAAAAAAAAATTGAAGATTGGTACCTTTGTAATTCTTTCCCCACAGGCTGCTTTGTATCGCCTCAGTGGAGACTGGAATCCCTTACATATTGATCCTAATTTTTCTAGCCTGGCTGGTGAGTTGCAAATAATGTGAATGCATAAAATATAAAAAATATTAGCTTGTCTTAATGTTTCAAAGAATATTTCTAGAAAAACTTTGTTGGTGTGTGATTTGGGAGAACTAAATAGTATTTATAAAGACTACTATATTGCTACTTATGATTCGTAGTTTGAGTAACATTTTAAAAATAGCCCTTGGTGAATTACATTTGTATAAAGAATCTTAGGAAGTAGGTGGTGTTAGTCACAAAAATTCCATACTTGCAGTTGAGATTTTAGTGGGAGGAATCTTCTACTAAGATACATTCTAAGATAGCACCTAGGAGGCGGATGTTTGAATTATTGTGGAGGATAAGGTCATCAGAAGAGAGATCAGAACCTAAAAAGGATACAGAAGAAGCACCTGAACATAAGGGTCTTGAAATCACTGTAAGTGATGACAAGTTATATCAGAAACTAAACAAAACAGTTCTTCCTATTTGCAGTTCTCTTGCATTATTTTTGCTTTTGTTTAACAATTTTCTCACAGGAATTTGATCTGTTTTATTAAAAATAGCTGTTTGTTTTTTTTAAAAACTGTTTTTAAAAAATCCGATCCTCAACTAGGTGTGTATTTCTTATGCAATAACTTACACAAAAATTATTAAAGAAAATAGTTTCTATTTCTTACTAATGCAATTTAAAGGTACATTTGAAAAATTTCATATTAACTATACTAAGTTCTTAAATATGACTGATACTTGTATTTCACGAAATTCTCTCTGTCCTTTTGTAGGATTTGACAAACCCATATTACACGGATTATGTACATTTGGATTTTCTGCCAGACACGTTTTAAAGTGCTTTGCAGATAATGATGTGTCTAGATTCAAAGCAATTAAGGTATATATATATTAATACATTATTTGAAAAAAAACAGTTTAGTGAATTAATTTAAAATGGGTACTGTATGGTAATAATACAGGTTTTCATTATTTTGTTAGCAATGATGCATTTTAATTTTGTAACTACAAATAGCTCTATTATATAGATATATTCTTAAGGATGTTTTATATAGTTAAAAATTTTAACAGATAGGTTTTCTTTCTTATTTCATCATGTTATTATAGTGGGAATATACATAAATAAATATGTGTCTTCTTACTGAAAACTTGAGATTTACTCTTTTATAACTTGGTTTAATTTAATAGAAAATATAAGACACTACATTTGAATTCTAGTGAACATGTACTTTTTATCAATTGCCTCCAGTTGTTTTTAGCTTTTGTATTTTTACATTGGTGCCAAGGTTTTAATCTATTACAACAGAGAAAACAATCTCTGTGCACAATATCTTTTCATAAGAGTAAGTTAAAAGATACATACTAAAATATTTTAAGACTTAGTATCACAGAACTCCAAAAGCTCTTGTCATTTTATGCAATAGTGAAAATGCATTTTCTGAGACCTTATTTTTTATAATACTGGCTAGTAGTATGTTTTTCCTTTTATTGCATCTATATTTGCTATCATTCAGAAATATGTGCACAAAACATATAATACAGTATAGGAAATTGTGAAATAAAAAGTAGTTACCCTGCATACCTACATCATATCTCATTCTCAGAGGTTGATTATTGCAACTTTTTTGACTATTCTGATGATTTCCTCTGTGACTGTACATAATAATTATACTTCTCTTTGTTGAGTCATTTTGATTAAACACTGTTTTTCCTGGTTACCTACTTACTACCTTGCTTAAGTTAGATGTCTAGTTCCTGAATGGTACAAATGGTTGTTAAATGGTCAGCTAAAAGATTGGTGGTTTGAACCACTCAGTAGTATCTTAGATGAAAGAAGACTGGTAATCGGCTTATATAAAGTCATAGCCATAATAGTCCTGTGGAGTATGATTCTTCTGTACTGTACCACATAGTGTTCCATGAGTCAGGATCATCTCCACAGCAACTTCTTTTTTGTAAAATTATTT
>NW_006399796.1:1342696-1356889 GCF_000299155.1 Elephantulus edwardii
TATATATATATTTCCTAATTTTATTATGAGTGCTAATTCTTTTATGACTTGAAATATATGTATATTTTTACTGTCTCTCTTTGTTTTTGTACTTTTTTCCTAGTTCTCTTCCCCTAAATGGGACAACTTAATTTTGCAACATTTTAACCCCAAAACTCATTTTATCTTAAAGGTTCGTTTTGCAAAACCAGTATACCCAGGTCAAACTCTGCAAACTGAAATGTGGAAGGAAGGAAATAGAATTCATTTTCAAACTAAGGTATGGATGAATAATAAAGTTAGTAGCATTTTGTTTTCTTACTGTCTTCACCACCCATCATAATTTTATTCCATCTTTTTATTTCTCTGGTAAGTATTGTGATATGAGATAAAGCTGTTGTTAAGTGTTGTCAAATTGAGTATGACTCTTAGCAATCCTATGAACAACAGATCTGAACTGTGCCCTATCCTGAGTCATCCTTATTATCCAAACACAACTGCTGTAGTCACCACTGTATCGATGCATCTTACTCAGGGTTGTCTTCTCCTTCACTGACATTCTCCTTTTCCAAGCATGATGTTCCTCTCCAAGGAATAGCCTCTCCTAACAATATATTCAAAGTATTTGAGACAAATCATTGCCATGCTCCCCTGGAGAACTCTTGTTGCACCTTTTCCAAAACACATTTGTTTTCTCTTTCGGCAGTCTGTGGGATATTCAGTATTTTTCGCCAATACTCAAAGGCATCGATTTTTCTTCTGTCATTGTCCAGCTCTCAAGTGCATAGAAGGAGACTGGGAAAACTAAAATTTTTAAAAAACTATCTGTCAGTGGTAATTTTATGAATGAGATCACTGAGAAGTGGATTGAATTGTGCCCCCCAAAATACATGGTTTGCAAATAGTTTGGTAGTTAATATAATAATGTAATCTGGCATTTCTGTAATGTTGTAATCATCTTTCTGTGATGTGATCTGATTTGATCAGACAGTCAAGCAAGATTTAGGGTGGGATAAAACATGTTTAGGTCACAACCAAGCAAGATTTAAAGTGACATACAATACAATACCCTTACTCAGGTAACAGGTCTGATCTGTAGTAAAGAGAGTTTCTCTGATGTTTCCCTTTTAATTTAAGACATAAAAGGAGAAAGTAGTAAGCAGAATAAGCATTTACTATAAGAAGGAGAACGAGGAGTGGAGAATACTCATTGGACAACCCATGGTTTCTGTTCTGAGAACCTTCTAAACTCAGGGGAAGTTTGAAGCTAAGATAAAAGATCTCCAAGGCACTCCAGGCCCTCAGATGTCAAAAGCACATAGGTACCTTCCTCCAGGACTGACACCTTTGTTGAGCTACTGCCCTGAATTTGGACATCAGACTTCCTTCCTTAACTGTGAGAGAATACATTTCTGCTTGCTAAAACTGTCCAGCTGAGGTATTCCTGTTAGGCTATCACTAGATTACTAAGACAAATGGACGCAACGCAGGAAGTGCTTACTTGTCTATGCTAACAAATTTGACCTGGGAAAGGATCCATTTTTCTACCTATTCTAAAGAATGTGACTAAGGAGATGCATTGCACTGGGAAAATTTGCAGTTAGAGACCTTTCCAAATTATTGAGGAATAGTGATGTCATTTTGAAGACTAAGGTGTGTCTGATTTAGGCCATATTATTTTTGATGACTTGCTATGTATCTGAGAGCTGGACAGTGAATAAGGATGACAGAAAAAGAATTGATGCCTTTGAGCTGTGGTGTTGGAGAAGAGCACTGAGAACGAACAACTATGTCTTGGAGAGGATGCAGTCAGAGTGTTCTTTGGAGGCAAGAATGATGAGGCTTTGCCTCATATACTTTGGCCATGTTTCTAGGAAGTGCTATTCCATGGAGAAGGGCATGATGCTGGGAAGGGTGAGGGGTCAGTGAAGGAGAGGAAGACCCTCAACCAGGTGGATTAACGTGGTGAATGCTGCAATGGGGCTCTTGTGTGTCAGGAAACGTGAGGATGGCACAGGATAGAACATGGTTTAGATCTTTTGTTAATAGGATCTCTATGAGTAGTGCTTGACTCAGTGGCATCTAACAACAGCAATGAAGAATGCACTAAAGTGTGTCTGACTCAAGTTGCTTCATATGCATGTGAAAGTTAGACATTAAATATGGAAGGCTCAAGAATTGGTGGATTTGAATTATGATGCTATCAAAGAATATTGAATATACCTTGGACTGCTATGAAGAACAAACTAATCTGTCCTAGAAGAATTTTAGCCAGAATATTCCTTACAAGCAAGGATGATGAGACTTCATTTCACATATTATTAAAAGAAACCATCTCCTGGAGAAAATCATGGTGCTTGGTAAAGCTAGTGTGTCAGTGAAAAAAGAGAGAGATTTCCAGTGAGATAGCTGGACACAGCTGTTAAAACAATGAACTGTTAATAGTGTTCAAATAAAAGCCTTCAAGGTTTTAGACAAATTTGTTAACACAGTTGGCCAGTGTGATTTGTTTTGGCCATATCATTTTGTACTGCCTCAGTGATCTGTTTTGAGCTATATAATAGCTTCTATTTACAAAGATACAGAAATCTGGGTTTGTTGTTGAGTATCGCTGAGTCAGAAGTGACCCATAGCTGACTTTCCAGTGGGTTTTCAGAGACAGTGAATTGCATAGGAGGAGATAGCTCATCTTTGTCTTGCAGAGCAGCTGGTGGATTCGAACGATGTGTCTTCGGTTTGGCAGTGCAGCTTCTTACCAGTAGTAGGCTACCAGGCCACCTAAATAATTTGCTCAAGGTCTCATTGGAAATGGCGGAGCTGAGTTAGTCAGCCTGACTACAGAGCTTTTTGCTGTAGTATGTTTTCCTTCAGAAATTGTCATATATGATTGCCTCCCTCTTGCTTCCTGCTTGTATAGTTTCATTTTCTTACCTCACCTGTGTTGTTATTGATTGCCATCGAGTCGAGCATGACTCCTAGCGACCCTGTGAACAGAAGGCCTGAAGTTTTTCTCAACATTTACCAAAGTTCATAGAGTTTCCAGAGGTATGTTGTTTAGGAAGTGAATGCCACTCCTGTGTACATACCTTTATTCCACTTTCACGTCTTCTGCTTTGGTAGCCGAGTGATGTGTTGGATGAGGGGACAGTTGCCATGAGTTGAAATCGATTTGACTTCTACTTTCAGGCTTCAGTTCAAGCTCTAGCTTGCCCCATGGCAGACCCCTACTACTTCTCTCTTTCCTACTCATGCTAAACATACACAGTAGTTTTTCTGAAATTGCCTTGCAATTAATGCTTATGCTCCATATTCTAGTACCCTTTTATTTTATGAATAGGTTTTATTTTTCAAACAGAATTAACATCTCAAAGTATACAGACCATGACTTCATTACTTACAAATTTGTTTTTCCCTAGAATACTAATAGTGAACAGTAAGTACATTATTTTTATAGATAGGACAGAGAAATAGAGTGATATTTGACTATTGTAACTTCTTGCCATTTTGGCACATTCTAAGCATGTCTTATGCTTTTTTAGTATACTTGTTATTCTCACCACACCGTGATCGGCTGTCCTCCTGTTCTGTTCCTTACATAGCTCCTTCTTCCTGAGCTACTTCTCGGCTTGTTCCTCACACCTACCTCCCTTCCTTCCTCTATGCTCTATGTCAGGAACCATTTCAAATCAGTGATTTGGGATGAAATCTTTGACTTAATTATAAGATTAGTAAATTTTGTGTTTTATTAGAGCAGATTTTGTTCAAAAATTATCTTTCTTTGCTTTTCACTATATATAGTTTGAAGTAAACAGAACAAATTATTTAAAAGGTATTTTTGTTTCCAAAGTCTGATGGAAGTAGTTATAGGAGAATGATCTTCCTGTTTTAATAAGTTTAATGACAAAAAAATTAATAACTGCTACCTTAATGGATGATAGAAGGACAGTTGATGCCTTTGAGTTGTGGTGCTGGAGAAGAGTATTAAACATACCATGAACTGCTAGGAGAACAAGCTAGTTCATCCTGGAGAGGGTGAAGTGAGGCTGCTCCTTGGATGCAAGGATTCTGAAGCTCCATCTGACTTACTTTGGACATGTTGCAAGGCAGGAATCAATCCTTGGAGAGGGACGCCATGCTTGGGAGGATGAAAGGACAGTGTAGGAGAGGAAGACCTTTGATGAGATGGATTTATTCCATCCCTGGGGTAATGGGGATAGGTGTGTTGGGACAATAAGGCTGGCAAGAGATAGAGCAGGTTTTAGAGCTGTTTTACATAAGGTCACTGTGAGTCACAAGTGACTCGACAGCACATAACAACCACCACCACCACCACCACCTTAATTTTTTAGAAATCTATCTTGTACATTTGTAGCAATAACATACTTTCTGTACAAGAATAACTATTGGAATAATTTTAGATGAAAGATTAGGAATTAGAGTTTAATTTCACGTCACTACTATTTTGAGAAATGGCTATATAATAATTTAGTTTATATTATGTTTACTTTCTTTTAGAGATAAGGACTAGAATCACTGTCCTAATAAGACTATTGGGCCTAATCATGGCCTGTTTTATTTTACACTGTAGCACAGTTGTCCTTGGAGATCTAGTACCTCCTATAGATATTATGCAATGCTAAACTATCTCTAAGACTTCAGTACTTTCACCTCATGCTTCTTGGACACACTTAAAAGAAAAAAAAAAAAGAAAATTCCAAATATGAATGGCCAAACCTTCCTCTTAGACGATTAAGAATTTTTGAGGATGGGGCCTGATAATGAGTATTGTTTAAATGAAATCAACTAATTGTGTAACTAGGATTAATAGCAATCATATTAAATCTGGACTCAGAGACAGAAATGGAGCTGGAGATAGAGTGATTAAATTTTGCACAATCAATGACTTATTCATTGCATACACATTTTTAAAGAGACATAAATGCAGGTTATACACATGGATATCACCTCATGGTATGCATAGGAATCAGATCGATTACATCTGCGGAAGGAACCGCTGGAGAAGCTCAACATCAGCTGTGAAAACTAGGCCCGGAGCCGATTGTGGAACAGACCACCAACTTCTCATATGCAAGTTCAAGCTGAAGCTGAGGAAAATGAAACTGAATCCACGGGAACCAAAATATAACTTTGAGTCTATTGGACCTGAATTTCAGAACCATCTCAAGAACAGGTTTGAGGTCTTGAACACGAATGAGCGAAGACCAGATGAGTTGTGGGAGGATATCAAGGGTATCATCCAAGAAGAGTGCAAACATTCACTACAAAGGCAGAAGAGGAAGAAAAGACCAAAATGGATGTCAGAAGAAACTCTGAATATTGCACTGGAGCGCAGAGAAGCCAAAGCACAAGGAAGAATTCAAGATGCTAAAGAGCTGAACAGAGGATTTCAAAAGGCAGCGCGGGATAACAAAGTAAAATATTGCAATGAAATGTGCAAGGAGCTAGAGTCAGAAAACCAAAAGGGCCGAACTCGCTCAGCATTTCTTAAGCTCAAGGAACTGAAGAACAAATTCAAACCTTGATTTGCTATAATCAAGGATGCTTTAGGCAGAGTATTAAACCATCCAGGAAGTATCAAAAGAAGATTGAAAGAATATACTGAGTCATTGTATCGAAAGGAATTGGCAGAACTGAAGAATTTAATGAAACAACATATGAGCAAGAGCCTATGGTGATGAAGGAAGAAATTCAAGCTGCTTTGAAAGAAATAGCAAAAAATAAGGCCCCCAGAATAGATGGTATACCAATTGACATTTTTCAGCTAACAGATGCTGCTCTGAAATTTGGAGAATAACCACTTGGCCAACTGACTGGAAGAGATCTATATTTGTTCCCATTCCAAAGAGGTGACCCAACAGAGTGTGGAAACTGTAGAACAATATTGTTGATTTCATATGCAAGCAAGATTCTGCTGAAGATTATCCAAAAATGACTGGAACAGCATATCAGCAGAGAACTGCCAGAAGTCCAGGCTGGGTTTAGAAGGGATCGTGGTAGTAGGGATGTTGGCTGAAAGCAGGGAGTACCCGAGGAATGTCTATCTGTGCTTCATCGATTATGCAAAGGCATTTGGCTGTGTGGAGCATATCAAACTGTGGCTGACTCTGAGAAGAATGGGAATCCCAGAACACTCGATCGTGCTAATGCGAAACTTATACTTGGACCAAGAGGCAGTCGTCAGAACAGAGCAAGGGAACACTGCATGGTTCAAAATTAGGAAGGGCTATGTGTCCAGGGATGTGTCCTGTCTCCATGCCTTTTCAACCTGTATGCAGAACAGATCATCCGTGAGGCTGGGCTCCGTGAAGAGAAATGCTGCATCAGGATTGCTGGAAGATCTATCAACTGTCTGCGTTATGCCGACGACACACCCTGCTTCCTGAAAGGGAGGAGGACCTGAAGCGCTTGCTGCAGAGCATCAAGGACTGCAGCCTTCAATATGGATTGAGGCTCAATGTCAAGAAGACAAAGATTCTCACCACTGGGCCAATTGGCAGCATCAGGATAGATGGTGAAGAGATTGAGATTGTTCACAGCTTTAGTCTGCTTGGCTCCACAATCAACACTCCTGGCACTGCAGCCAGAAAATTAAAAGATGTATTGCGATGGGAAAGTCCGCTGTTAGGGACCTCTCTAAAGTACTGAAGAGCAGTGGTGTCTCTCTGGAGACTAAGGTGCATCTGGTACAGGCCATGGCCTTTGCAATCACTTGTTATGCGTCAGAGAGCTGGACAGTGACCTGGGAGGATAGAGGGAGAATTGATGCTTTTGAGCTTTGATGTTAGAGAAGAGTGTTGAGGGTACCATGGGCTGCAAAGAAAACAAACATTCATTCTGGAGAGGATTAAATGGGGCTGTTCCTTGGAGGCAAGGATTCTGAAACTTCATCTGACATACTTTGGTCATGTTGTAAGGAGGGACCGGTCCTTGGAGAAGGACATCATGCTTGGGAGGGTGGAGGGCAGGCTCAGGAGGGGAAGGTCCTCTGGGAGGTCGATTGATTCGGTGACTGGGGCAATCAGGATGAGTGTGTCGGAGATAATGAGATTGGTACAGGGCAGAGCAGAGTTTAGAGCCGTTGTACATAGGGTCGCTATGAGTCGCAAGCGACTCGACGGCACATCAACAACAACAACATATTACATCTGTAATCTTTATTCATTTTGTCATTTATTTCATCAACTGTTTATTCAATTTGTATTATTTCCAAATTTAGAGGCAAAATGTAAGTAAAGAAAAACTTAAAATTTTAAACTGCTTCACACTGAAATTGTAATTCCTTTGAATAAAAATGAACCTTTTTTCCCTCCCCCATTTGCACCCTTTTAGGTCCAAGAGACTGGAGACATTGTCATTTCTAATGCCTACATAGATCTTGTGCCAACATCTGACACTTCACTTAAGACATTGTCTGAGGTGAGTTCTAAAAGCTAGTATCCAAATAATTTCTTGATTAATGAAATTATTAGATCACTTTTACAATGACTTTTATTTTAGAACATTAAAAACAGTGAAATAACTCTTAATTCTTGAGTTTAAGGACATTAATTTAAAATATTTTGAATAAAAGAAATATTTCAAGAACTTAAGAATACTTTCTTAAACTTCTTTTGGAAAAGGTCTTTTGACTTCCTTAGTATTCTGATGACAGTGATAGAACTTCTCCTAAGAACAGTACATACAGACAGAGCCATGTACAATTTTTTTTTTGCAGTTAAAGGGCTGATATACCTCTTGAAATCTATCTCAATTTAACAATTTCTAGTTTAGTTAAAATCTTAATTGTATATTTTATGTATTCTGATACATCCTGAGGTACTTAAAATATAACTTGGATATCTTTTGAAGAGAAAATAATTAGCATTTATTAGCTACTGATAAATTTGCTTTAAGGGTAACTAAATCAGTTCAATAAGAATTTTAAACATTCAGTGTACTTTGGAGAAAATATTAAAAGATTAAATATCCAGAGACTTTTTCTAGAGTTAAAAATTTATATAAAGATTTATATGCAGATGATAAGGCAGGAGCAAACATTATTAGTTAAGACATTTTATTTTATCTTATTAACATGTTGAAACTTTTCATTCCCTGTATACATTCCCTAGCTATACAGAGACTTTATAAACCTTTTTATAGCACTTTCATACCCCATAATCTTAATTGTCTCAAGTCTTATTATCATGTATCTTATTGAAGATTAAATGAAATCATCCCTGTGACTTAATTTCCAGCAAAACAATAGGCGTATTTGAAAGTCAGGGCTACCAGGGAGGAATGCACTCCTTGAAACAATCACCATATAAGATCCTAAAGGGCAGCATTGGTCCAGGAATAAAGCTCAGAAGGTAGAGAACATGTAGGAAAGGAGGAATGGAAGTGGAAAACACAGGAAGGGAGGAGGAAGAGTACAGTTACACTATGGGTATTACAACCAGTGTCACAACACCAGGTGTGAGTTACTGAATGGAAAATGGATGTGTTCTATAAACTCTTTTGCAGATCACAATAAAAAATTTAAAAAGAATACCTTGAGAAGAATCTATAAAATGACACATCATTTTAGAATTAGAAGGGAATTTAGGCTTCATGTAATTAAGATATATTTTAAAAATAAAGAAACGAGACCAGATAATTTGGATGATTTGTCCAGTATCTCCTTGATGAAGTTAGACTAGAACATAGAATGTCCCATTCCTAGTTTTTTGTTGTTGTGTACCATAAGTTCAGAGCTGGCCCATAGCGGACCATGCAGTGGCTTTGCAGAGGCAGTAATCACACAGGAGTAAACTGCCCATCCTTCTGCAAAGTACCTGGTGACGTTTAACTGCGTGCCTTTGGGATTGCAGCACAGCTTCTTGCCACTTGGCTACGAGAGTTTTTAATTCCTAGCTTAGTTTATTTCTGAATTATTGTTTCTGAATACTGAAAAAGAAAAACAAAACAAAACAAAAACCTCTTATTGAGAAGATTGGGATTCTGGATGATCTAATGTAAATATAAAGAGAGGGAATGAAACCTGGAATGGAAAAACAAAACTAGGTAACAGTGCCTCATTTATCTGCAAGTTATTCCTTTAAAATGTCTTATATTGCACATATATTTGTAATTCTTTTTGCCTTTGAGTAGTTTTTGCAGAACAATTAACATTAACTTTTATTTATTTATTTATCTTCAATAGATCGGGAAGCTTCAGAGTGCCCTTGTATTTGAGGAAATAAGTCGTCGCCTTAAGGATGTTGGGCATGAGGTGGTAAAGAAAGTAAATGCTGTATTTGAGTGGCATATCACTAGAGGTGGAAACGTTGCAACTAAGTGGAGTAAGTCAGACTTCTGATTCTGTAGTAGTGTAAGGCAACTCAGGGTAAATGAGGATGAATTATTATTGTTATAATTAAAGTCCAAGTCTTTGAAGATAGATCAGTTCTATATTCTTTGGAAAGTTGTCCTTTGTTTTGAAGCTGGTAATTTCCAGGTCATCCACCTAAAGATATGCATGGTCTTGAGATCTTTGGGAATCAATTAAAATGAAAATAACAACTTTGAAGGCTTCATTTTAATATCCAATATTAATAGTTTTGAATAGTTAGCTGTATGATTCTGTAATTAAACTTTTGACTTTTTGTTAATATGAAACAGTTTCATTAGATCAAAGGAAGTATTTCAGTCATTAAATTTTAACAACTTTGAAATGTCAAAAATTTCAAACCATTAATGATTTAGGTTATCACCTTATGCATTTAAAATCACAATTATTTTCTAAATGTCTTCAGATTGCAATCAAAGGTACTTAATATATCTAACCTAGGTGTGTTATATTAGCATGTTGACAAGCACTAAGTCTAAAACAAATTGCTGTGAAAAGAAAGTGACCACATTTATTTCCCTAATACAGCTAAAAAAAAAAAAAAAAATCCTGGTACTGTATTGTTGTTGTTTACCATTGAGTCAGAACTGACCCATAGCTGACCCTCTGGTGGTTTTCAGAGGCAGTTAATTGCACAGGAAGAGATTGCCCATCCTTCTCCTGCTGAGCATCTTGTGTCCTTGAACCATGTGCCTTTGGGATTGCAGTGTAGCTTCTTTGCACTAGGCCACCAGAGCTCCCTGGGACTATATGATGAAGAAAAAAAAATTAGATGCAAAAAAGAGAAAGGAAAACCAAATCCTTCCAGTTGTCATCTGATTGTGTAATGCCTGTCCTTAAAAATTATATCAATTTTTCTGCATTGTGGTATATTTGCACAGTTTTTATTGCATAAGTTTTATTGGTCTCTTTGCTAACCATCTAGTAGTATTAATAACAAGTCTGAAGCATCCAATGTCTTGGCAGAAAAATGTGTAAGATTTCATTGTGCTGTTTCCAAGTGGTTGTACTCATAGTGAAGGGAGTACACATACATGTTCTTTTCTCAGCATTCGTCAATTGTAAATTGATGAACCAGTGCTTCTAATAAGGAGTGTTACTCACCTTTTGAATTGTGAAACATGATATTAGTAACCTTTGACAATCCTTTAAAAAAATAATGAGCCAAACTAACCAAATCTCATATAACTATATTGTGGTAAAAGAAAATGTGTGTCATTTCAATCATTTTCACATTTTCAACTCACTGACAATTATGCTGACCATATTGTACAGCCATCATCACTAAGTTTTGTTTATTTTGATTGCCTTTAGCAGAACTAAGTACTCCATAACAATACATGTTGATTTTTCCCTCTCACTGGTTCTCATTGTTGTTGTTGTTGTTGTTATGTGCCGTCGAGTCGCTTGCGACTCATAGCGACCCTATGTACAACAGCCCTAAACTCCGCTCTGTCCTGTGCCAGTTGCACCATCTCAGATACACCCATCCCGATTACCCCAGTCACCGAATCAATCCATCTCATAGAGGGTCTGCCCCTCCTGTGCTGTCCCTCCACCCTCCCAAGCATGATGTCCTTCTCCAAGGACTGGTCCTTCCTTACAACATGTCACTTTTTTCTATAAAATGCTGGTCTGTCTGATACTTCTCTAAATCTGAACATTCAGATTAAAACAGACTAGGAGGAAGGTTTTGCCATCCACTTCTGAAATAGCAGGCCTATGTACAACCTGGCTCCTCGTAGCTACTAATAAACACTTTTATCTATATAATTGCCTTTTTGACATGTTTTTAATAGATCATAAAAATATTTATCTTTTTGTTTCAGGCTTATTTAATTTATCATAATATTATCAGAATTTATCCACGTTATAGGAGCTATCATCGTTTTATTTCTCTCTATGGTTGAATAACTTCCACTCTTTGTTTAGACCACATTTTATTTATCTGTTTTTCTGTTGGGAGACGCTTTTCCAGCTTTTGGCTGTTAGGATTTATGCACTGAGCATTGATGAACAAATGTCTGTTTGAATTCATGCTCTCAGTTATTTTGGATATATACCTAGGAGTAGATTTCTTGATCTTATTATAATTCTATTTTTTTACTTTTTGAGAAACTACCAGATAGTTTTCACACTGATATATTTTCTTTGATATTATAAAAAGAGTCTAATTTTTAATTAAAAATAACCCCCTGTAAACAAAACCCAAACACTTCACAACTCATTGCCATTTGTATTGTGTAGCTGATCCTCATTGGGTGAATTTTATGGGAGGAGACTGTCCATCTTTCTTTCTAGGAGCTGTTGGTTTTTTAAATATACTTTGACAGATTAAAAAGGTATGAATAGATGTCGTTGTTGTTGTTGTTGTTAGGTGCCGGTGAGTCGTTTGTGGCTCATAGTGACCCTATGTACAACAGCCCTACACTTGGCCCTATCCCTGTGCCAATCTCACCATCTCCAACACACCTTCCCCCATTAATCACCCCAATCACTGAATCAATCCATCTCATCGAGGGTCTTCCTCTCCTGTGCTGTCCCTCTACCCTCCCAAGCATGACGTCCCTGTCTAAGGGCTGGTCCCTCCTTGCAACATGTCCAAAGTATGTCAGACGAACCTTCTGAATCCTTGCCTCCAAGGAACAGGGCAGCTTCGCCCTCTCCAGGACAAACCTGTTCATTTTCTTAGTAGTCCATGTTATATTCAATACTCTTCTCCAACACCACAGCTCAAAGGCATCAATTCTCCTTCTGTCATCCCTAGTCATTGTTAAAGCTCTCTGATGCATAACGAGTGATGGCAAAAACCGTGGCATGTGTCAGGTGCACCTTAGTCTCCAGACTGACATTGTTGCACTTCAGTACTTTAGAGAGGTCTCAAACCACAGACTTCCCCATCGCAGTATGTTTTTTAATTTCCTGGCTGCTAATGCCAAGACTGTTGACTGTGGAACCAAGCAAACCACAGTTTGATATTAGATACAAGTAAAATCTTCCTGGGGATTATTTATAAATAGCTGAAAAGGTGTATTATCAGGGAACTGCTAGAAATTCAGATTGGATTCAAGAGAGGCCACAGAACTAGGAATAATGTCAAATGGATATTGACTGAAGCCAGGAAATATCAGAAAGATGCTTACTTGGGTTTTATTGACTGTGGTAAGGCATTCAACTGTATGGATAATACTAAATTATGGGACCACTGAGAAGAATGGGAATTCAAGAACATAATTGTGCTCATGCAAAACATACATAGATGAAGAAGTAGTTACTTGACCAAAACAAGTGGATACTACATGGTTTAACTTCAGTAAAGATTTACACTAGGGTATATCTTTTCCTCCATACCTACTTAATATGTATGCTGAGAAAATAATTGGAGAGCTGGGCTGTGTGAAGAAGAATTTGGCATCAGGAGTGGAGGAAGGCTCATGGACACCTTATGCTATATGCATGACACAACCTTCTTTGCAGAAAGTGAAGATGAATTGAAGCACTTTTACTGAAGAAGATAGAACAAGACTACAGCCTTCAAATGGATTATACTTTATATCATGAAAACAAAAAATCCTCATAACTGGGTAGGCAACATCATGATAAATGGATAGAAAATTCAAGTTATCATTGATATAATTTTACTTGGATCCATGATCAACTTATAGTTCCAGTAATCAAGAAATCAAAACAATTGTTGCATTGGAAAACTCTTTTTAAATGGATCTCTTTAAAGTGCTGACAAGGAAAGATGCAAATTTAAACACCAAGGTGTGCCTGACCTAAATCTCTGCAGTTTCATATGCATGTTAAAGTTAGATAATGAATCAGGAGGACCACAGGAGAATTGATGCCTTTAAATTGTATTGATGAAGTGCATTGAATATTCCACGGACTGCCTAAGAAAAAGAACTGTGTTGTGGAGGAGTGTAACCAGGGAGAAGACGGGTATAACTCAGATATTTTGGCATGTTGTCCTTTGAAAAGTATCCTCCAGACCTGAACATCCTCATAGCATTTATTGAGAAATTGTTTTTGTTACATAACCAATAAAATATGTTAACTGGGCTCTGAGATGTTTTTTCTTGTTTCTTATTTTCTGAAACAGGAAGTTTTCATAACTACATCTCTTATCAGAAGGCAGCTTCAGCAGGAGAATCAGTCTTTTCTCGAGAAGACATACGCATTTTGGGCACTGTTCTTTTTGTCCTGATAACAATTTTTTTTTTAAACCCAGGCAGCTCTTGCCTTGGTCCGTGTAACCTCTACATTTACCTCTTTTTGTTTTTCTTTTTCAGATTATTTTAGAATTGTTGCTATGTGCCATCAAGTCTCTTGCAACTTATAGCAACCCTATATACAAGAGCCGTAAACCCTGTTCTATTCTGTGCCAACCTCACTGTCTCTGACACACCTCCTCCCACTATTCCAATCACTGAATCCATCCATTATCGAGGGTCTTCCTCTCCTGTGCTGTCCCTCCACCCTTTCAAACATGATGTCCCTCTCCAAGGACTGGTTCCTCCTTGCAACATGCCCAAAGTATGTCAGACGAAGCTTCAGAATCCTTGACTCCAAGGAGCAGTCTGGTTTCACCCTCTCTAGGATGAACCTCTTTGTTCTCCTAGCAGTCTGTGATATATTCAACACTCTTCTCCAGCACCACAGCTCAAACATATCAATTCTCTTTCTATTATCCCTAGTCACTGTCTAGCTCTCCGACGCATAGCACACAATTGTGAAGATTATAGCCCGGATCAGGCACACCTTAGTCTCCAGCCTGACGGTGTACTCAGAGTACTGAAGAGCACTCTGGAGAGGTTCTTTTT